>NC_133221.1:10031400-10344376 GCF_040436345.1 Pagrus major | reverse complement strand
TTCGAAGTATATAATGTCTCATGTAAAGTTATAATTTAATTGATTTACTTCTTCTGTAGATAGTCTACATGGGCCGCAATGCCAAAGACAGTATGGTGTCTTTTTTTCACTTTGATCGCATGGCGATGACCCAGCCAGACCCTGGAGACTGGAACAGCTACTTCAACAGATTCATGGAGGGAAAGGGTAAGTATGAACAATAATAACTGAGCTGTTTACATTGGAGCAGAGATGCACAGATTTCTATTGATGTGCTTTCATGTATTGTTCTGTTGCTTTAGTACTGTTTGGATCCTGGTATGACCATGTGAACAACTGGTGGAAGAAGAAACAGACTTACTCAAACCTCCATTACATGTTCTACGAAGACATGATTGAGGTATTTCAGTTGTTTTTGTGGTTTTTTTCTAATTCGGCCTACTTTTTGTAATGTTCTCCTTTAGCTGGTTATAATGCAGTAATGATATCTGACCATTGTGTTTGCAGGACACCGGACGGGAAATAGACAATCTCTGCTCCTTTCTTGGTTTGTCTCCTTCAGCCAAGGAGAAGAAACAAATCATGTATGGAGTGCAGTTTGACAACATGAAAAAGAACGACATGGCCAACTATTCAACGGTCAATACTATGGATTTCAAAATTTCTACTTTCATGAGAAAAGGTATCCGGATAAATAACTGAATGTGTGTGACAAGAAAGAAAGAAAAAAATAATCAGATCTCCACTTTTAGCTAAAATGCCTGACTGATTCTCTGTGGTTCTGCAGGGAAGGTTGGTGACTGGAAGAACCATTTCACTGTGGCCCAAAATGAAGAGTTTGAGGAAGACTACAAGAAAAAGATGAAGGACCACACGCTTCAGTTCCGCACTGAAATCTGAACTGGACTGAACAGGCCGTGTATAGGCCGTTATGTCTATCATAACAAGAAAAGATTGTGTAGAAAAATTAGCCAATGATTTAATAAACCAAAAATCCTCAAATAAACAAAATGTGGGTTTTGCCTTAATCGTGTCAACCATATTAGCCCAATATCTTTTATTCTGACTCTTCACAAGAATGAAATGTGTAATTAAAGAGCAGCTGTATGACTACGCCAATTTAACTGACACTCACAAATGAGACCAAGAAATTAGTGTGATCAGTAAAATGAATCAAAAGCTTTTTATTCATGTCTATATTGTATATATGCAATAAAACACCTCATTCATATTGTTTGTTTTGTTGTCTTCTGTGAGACATGAAATAACAGAATGATCAGAAAAAACTGAATGTCGACTTTTGGCATTATCAGTTGTCAGATAACCTTTGTCCTGTTAGCTTGCTAATGTAGCTACTGTTTGGGTAATTCTAGGCAACTAATCTACTTAGGTTTAGGAAAAGTGAACATGAACACTGACAACACATGGGTAAATTTGATATGGTTTTTGTATTGCAACAGAAACAAACGTAAATGCATAATACAAAACAAAGTTTGGCCTTTTCAGTTCAGTTCTGTTAAATTAGAAGTTCCCCTAAAGGATTTTTTTGTATTGTGGCGAGCACAAAGCTAGCAGGAGCAGCACCAGCAAACCACACCAAGTGTTATGCCGACGGGAGTTCTTTAATGTCGCTTCAAGATTAATAAAAGCGTAACTCACCGATAAGTGCAGAGAATGTAGAGAACAATGAGTTGTTTTTGAGAATGCTGGACGTTACATTTTCTCTGCTACGTGCCGACCAGCGTGAGTGGAGAGAGGAAGAGGAAGTGACCTCGCCTAACCCGGATATAATTAGTCTTGCAGCCAGTCTGGGATTGGATAGGTTGTTAGTAGGTGTTTAACCTGAGCTACAAATTGATCCTATTAACAAGTCCTGTCTGTATAGACATAATCTAACCCAGTCAATTTGCTCCATTTTTACAACGGGTGACGTTCCGTCATTACAATGTACACTACACGAGCAATGTTGTTTGTTTTTTTTATTTGTAGACCGAATCACTGTGACAGTTATTTCTGGATAGAAAAACTAGCTGAAGATATGTAAAATCAATATTTCTGTTGTCATTTTCAGCCACAACTGTAACATTTAAAGCTATTTCAGTAAAACACGATGGTCCGACTAATCTGACATTTCTGCTGTGCTTTTTTTTTGTAGTGTGTCGCTTTGCTAATAGCTTTGATATCTACACAACAGCCAAATCTTGGACTAACTGCTAGTTTGGGATAAACTCAAGCTCTCCTTCTCTTAAGTCTGTGGCTCAACAGATAAAATATGTCTCCTTGATAAAAAGAGACAGCAGGACGGGGACGGATAACTTCTCCAGCACTGCTTTACTGTTTTCTATGCGCGGACAGCGTCACAACACAACACAACACTTCCTGGCGCTCACTCACAAGCTGAACTAACCAATCAGGAGCCAGCAGGACTTGGACTAAGGTCAATGTAAGAGAATCAGAGAGGCAAATTCAACAGGTTATTGTAAACATGTACATAATTGTGTAAACATAAACATGTAAATAGTTGCTGTGTACATTTTGTAAATACATTTTTAGCAAATTAACTCAAACCTATGAATTAACCTAACTTCTGAAATACATGCATTTACTGCTTTACTTCTGAACCTTACTTTATTAACAAGGTATGAAAGCATCATCCTATCTTTTTTTCAAGTCAGTTCTCTTTGCCTCTTTCTTTTCTTCAAGCGTTTTTCTTCTCTTGGCCACTTTGGTAGTATAAGCCATCTCCTTGAGCGCTGGAATTGGTAGCTTTCCGTTTTCCGCCATTGCCGGTGTCGGTACCAAAACATGAGGATCCTGCTCTCTGCCTGTTCCCCAAGCAGACGGGACCTCCTCTTTTTGGAGTTCTCTGTCCTGATTGGATAATGGGGGCAGGGATACCAAAATAAATAACCAGAAGAGACATGGGTTACTGACCAAACACTGTATAAAAGTGATTACTGTTGAAATATAGAGCTATATAACACTGATTTAATTAAGGAAATAACACTTAAAGCAGCTTTAAACTGTAGCAAACACAAGCATGTTTTACATGTTCACACAGTATGTTAAAGCCCAAAGCTTTGGAAATAATTTGGAAACTTGACTCCTGTAATGGTTCAAAAGAACAAATCAGGTCATGGAAGTAGTAAAACTTCTAGTTGATGCTTGTCTACAAATCTTTCCTATTCCGATTCTTGAAATGTGCACCAGCACGACGTCGCTGTAAACATAATCACACTGAGATGAGGGGAATGAGACCAAAGGGTAATAACCCAGGGGCATCTGGATCTGACCTACATACAACAGAGACAGTGTTGTGCAACAACAAGAGAGGGGCAGGGCAACAGTTGAGAATTACAGTAGGAAAGTAGAAGTGTCACAAAATACAGCAGGGTAACCAGCAGCGATCAAAATGTCTTTTGATCCGAAGACGGTATGTCTCTGAATGAATTTCTCTTTAATGCTTCAGCGTGCTATACTTTTAAGTGTTGTTCATTACTTGGTAAACATGAAATGCTGAGCTACTGAGAATTAACTGGGGTATTTTTAAATGCAGGCAATAACTATGAATTTGTTTTTGTCTCTCCTGTTAAGATGACTTGTTGAAGTTACTTTTTAAGACAATCTGACTTCTTTGTCTGCAACATCTGGTGCACAGTGTTTGAATTCCTTGGCGCACAGTCAAATTGCTGTGATTTGATCACTCTCACACAATAAACATATGGTTTGAATGCTTCTTTCTTTTTTTAAAAGACGGATCTACCCTCTCGACCAGAATTGTTTGATTTCCATGGAGTCTCAATGACCCACTATTTCACGGACGACTGGGAGAACATTCAAAATTTTCAGGCCAGGCCAGATGATATACTCATTGCAACATACCCCAAAGCAGGTCAGTACATATAAGCAGTCAGTATAAATGGTTTTACAGCTCATGTTAAATGTGTGAATAGAGGAGAGCGGTTGGGATTTTATTTTCCTCTCTCTGCCTGTGTCTTTCTCTTAGGAACCACGTGGGTCTCCTTGATCCTTGACTTGCTGTATTTTGGCAAAACAGCTCCAGAGCGTCAGACATCCATCCCAATCGAACATCGAGTGCCTTTTTTGGAGATCAACATCCCGTCTATGGTTCCAGGTTGAACAGATGATCAAACATACACACCATATTCCAAATACAATCCCAAAGCGTCAGTAGTTGATAAGCCGGGAATGTGATTCAAAAATTAACTTTCTTACAAACTCAAACTCAAAATACAGACAATTGCAGTGTACACACAGTGCCCACAACTAGTTTTTGCATTTAAACTAATACCATCTCAACTAAAGAGACACAGTGGAAAGAAAAATCACAGCAAGTCAGGAAAGTATACACAAGAGTAATATGATACTGTCAGATATATAACTACGTCAGTCTACACTAGAGTGTAGAAGTCAAGAAACAACTTCAGCACATTAAGATCAGACTTTGGCTTAATATATCTCTAATATTCTTACAGGAATTGACATGGCAGAAAACCTCCCCACCTCTCCACGGCTCATTAAAACTCATTTTCCAGTCCAGTTTGTGCCAAAATCCTTTTGGGAGCAAAACTGCAAGGTCAGTGGTTTGTGTGTTATTTGCATGATGTAAATATACAATGACAAGATGCTGAAATATCGGACAAAGTAGCTTCAGCAGCATTACGGACTTATATAGCTGGAGTTGGTAACACTGGGAAAAAAAACATTAAGAGCAGACGAGATTTTGAAAGAGCAGTTTAAAGAATCCCACCCGCTCCTCACAGGCCTTCCTGTTTTTGTTCCGGTTTGTTTTATAAAAGAAACAGCCAGCGGGTGGTGTGAATACAGTTACATTGCATTGCTGTTGTTTCCCTGCTTAACAGACTTCTTTGGCTGTCCCAGCAGGCTCAGCCCCTCCACTCACACAGAGCTTGGTAAAATGATAGACACATCCAGGACTAACATTACTTGGTTGTAGCAAATGGGGGGGCTTGCCTCTGCTGCCAGGCTGATTGTGGAGAAGCCGCTTTGCAACAGCTGACATCCAGCTTGTCCATTTTTCCTAACCCAGAGACATATTTGCCAACCTTGAGACCTCAAAAAAAGGACAGTTTCAAAACCCAAGCGAGGTTTGAGTTTCAGGGACTGTGTTTCCTGCATTCTGGTGGCATTTAAAGAATGAAAAAAACATAATAGTAAGTTAAATGCCACAGCCTTTTTATGTTAAATAACTCATTTTAAATCAAGGAAAACATTTTTTTAACCCCTGTCCCCAGCAGGCCTGTGGGAAGGATGTGAGAGCTGAAGAGGTCGGTGTGTTTACCATGGAAACTACAGCTCACAACTCGATGTATCAGCACCACCACTGGCTGTTTGTAGAACAAACCAACCAAGAAAAGCACAGACACTCAAAACTAAGCCTCCATCACCAATGTTACCAACTTGGCTTTTTTTTGTCAGAGCTTATTTATTGAGTGTTGTTGGGATGTTTAAAGATTTGTTAGAGATTGTTTTCCATTTCTGTAGGTGGTCTACGTGGCCCGCAATGCCAAAGACAATATGGTGTCTTTTTTTCACTTTGATCGCATGAACATGGCTGAGCCGGAGCCTGGAGACTGGAACAACTACTTCCACAGATTCATGGAGGGAAAGAGTGTGTATGAAATACAATTGAGTTGTTTTATTGGAACAGAGACAAACAGATTTTTATTGATGTGCTTTCATGTATTGTTCTATTGCTTTAGTGGTGTATGGATCCTGGTATGACCATGTGAACAACTGGTGGAAGAAGAAACAGACCTACTCAAACCTCCATTACATGTTCTATGAAGACATGATCGAGGTATTTCAGTTCTTTTTGTGGGTTCTTTCTATTTCAGCAATTTTTTTTGTAGCTCTGCTCTAGCTGGCTATAAAGCAATAATAATGTGACTATTGTGTTTCCAGGACACTGAACGGGAAATAGACAAACTCTGCTCCTTTCTTGGTTTGTCTCCTTCAGTCAAGGAGAAGAAACAAATCACAGGGGGAGTGCAGTTTGATAAGATGAAGAACGACATGGTCAACCATTGTACAATTCCAATTATGGATTTCAAAATTTCTCCTTTCATGAGAAAAGGTAAACTGATAAATAAGTCGGTTAAATGTGTGTCTCATGAAACAAAATCAGATCTCCACCTTTAGCTAAAATGCCTGACTGATTCTCTGTGGTTCTGCAGGGAAGGTTGGTGACTGGAAGAACCATTTCACTGTGGCCCAGAATGAAGAGTTTGATGAAGACTACAAGAAAAAGATGAAGGACCACACACTTCAGTTCCGCACTGAAGTCTGAACAGGCTATGTATGTGGAGATTGGACGATTCAGTTTTTTTCTGTATGCTGTACAAATGCAGCATTAAATGTAAAGGTAGCCTACATTTTGCAGAATTTGACAAAATGTTGGAAAAGTGCTCATAATCAGAGATAATAACGAGGTTTATCAGTAAGGACAGATGGACTTTGCATGGGAATTTAACCCTCTCAATTTTCCATGGCAGGATCTCTGCGACGGGGATTCTTAAAACTACTCACCGGCTTGACCTCAGCTCCACTGATGTAGACAGGACTCTGTGTCTCTGCCTCCTTTTTTCAAAAATCAACAAACAGCTCCTTGGTTTTGTTGACTTTGAGCAGTAAGTAATTCACAGTACAGCTTGAAAAATATTTTGGCAATATTTGCCAAAAATACCATAATATTTGTTTGATACTTTCCCCACAAATTCATTTTTTACACTGGCAACCATATCACATTAGGTATGGTATAGAGGTGTTTGCCTGCTTGTCTGTGTCTCTCTCAAATAAAGATACTGAAACACGGCTTAAAGATTATTGAAAACATCAAGTTGGATGTCTAATAAAACCAAAGATTGATCGCATGCGTGTGTTTGATTATATGAAAAAATCAGAACTAATTATGCATTTACACTTTCTCCAAAACAATTTCACTGCAAAAAAAAATAAAAAACCTAAAAACATCGCAACATAAATCACAATTTTTTTAGACAAGCTGCTGTGAAAGCAGGCATTTAGTTTAGTTTGACAGAGGGCATTTTAGGCCACAACCATCCCACAAAACTTATGTGCGCAACAAAACAATATTACTCTCACATCTGAGTCATTCACCCTGTTTGCTTTGTCATTCTGTGTGTGCAAAGATTAAACTACTTATAGCTTTGATAGAGTTGTGAAACCTGCTTTAACCTGACTTTGTGAGGACAACGGTTATACCTCTGACCTGATAAAACAGTGGTTCACAGTCAAATAAAAAAACTGATAAAAGGACCCATGGCACAGTATTTACAAGCCCATGTTGTTTTCAAGTAGTTGTGCTGTGTCACAGTGAGTGTTACATATGTTGTGTGGATGACTGAGACACTGGTTTATTTTATCTCAGGCTAAAGTCTGCACATATGTTCTCAATGAATGTGTTTTTTTAATGTTGTGCCTGGTTTGATGCAATAATTATCTTAAACCAAAACAGATTTTCTCCTGAGAAAGAAGGCAAAGTAAACTTAAACACCCACTCAGCAGAGGGAATGTGCAGTAAGCTACATGTAAGGGTTTTTAAATAGGCTGCACTTAAAGTTATTTGGCTTCGTCATTTGACTTTATGCTTTTAAGGTTACACATAATAGATAGCAAACATTTTAGTGAGCCACTCTAATGGTTTAATGCATGATTGTGTACCTGCTGGGATTAATGATTAAATGATGGAGAAAACCAGAGTGAACCAGAAAGGCAAAGAAGCATAATAATCAGACATCATTTTAATGCAAACAGCAGGCTGTCATTTTTCTTTTGTGTATTGCAATGTGTATTTTATTTGGTTTGGGAGGGGAACACGTAACTGGATTTCTATTTACTATACTATCACTATTGTACTGGCTGGCGCCTTCTATTGTAGGTTTATTTGACAGTTTTTTTTTGTAATTTTTTGACCAATTTTAGTTTTGTCAGTCCTGTTTGTACGCACAATATTCAAGCCAGCATATGGGTATTTTAAATTTAGAAGCAACTTACTGTTTTGGCTTACTCATGGTGTGTAAACAAGTCTATCTGTGTCTTTTTTAGTCAGTGATTAATGATTCTCTTCACAGAGGTAAAGACTTGGCAGACCGGCTTCCCACCACTCCCTGTTTCATTAAAATTAATTTGTCAGGGGCAGTTCATATCCAAGTCTGCCTGGGAGCAGACGGCAGGGTAAAATCCATGGACGTGTGTTGGCCAGCAGTGATCCGCTGATGGCGGGACCTCCACATGCTCCTTCATGCAAGACATTATGCCCTTATGGGATGCCTCTAAAGTTAATCATCAAGATTAATGTTAGCTAAGTACACTTCTGCAAAACCACAAATAAATTCAGACTGTACATTTCTTTATGTCGCAACTTTATGTTGGTTTTTAGTTCAACTTTCTGTTTGGCTTAAAATACCTGTTTTGGAGGCCACAAACAGGGCTGGAAATGTCCAGGGCTCTCCTACAAAGCAGCCAGTTTTGACACCACAAACATGTCTGTGGATGGCCAGACTTCCAGTGAAAAATATCCCATTTTGGTCAGCACTATGGGCTGTGGTAGAAACTATAACATTTTGAAAATACAGTTTTGGTAGCAGCATGATTCTACATCATTTTCATTCCTGTTTTGAGCCAGACAGTTTTTAGAATCGTTGTATGTAGAAGTTATAAAGTTGGTATGCAGGACTTAAACATATCTTTATAAAGAAAAATACGTATGTCTGTCTACATGAACGTTGCCTACAAAAGAGTGAAAAAGAGGTAGAATCCTCTCACACAGAGAAGTATCAGTATCAGTGGGTTTCCTACAGTCTGAGCTCTAACCTTGACATCCTTTATTTTATATTTAAACCAATGCCTGTGGCGAGAGGACCCATAATACATTAGACTATGACTAATAATGATGGACACGCAGCGTCAACCCTGTATTGGCTTTATAGAAACAATGGCTTAGATGAACCATGGACACTCATTAATGAATATATAAACCAGCTTCTAATGAAGGTTATGAACTCTTTTGAATGTTCAAGATAAGCCAGTACAATGAATAGGAATCTGAGTTTAGCAAGCAGAAGGCAGGAACCCTCTCAAGAAGGAGTGTAACACAATGATCTCCGAAACAAATCTATTATATTTACATATTTTCATCTGTAATCTCTGGATAATTGTCTTTGTCAGCATTGTGCAAGCTATGCTAAAGTGACTTAAAGTCAGCAATGTGGACACAGTTTTCCCGACCCTGACCAAGCACCGAAAAATATATGCTACATTACCAGTGCTGCCTCTTTACTAGAGCAGTCAGAGGACCTGCACGGGGCCACATTCCTACATCCCCGCATCTCTGTTAAGTTTTATTGCCATTCCTGTCCACTAGATGCCCTCAGACTTCACCCAAACAATCGTGGTTACCTGACTCCCATATCCTCCCGTCTCCTTCATTATTCACCTGTCAGTACAAATGGTTATAATCAGGGTTTTTTTTTATTTCTTTTCGACCTCTTTACTTCACGTTTACTCCTACAGGTTTGTCTATTATAAGTCAGTGTGAGCAAGAACGGGACCAGAACTAAATTGCATTATTGTATAGTATTTGTCCCTTGGTCCAGACCAAATTATTTATCTTAGGCTGTGAAAACAGCCTAAGATAAATAATGTGAGCCTAAGAGAGCCAAAGAGAGTGAATAAGTGCATTTCTCACAGTGACTGGTTGGTGCTGTATGACTCCACTATTACTGTACTTTGATACTGCTAAAGGACACAATACAACACTATCAAAGGTATTGTATTTTGATCTTGATATGGTTGATGAAATACCACTTTTTATGTATGCAACAAAATTTACCATTTCATTCTGCGCGTGCAAAGATAAAATAATTCAAACAAACAAAGAGGAATGTTTTATTTTGTGAAACACTTACATCTTCAATAATGCTCTATGACCTGATTCAACCTGACTTCCATCAAACCTCCGACCTGACAGCAGTGCAGAGTTTTGGGCAGACTCAGAATGACCCCTGGTACAGTACACGCCTACATTCATTTCAGGAAGTTGTGCAGCATGATGCAGTGAGTGTTACGCAACAGACAGACTTCTTTAGTTTGGATGATACAGACACAATCACTGTTTTGGAGAAATACCAGCTCAACAGGGTGAGTTTGCAGCAGGCTAATTTGAACTTAAATATTCACAGAAGACAACATTCTATGGTTTTTAATATGCATGTTTTAAGAAAGTTGATCTCGCAGATCATTGATTGACCAGAATGACATGTCTTAAAGCTTCAAAAGTTACAGGTCACAATGAACCTTTTACCAACATTTTCATAAATGTTTAGTCCTTTCTAGGATGAATGATTAAAGGGTGCAGGTTCATACCTCATACCCAATCTGGTGAATATTTAAGTTGTGAACCAGATAGTCAAAGAAGCATATTAATCAGTCTACAGTACAGTACATCTGCCAAGTTTTTCCTTAAAGAAAAAAAGTTAAAGGGATATGATTTATTTTGTTTGAACATTTCTTTATGTTAGCGATGTCGTTGTTCTTTTATGTATTTCAGTGTGTATTTTTTTTTTGTTTCAGTGGGGAACACTTAACTGAGAAGGAAATGTGGCAATTTTTGCATTTCCCTGTATGAGCCACACCCCAATGCATGTTTTTACTGCTCTATGGCTCTTCACTAATCAATGTTGCACTGGCTACTGGTCAAATATGATAAATTGTTATCTAGACTGGACCAGATGATTACTCACTAATTTGCTTCAGTCCTGGCAGCATGGGCAAAATTCACAATGGCATATTAGTATTTTAAAACAAGCCATTTTGCAGATGGAGCAGCCACCACGACCAACACTGATTGACTTCCATGGAGTCTCTATGACCAAATACTTCACCGATAACTGGGACAACGTACAGAACTTCAAAGCAAGACCAGACGATATCCTCATAGCTACTTACCCTAAAGCAGGTGGGGTTGTGAGTATAGGAGTATAGACTAGGGCATCATTGTTATACTTGTATTCATGTTCTGTTGATTGACTGATATAGTATGATCTCATATAATCTCAGGAACCACATGGGTCTCCTACATCTTGGATCTTCTGTATTTTGGGCAGACATATCCAGAGCGCCAGACGTCCACTCCTCTTCAGGAGAGGGTGCCATTTTTGGAGATCTATCACCCGTTGCAACCCTCAGGTAGAATCATGTGCTCGCAATCACTCAGATATCTTTATATTACACCATGATCACTTTATTGGTGCACTTTGTCTCCATAATCTCTCATTATTATTGTTCTGTGTGTATAACCACAGTGAGTGAAATTTAACAGACACCGGACAAAGCCGTGTATCAGTTTTGTTTGCACACATGCACTCAGTTTGTGTGTCATATGGTGAAAGGGCTGCTTGATGTGTAAAAAGGCAACTGTTTGTTAATATCAATTCCACCATATCAACTTAAAGGCTGATAATGTTTCTGGTCACTTGAGGGCAGCAGATACAAGTTGTGAACACAACAATGACAGATCTTTTAACAAACAACACAAACAAACTCTTACAAAAAGTATCTGTCTGCAGGGACCCCTACCACTCCACTGCCTGCATTTGCATGAGCTGTAAGTCTGTGTGTTTGACAGAGCGCAGGGCTATACACAAACACAGGCAGGGCAGAGAGGCAAACAGTGACTAGGATGAAGCCTGCCAATTCGGCTGCATTCACACAAAACCTGGAGCATTGTGCAGAGGTGTGGCTGCGTTTATTTTTGCCTTAGAAACCAACTTCATACCTGCCAACACTCAAGATTTTCACAGGAATCTCCCTATCTTTAACCCTTCCTCGCACTGTGCTCCCATTTGGTTATTCATCCCAATCTCACAATTTCATAGTGGTCCAAATCAAGTGGGTGTTTCTTAGTTTGTGTGGGTTATGTATTGTCATACCTGGCAACCCAACTCAGAGGCAGAGGTTTAATTCCATATAGTGCCAGTTCACAACAAAAGTCATCTCATGACACTTTCCAAATTGAGCAGGTCTAGACCCAATATTTCCCCCCAAGAGCAAGTCTTTGGCGACAATGGTGAGAATAAACTGCCTTTTAACAGGCAGAAACCTCAGTGCAGAACCAGACTCAATGGTGGGTGGCCATCTGCCTCGACCAGCTGGGTTGAGGGACAGAGAGAGAGAGAGAGAGAGAGATATTTGAATTGATGTTGAATTTTAATATCCTTTTTGTAATTTCTTTTTAGACTTATATAATATAATATGTTATAATATCATATAATATAATATAATATAATATCACTTCTTCATTCAAGCTAAATGCCGCTCCCTCTCTTCATTCACTCTCTAGCTCGCTCGACCACTGCTGCTCTCTCTCTCTCTCTGTCTCGCCCATTGAGTTGGGAAGGAGGAGCCAACTCTGAATGTTTTTTGTACAAACAGCAACCGGCTAATCCTGTATAATATGCCTTTAAGTTGATATGGCGAACAGCTAACAGCTGCTTATTTATACATCCAGCAGTTACAGAGCAGCATTATCATTCTGTAGATTCTGTTAGACATTGCAGTAACAACAACGGTCACTTCCAGGTAGAAAACTGGCAGCTGATTTGCATTTCTGTTGTCATTTTCAGCCTTAACTGTAACCTTTAAAAATATATAGTTAAACATGTTGGTCAGACCTATCTGATGTTTCTACTGTGCTTATTTCATGTAATATATTGCTTTGCTAGCACCCTTGATATCTACACAACAGCGACATCTTATGCTACCTGCTTGTTTGGTTGCTCTCCTTTACTTTAGTCGGTGGTCCAACAGAAAAATTAGGTCCCCAACCTAATGTTAATGAAAAAGCTGTTGTTAACATATGAAAGCATAGAACATGCATTTTAGATTAATTAGATGTATACATGTTGGAATAATGTGTTTAAACAAGTCCATCTATCACATGTAATCAGTCAGTGAATAATGCTTCTCTTCATAAAGGTACAGACTTGGCAGACAAGCTTCCCACCACGCCTCGTCTCATTAAAACTCATCTACCGGTCCAGTTCATACCCAAGTCTTTTTGGGAGCAGAACTGCAGGGTAAAAGCAGTGCACACACAGTGTTTAAAGCAACAAAATGTAACTTCCTGGAGAAAGAGTTGATCGTTGAGTCTCATCCCCAGGCTGTCTATATTTGCCGTCCAACCCAAAGCGTCAATATTTGAAGATTTTGGGATGACACTCAACAATCAACCATCTTTCTCCAGGAAGTTACATTTTATTGCTTAACACATGAAATACGTGAATTATTATTATGGTGCTGACAGATTGTGATTTAGTGTTTTTTCTCTTTCTGTAGATAGTCTACGTGGCTCGTAACATAAAGGACAATGCAGTGTCCTATTACCATTTCGGCCGCATGAACGCCCTCCAGCCAGAACCAGGGAACTGGAGCACCTTTCTGCACGATTTCATGGAGGGAAAGAGTGGGTTTAAAGTGCTTTTACTGTAAAGGAGGAACAATATCATCTCATTTCCATTGTCCCCTCATACATTATTCTGTGGTTCCAGTGGTGTTTGGATCGTGGTACGACCATGTGATCGGCTGGTGGGAGAAGAAACAGACTCATTCAAAACTTCACTACATGTTCTTTGAGGATATGATTGAGGTGAGCTGAGAAGTGACAGAGATTGTGATGTGTTAATAACAAGTTAGTTTTAAGACTGCATGTTGATTAGAATGATAACCACACTGAACTTTTAATTTATGTTTCACGAGGCTGACACTCAGATTCTTTCATTTTCTGCAGGACTGTGGACGAGAGATAGACCAACTCTGCTCCTTCCTTGGTTTGTCTCCCTCTGCTGAGGAGAAGGAAAAAGTCACAACTGGATCGAAGTTTGACAACATGAAACAAAACAAAATGACCAACTACTCCACCGTCCAAGTAATGAATCAAAAGGTGTCTCCTTTCATGAGAAAAGGTACGCTAAAAAATCTGCTCGAAACAATGTTTTAAATATTTTTATCAGATGACCTGAATGATTCTTTCGTCCTCTCCAGGGAAAGTTGGCGACTGGAAGAACCATTTCACTGTGGCCCAAAATGAAAAGCTTGATGAGGATTACAAGCAGAAAATGAAGAATGCTACACTGAAGTTTCGTACTGAAGTTTAGAGTCCTGAACGATGATTATATAATGATAACATTGATGTTACTGGGTCAGGTGATGAAAGTGATTGATACGGATATTGTAAAAACAGTGTGGGACATTTCACACTACACTGATTTCGACTGATGTGATAAAACCATCAAAATCAAAGCTTGTCAGAAATGTTGAATCTCCTGTGGAAATTAATAAGACTGAAGTGTATTTGCTTATTTTATGTTTTATATATTCCCAAAAGAATCCATTTGTATAGATGAGTGAAGAGTTAACTTATTTTGGACAGGAAGTCACTACTCACATAGTGTCCTTCAGAATTGGTTTGGCAGTACACAGTGTTTCTTGCCATGTTTACTATTGTCCTCAGTTTGTGGCTCCAATAAATGTTTCAGTATGAAACGTCCAGATTTACTAAACTTTCTTCAGTAAGTAGCTGACCAGTACGATCGGTAATTACAGAATGAACTTCTGAGACCCCACTAGCTGCAAAGACAGTTTGACTGTAATGTGTAATTTTTGCAGCCTAATATTAGGTTATAGAAGCGTTTAATGAGTTATGAATGTGATGCCCTGTACATTGGGAGGGATTTCGATTGGCTGTCAGTGATTTTATCGTTCATCTAATCACTCTAAAAGTGATCCGTCATTATATGCCAAATGGGCAGCCTGAGTTTGAGTCATGTGAGAAATTAAATAGTTTTGAATTCTGTAATCAATGTACTGTAGAGAACATATCAGGATGTGAGAGGAGGGGAGATTTCCCCATTAGGTTTCAAGGGTCAGAAAGTCATATGAGGGGCAATTCTCTTCGCCTGAGGTGTTTACAGGAAGGTAGATAGGATGACATCTACAATCCAATTAAACGTCAAAGGGTCACTGGCCTGGGGAAGGCGTGATCAGTACAAACATCAGGGGGTCATTGAAGAAGTGATTATCAACTGTCGTAAAAGTATGTAACCCCATCTCTGTTGTATTTAAGTCGGAAACATTTGGAAGGCTGCAGAGAACACTTCGGGTCTTCTCTCCATGCTGCATGTATTAAAGAGATCTGATTCATCACGCTGAGTCTAAAATTCTTCTGAGAATTTGCAACTCTCTACCTCAACAAGGAGAATTTCCATTACAGTCACACCACTGGATATTTTAAGGACATCTGGAGACATTTCCAGCCATTTTTTGTGGCGATCAAAACCTGCTATTTTTCACAGGAAGTCAGAGTATCTCCGTCCGTGAGTATGGCAGTCAAAACAGATATTTCAAGTCAAGACATAATGCTTTCCAAACCCTAACCAAGTGGTTTTTCTGCCTAAACCTGAGCAGAGACTAAACACAGCATTGTGACAAAAGAAAAAAAAGAAAAATCAAACTAAACAGACGTAAAATTGCATCATAAAGTATCGTCCAGTTTTAACTCCCCTGTGGTTTTTCAGAAACATACTCGGCTAACCTTTATTCTGGCGATTGTTTGGTTTCCAGTGCAGACATGCAACAGACTGGTGGGTGAGGAAACAGACAAATACTTGGACCCCTTATTTTTATTCTAAGGTGGATGTAAGAAGCAAATTACGAACACAAGTCAATGTTAATTTTGGCAAGAATTTAAATTTAGTTCTAGTCTTAATCAGTGAACGTTAGTCAGTCTAATTTTAGTCAATGTTTTGCCTTGAGCTATGTGTTTAGTCATCCAGGCTGAGAATGTATAACTGACATTCTGTACTTGGACCTCTAAGCTAATTGCTAACACTCAAGAAGAGTGTTGAGCTATACAAACATTAAATATGTTCTCCTGAAGGGGAATTTACATACACCGATTAGCCACAACATTAAAACACCTGACAGGTGACATGAATAACATTGATCATCTCATCACAATGCGACGTTCTGATGAATGCTGGCATTCATGTGAATGCCATTTGACACGTATCACCCATCCAAACACTGTTGTGGACCAAGTACACCCCCTCATCACAACAACACTACCCGATGGCAGTGGCCCCCCAGCAGGACAATGTGCCCTGACACACCGCAAACACTGCTCAGGAACAGCTCGAGGAACACAAAAAAAGGCCCAAGGTGTTGACCGGGCCTCCAAATTCCCCAGATCCCAATCTGATCGAGCATCTATAAGACGTACTGGAGCAGGTCTGATCCATGGAGGCCCCACCCCCCAACATACAGGACCCAGAGGATCCACTATAAAACGCCCTGGTGCCAGACACCACAAGACACCCTCAGAGGTCTAAAGTCCATGTCTTGACAGGTCAGAGCTGTTTTGGCTGCACAAGGGGAACCTTCACAATATTAGGCAGGTGGTCATAATGTTATGCCTGATTGGTGTATATACATATTATTGAACCAGTAAACATACTTATTCAATATTTACCTTGGCAGACTCTGCTGGATGGTTTGTCTTTTTTCAGGAGTGGGACTGTCAACTTACACTGGAGCCAAGGCATACGGTAACAGGAGAAAGTTAAATATGGACAAGGTACGTCTTCAAATAACCAGGATTTCAATTTTCATGTCTATAGTGTGCTTGTTTTCAAAATATGATTACTTTCCAGTGGGGTTTGGTGCATGTTTAACATACAACATGGAGCTAATTAGAACAAAATTTTAAATGATATCTCTCAGACAACTTGTAAAAGTTAAAATTGTTTTCTGAGTCAATCCAAAATGTCATTTCATTTAACTAAATAATCTTATTCATATTCACTTTAAAAGCTGATTTTTCCACAGACTCTTATGGACTCTACTATTTACTCTTTATTAAGATGACATGTAGAAATGATTTTCTAAGACAATTTAAGTTTGCTGCTACAACTGAAAGTTAACCATGTTGTTTGCATCCTTTCCAATAACAATCATTGTTTTTGCAAGAGAACCATATGATTTGAGTCTTCTTTATTTCTCGTCTTGTAGAATGGTAAATTGTTTTCAGAGTCAATCTAGAATGTCATTTCATTTAACTGAATAATCTTATTCATATTCACTTTAAAAGCTGATTTTTCCCCAGGTTCTCAAGGACTTGGATTTTCCTTCACGACCAGAACTGTTTGATTTTCATGGAGTCTCAATGACGCACAATTTTACAGACAACTGGGAGAACCTTCAAAACTTTCAGGCCAGGCCAGATGATATACTTATAGCATCGTACCCCAGAGCTGGTCAGTCCTCAAACATGAACAGGATGTGTTTTGCTTGATAGCGTGGCTCCTGAATAGATGTGTGTATGGAGGTGAGGGATTGGGATTTATTTATTCATTGATTATTCATTTATTTACTTCATCTTTCTTTTAGGAAACACCTGGCTCAGCTGCATCCTTGACCTGCTGTATTTTGATGAAACGTCTCCAAAGCGTCAGACATTCATCCCAATCTTTAATAGAGTGCCAATGTTGGAGGTCACCTTCCCCTTGAAAGACAAAGGTCAAATTAACAATCACATACCATATTTGTCAGACAGGTGCAAACCATGGTTTTCTGCCTTTTTCTTAACATTGCATAACATTAATGTAGCAGCAACGACTATTTGCGTCTTCAAAATATGGTGCAGTAATGGCGTGCTGCGCAGAGAATGAAGTCACACTCCAACTCAATCACCAGAAAAAATGTTAGCTAAGTACGTTTCTGCAAAACAACAGATAAGTTGAAACCGAACTTTTCTTTATGTTGCAACTTTATGTCTGCTTAAGTTGAATTTTCTATTTCTCTGTTGTCACAATACTGTGTTTAGGCTCTGCTTAGGTTTAGGCACGAAATACATTTGGCTTGGGTTAGGAAAACACCCTTAGCTGCCATGATCATGGATGGTGATGGTTCGACTTCCTGTGAAAAATAGCAGGTTATGGCTGCCACAAAAATAGCTGGAAATGTTCCCAGGTGACCTTAAAAAACACCTGGTTTTGGCGTAAACAGCACTGCAGCATTTTTTATGATAAAAAACAATAAAAAGCTAGTGACTAAAAAAAAATTAACAGGAAACTGACATAATAACCGACAGAAAATATGTTTACAGGCTAATATTTGTTCAAAGGCAAGTGTCACTTTCTTTTAAATAAGACCTGCTAAATTTCAGGTGCAACAGTGCGACCAAGGAAAATGTTTAGTTTCACTTGACAGATTTTTGGGCACACTAAAATCATTATTCATAAAAAAAATGTTTTAAAATGTATACATCTTCTTGCTTGCCAAGTGTGTGTACCTCATCATATCACATTGTTAACAAACTGGTCATTTTATTTAATTTGTTTTAATTTTGGTCATCTGAACTGTTGGTGTGTAGATGTTTTGTATTGTTTTTAGTACACTGTAAGAATCATTGACATGTAACCTGTTAATAATGTACAGGACCAGGGGAAACTCCATCTGCGTTTAGAGGAACAGACATGGTGGAGAGCCTCTCCACCTCTCCTCGACTGATTAAGACTCATCTTCCAGTCCAGTTCATACCGAAGTCCTTCTGGGACCAAAACTGCAGAGTCAGTCATTTTTGTGTTATTTCAAGATGAGATTGGTGATTATAGCAATCTGTTCTAGTTTGAACCCTAATAATATGTAGAGGTATTTCATCATTAATGCAACACTGCTCTTCAGATAAGAGTTTTCTTGTTGTGTAGATAGTCTATGCAGCCCGCAATTCAAAGGACAGTGTGGTGTCTTATTACCATCTTGAACGTATGAACATGATCCACCCAGAGCCTGGAGACTGGAGCAGTTACCTCCAGAGGTTCATGGAGGGAAAGAGTATGTATGAAATACTATAATTAAAGTTGCTTGTATGAGAGATGCGCAGATTTCCTCCACACTCATCAAGTGCTTTCATTTATTGTTCTGTTGCTGTAGTGCTGTTTGGATCCTGGTATGACCATGTGAACGGCTGGTGGAAGAAGAAACAGAGTCACTCAAACATCCATTACATGTTCTATGAAGATCTGGCTGAGGTGATTTTTTGTTTTCGTGGCTTGTCTGTGCACGTGTTTGTGTGACTCCAACATCTCTTCCTGTTCACGTTACTTTTCTAAATCTCTGTTCGAGCTGGTAATAGTGCTATGATAATATTTGACCATGGTTCTTCCAGGATACTGGACGGGAAACAGACAAACTCTGCTCCTTCCTTGGTTTGTCTCCTTCAGCTGAGGAAAAGGAAAGAATTTTGAACAGAGTGCAGTTTGATAAAATGAAATCAGACAAAATGGCCAACTACTCAACGTTCAAAAAAATGGATTTCAAAGTTTCTTCCTTCATCAGAAAAGGTACAATCAACAGTGATTTTAATATGTGAAATGAAACAAAATTCCCTCTCCACCTTCAGCTAAAATACCTGACTGATGGTTCTGCAGGGAAGGTTGGTGACTGGAAGAACCATTTCACTGTGGCCCAGAATGAAGAGTTTGAGGTAGACTACAAGAAAAAGATGAAGGAAGACACGTTGCAGTTTCGTACTGAAATGTAGAGGACCGGCTCGGCTGAGCCTAACTAAGAAACCTGAACTGATGAAATACACAAAAACGTGCATGTTGTGAGTAAAATATAATATTTGATGAACAAAGATATTGTCTAACCAGTGCTGATCCTTTCCCACTATAGTGATGTTGATTGACGTTATATCATCAAAAATGAGAAAAAAAGAAATGAGCGAAAATCAAAACGTGATGAATGTCCGACATGTTGAATCTGCTTTTATAGAGTTTGGAAATCTGAATTGTCACTGGTTTGTGGAAATGAACTAGATGGAAGTGTATTTGCTTTATTAACATTGTACACAGCAGCTGCATTTTTTAACAATCTCTTGGAAACTATGTTGGTGTACATTAAAAGCTCTTTACTGAGTCTAAACAAAGAGATTGGGGTTTGTGTCTGTGTGAAACATAATACATAGACTTGTGAATTTTTTAAAGACTCTTTAAGACTTTAAGATTATTTTCACTTTCTTTTATTATTGTAGGTTTCAAGTCCTCTAGCCAAAGATATGGGGGGAGACATATTATTTCAGACTGTCAACCTGTCTGCCAGAATTTGTATTCCCCCCCCCCCCCCCCCCACACACACACACACACACACACACCAAAAAAAAAAAAAAAAATGGACAGATGAAGCCTGACCTTTAGGTTGTTGTCTGAAATAATATGTTTCCCCTCCCATATCTTTGGCTAGAAGAGAAGAAATGTGTTCATAATCAAAGAGGTTATAGAGTAGTATCTGAAATAAATCATTTGATGGTCAGGCTTCATCTGTCCATTTTGAGGGGGGAAACATATTATTTCAGACTGTTAACCTGTCTGCCAGAATTTGTATCCCCCAGTATCTTTGGCTAGAAGAGAAGAAACTTGTTCATAATCACAGAGGTTATAGAGTAGTATCTGAAGTAGCCTACACATTAAATAAATCAATCAAAGGTCAGGCTTCATCTGTCCATTATGGTACATTTCGAGTGAAGTAGATTTAATAGACGTAATTGAAGCCAGAAAACAATCACAACGATCTTGATTTTGGATATCGACGTTTATTTAGTTCGACAAATTCCATACCAGGACTTGAATTACAGCGTGTTATATGTCAATCACATGACGAAATGATTGCCTTGGTTTTTCCGTTCAGTACGTAGTACGACGTTATGACGTACAAGAGAATAAAAGCATTTATTTTGATGGGTGGGCCATGTTGCAAAACCTCGTAGATAATTACAACACCAGAACATTGAATTAAACAATGCAATTATTGTTAGTTTTAATTTACTTGGGTTAAAGCAAGCGCAGCGCTGTTTCCGCCTTCGCTGAAGGAATGCGCGCTCCCGCGGCCAGGGGAAACAGTTTCTGTCGGGGATACCAACATTGGCACGACACCGGCGGCCGCCACGCAGTCATCACCAGTTTTTTTTTCCTGCTAATCTACTGTTTCACAGTCCAGTCCGGTAGGTGGCAACTATGCGTCTTTAAGTTGGCTGCCAGCCGGCAGCCGCCCGTGCCCACCAGCTAATTGAAAAGAAGAAGAAGGAGAAGAAGAAGCAGTAGCAACAAAGACGATAACTGAGTATCTTTGGTAGTAGTAGTGAAGCACTTATAAGGAAAAAATATGGATAACATCGGTAAAAAAAAACGCAAAGAAAAGGGTGGGGCTGAGAAGGCGAGGGGGGAAAAAATGCGACATTTAGAGAGTGAAACCGCTAAATGTCGCAAACTAAGTGAAATGTTCAGTAAGTATGAAACATGACATGAGAGAGGGAGAAAGAGAGTTACTTGCTGGCTGATGTTAGCAAATGTTATTCAGGTGTTGCTACATTTTTATCTATACCCAGTTTGTGTTGCTCAGTGCAATGCAAAAAATTATATGAAATAAAATAAAGTGAAATAATGATTATAGTAGTTAAAACAGCTCCTCTTTAAACATTTTAGGTGTAAAATGCCACATGCAGTAATATTAAGAAATAGGCTATATACTGTATATATAAAAAACTGGTGTGCTTTTACTTTTTAAAGTTTTGGTAACGTTACAGTTTTCTGATAATACTTACAAACTTTGAAGACTTTGAATACAGAAGTTACATTTGTAGTGGTGTATTTTCATTATTATTTGTGCAGTAAGTTAATTACTGCATACATTAATTAAGATTATTGAGTAATAAAGTAATCATAAGATTGCATGGAATAGATGATATAATATGCTGTTATAATCAATTGGATACATAAAACCTGTTTGTTTTTTAAAAATCCATTCCATCATTTGTTTATTCAGGTTGAGCTTAGACCAAGGGCAGAGGATGACACCCACGCCAGCTCAACCTTCGCTCAACCTGCAGTGTAATGAGACCTTCATTTCTTTGTGAATATTCAAGTAAGACTAGAATACTATGCTCTTAACACAACATCTAGTCAACATCAGTGCTATTGCTGTAATTTGGATGGTATAGTGTCATGAGTCATGATTAAAGTATTGTGACACCCGTGCCAGGCGTTGATGACTTTCCGCGTACCGATTGTTGTGGGCCGGCCGATATTATTTTGCTGTTATTTATTGTAGTCCCAGTCCGTCCCTGCGACTGGGAGAACCATTTCACTGTGGCTCAAAATGAAAAGCTTGATGTTACTGAGTCAGGTGATAAAAGTGATTGATGCGGATATTGTAAAAACAGTGTGGGACATTTCCCACTACACTGATTTCGACTGATGTGATAAAACCATCAAACTCAAAGCTTGATTAATGTCAGAAATGTTGAATCTCCTTTCATATGTTTTTGGAATCTGCATTATGTCATAGTTTGTGAAAATTAATCAGACTGAAGTGTATTTGCTTATTTTATGTTTTATGTATTCCCAAAAGAATCCATTTGTATAGATGAGTGAAGAGTTAACTTATTTTAGACAGTAAGTCTCATGGGTCTGATAAGGGTTATGTAGTACTCACATGATGTCCTTCAGTCCACAGTCCACAGTGTTTTCACTTGAAATGTTTACTATTCTCCTCAGTTTGTGGCTTCAATCAATTCAGATTTACTGAACTTTCTTCAGTAAGTAGCTGACCAGTACGATCGGTAAGTACAAAATGAACTTCTGAGACCCCACTAGCTGCAAAGACAGTTTGACTGTAATGTGTAATTTTTGCAGCCTAATATTAGCTTATAGAAGCGTTTAATGAGTTGTGAATGTGATGCCCTGTACATTCGGAGGGATTTTGATTGGCTGTCAGTGATTTTATCGTTCATCTAATCGCTCTGAAAGTGATCCGTCATTATATGCCAAATGGGCAGCCTGAGTTTGAGTTGCACCATTGGATATTTAAAGGGCATCTGGAGACATTTCCAGCCATTGTTTGTGGCGATCAAAACCTGCTATTTTTCACAGGAAGTCAGAGTATCTGGCAATTGGGTTGATTGTTTGGTTCCCAGTACAGACATGCAACAGGCTGGTGGGTGAGGAAACAGACAAATACTTGGACCCCTTATTTTTATTCTATGATGGATGTAAGAAGCAAATTACAAACACAAGTCAATGTTAATTTTGGCAAGAATTTAAGTTTAGGGCTAGTCTTAGTCACTCAGTGAAAATTGTGGTTGGTTTAAGTTCACATTTTAGTTATTTTTTGTCCATATTTAGGGAATTAACATATAAACATATTATTGAACCAGTAAACATACTTATGCAATATTTACCTTAGCAGGATGTTGTTTTTTTGTTTTTTTCCAGGAGTGGGACTGTCAACTTACACCGGAGCCAAGGCGTATGATAACAGGAGAAAGGGTAGTTAAATATGGCCACGGTATGTCTTCAAATAACCAGGATTTCAATTTTCATGCCTATAATGTGCTTTTTTTCAAAATATGATCACTTTCCAGTGGGGTTCGGTGCTAATCAGAACAAAATTTAAAATGTCGTCTCTCAGATAACTTGTAGAAGTGTAAATTGTTTTCAGAGTCAGTCTAAAATGTAATTTCATTTAACTGAATAATCTTATTCATATTCACTTAAAAAGCTGATTTTTCCCCAGGTTCTCAAGGACGTGGATTTTCCTTCACGACCAGAACTGTTTGATTTTCATGGAGTCTCAATGACGCACAATTTCACAGACAACTGGGAGAACCTTCAAAACTTTCAGGCCAGGCCAGATGATATACTTATAGCATCGTACCCCAGAGCTGGTCAGTCCTCAAACATGAACAGGATGTGTTTTGCTTGATAGCGTGGCTCCTGAATAGATGTGTGTATGGAGGTGAGGGATTGGGATTTATTTATTCATTGATTATTCATTTATTTACTTCATCTTTCTTTTAGGAAACACCTGGCTCAGCTGCATCCTTGACCTGCTGTATTTTGATGAGACGTCTCCAAAGCGTCAGACATTCATCCCAATCTTTAATAGAGTGCCAATGTTGGAGGTCACCTTCCCCTTGAAAAACAAAGGTCAAATTAACAATCACATACCATATTTGTCAGACAGGTGCAAACCATGGTTTCCTGCCTTTTTCTTAACATTGCATAACATTAATGTAGCAGCAACGACTATTTGCATCTTCAAAATATGGTGCAGTAATGGCGTCCTGCGCAGAGAATGAGGTCACACTCCAACTCAATCACCAGAAAAAATGTTAGCTAAGTACGTTTCTGCAAAACAACAGATAAGTTGAAACCGAACCTTTCTTTATGTTGCAACTTTACGTCTGCTTAGGTTGAATTTTTTATTTCTCTGTTGTCACAATGCTGTGTTTAGGCTCTGCTTAGGTTTAGGCACGAAAAACACTTGGCTTGGGTTAGGAAAACACCCATAGATGCCATGATCATGGATGGTGATGGTTCGACTTCCTGTGAAAAATAGCAGGTTATGGCTGCCACAAAAATAGCTGGAAATGTCCCCAGGTGACCTTAAAAAACACCTGGTTTTGGCGTAAACAGCACTGCAGCATTTTTTATGATAAAAAACAATAAAAAGCTAGTGACTAAAAAAAAATTAACAGAAAACTGACATAATAACCGACAGAAAATATGTTTACAGGCTAATATTTGTTCAAAGGCAAGTGTCACTTTCTTTTAAATAAGACCTGCTAAATTTCAGGTGCAACAGTGCGACCAAGGAAAATGTTTAGTGTCACTTGACAGATTTTTGGGCACACTAAAATCACTATTCATAAAAATGTTTTAAAAAATGTATACATCTTCTTGCTTGCCAAGTGTGTGTACCTCATCATATCACATTGTTTACAAACTGGTCATTTTATTTATTTTGTTTAAATTTTGGTCATCTGAACTGTTGGTGTGTAGATGTTTTGTTTTGTATTTAGTACACTGTAAGAATCATTGACATGTAACCTGTTAATAATGTACAGGACCAGGGGAAACTCCATCTGCGTTTAGAGGAACAGACGTGGTGGAAAGCCTCTCCACCTCTCCTCGACTGATTAAAACTCATCTTCCAGTCCAGTTCATACCGAAGTCCTTCTGGGACCAAAACTGCAGAGTCAGTCATTTTTGTGTTATTTCAAAATGAGATTGGTGATTATAGCAATCTGTTCTAGTTTGAACCCTAATAATATGTAGAGGTATTTCATCATTAATGCAACACTGCTCTTCAGATAAGAGTTTTCTTGTTGTGTAGATAGTCTATGCAGCCCGCAATTCAAAGGACAGTGTGGTGTCTTATTTCCATCTTGAACGTATGACCATGGTCCACCCAGAGCCTGGAGACTGGAGCAGTTACCTTCAGAGGTTCATGGAGGGAAAGAGTATGTATGAAATACTATAATTAAAGTTGCTTGTATGAGAGATGCGCAGATTTCCTCCACACTCATCAAGTGCTTTCATTTATTGTTCTGTTGCTGTAGTGCTGTTTGGATCCTGGTATGACCATGTGAACGGCTGGTGGAGGAAGAAACAGAGTCACTCAAACGTTCATTACATGTTCTATGAAGATCTGGCTGAGGTGATTTTTTTGTTTTTGTGGCTTGTCTGTGCACATGTTTGTGTGACTCCAGCATCTCTTCCTGTTCACGTTACTTTTCTAAAGCTCTGTTCGAGCTGGTAATAGTGCTATGATAATATTTGACCATGGTTCTTCCAGGACACTGGACGGGAAATAGACAAACTCTGCTCCTTCCTTGGTTTGTCTCCTTCAGCTGAGGAAAAGGAAAGAATTTTGAACAGAGTGCAGTTTGATAAAATGAAATCAGACAAAATGGCCAACTACTCAACGTTCACAAAGATGGATTTCAAAGTTTCTTCCTTCATCAGAAAAGGTACAATCAACAGTGATTTTAATACGTGAAATGAAACAAAATTCCCTCTCCACCTTCAGCTAAAATACCTGACTGATGGTTCTGCAGGGAAGGTTGGTGACTGGAAGAACCATTTCACTGTGGCCCAGAATGAAGAGTTTGAGGAAGACTACAAGAAAAAGATGAAGGAAGACACGTTGCAGTTTCGTACTGAAATGTAGAGGACCGGCCCGGCTGAGCCTAACTAAGAGACCTAAACTGATAAAATACACAAAAACGTGCATGTTGTGAGTAAAATATAATATTTGATGAACAAAGATATTGTCTAACCAGTGCTGACCCTTTCCCAAGATAGTGATGTTGATTGACGTTATATCATCAAAAATGAGAAAAAAAGAAATGAGCGAAAATCAAAACGTGATGAATGTCCGACATGTTGAATCTGCTTTTATTGAGTTTGGAAATCTGAATTGTCACTGGTTTGTGGAAATGAACTAGATGGAAGTGTATTTGGTTTATTAACATTGTACACAGCAGCTGCATTTTTTAACAATCTCTTGGAAACTATGTTGGTGTACATTAAAAGCTCTTTACTCAGTCTAAACAAAGAGATTGGGGTTTGTGTCTGTGTGAAACTAATACATAGACTTGTGAATTTTTTAAAGACTCTTTAAGACTTTAAGATTATTTTCACTTTCTTTTATTATTGTAGGTTTCCAGTCACAGTTTGTTCATCAAACCACTTGGTTAGGGTTAGAAAAAGAAACTGGTCTGGGTTAAATTAGATCTGTTCATGCAACCAATAAGTGTCAAGCAAAACACAGTATTACTAGCCAATCAAGTAGTAGGAGTAGCTGAGGCTGGTGTGAGGCTTGGCTGCAGACTTAGCTGGGATCCTGCTGCTCGAAGATGGTGGCTCAGGTGGAGGCTTGGCTGGAGGCTCGAGGGAGCGTGAGGTGAGGGGGGGAATCTGAGATGGTTTGGCTGGTGGCTGAGTTGCGAGAGGCTGGGTGGCAGGGTGGTGGAGATGCTGGAGCTTGGAGTAGTACTGGCTCTAGGAATGGTGAAGAGAAATACAAGTTAGACTCAGAAAGAACAAAGTAATTCACAAGAAAGTGTGCTAGAAATAACGCTGAGAATTTAGCTATCAGTATACCACAATGTGGAGTGAAAATAATCTGGCAGCCAGTGCAGAGAAGACCAAGGCTTTTGAGCTGGCACTGATGAGAAGATGGGCTGCAGGTGCGTGTGAGCAGCAGGAGCTTCAGCCAATCATGGAAGCCGCACCCAACCTCTGCAAAGGGACTCAGACACACAGACCAAAACCAAACAAAAAATATTGCACAAAATCCATAATTATCACACTAATAAGGGTATGAGCTGCAGGTGGAGTGCGGCAGAGAAACACAGGTGAGAGTAATGAATGGAAAAACACTAGGAACAGAATAGGAGCTGGTAGGCTGGGAAAACACTAAAGCTTGGCTGAAGAAGGAGATGAAGTGCAGATGTGGAGGGACAGCGGACTGGAGAGGAGCACAAAAACCCAGAAAACACATAGCACACACATGAAAATAAACTGAAATGACAGGACCGTTACAATTTTGCTGTGAATAACTAGGTCATTCTTTGGAAACATCCATTTTTCTGTCCCTAGCTTTGCAATATTACACATGAAAGAAATTTGAGGGTTACAACTTATTCAAATTCTACAATAAAACAATATGTTCTTTGAACAGTTAGAACTTCTTGAGCCATCAATTTGGGCAATATTTGTTTTTAATCAACTATAGCATTCTAAGCACCACAAAGGTATTTGTCCACACAGTCATGTAGTCATGTATTATGCACAGTGTTGGCATGAGCATGCTCAACAAAGCAAAAGTGAAGAATGTAAGGTAATTTTGTATGATGACGTCCTACATCCTGAGGCCCCCTATTCCACAAAAGAGTCATTCCTGGAGATGCACATGCCCAGGTTCACCCTCAGGGGGTTTACACTTGTTTGCTTTTGCAGGTTACTAAAAGTCACTATGCTGGTTCCGGGCACTGTCTCCCACTGCAGACCTTGAGCTGATTACTCTCATTCTTAGCATTACTTGAAATACACACAGACAAAGTAAACAAACAAGCAAAACAAAACAGAAGTTCAATGAGGAAAATAAACAAATTAATACAACACTTTGTGCATTGTGACTTGTATTTTCTATGGCACGTGCTGCTTTGTGGAGGCCAAACAGATTAGATTAATTAATAGACTTAATGTGGTTGCTGTGAAGTATTTGTCTGTTTTGTTTTGTCATTTTGGTCATGGCCTTGAAATAACCTGCAGTCAAATATTAACTGTCCAACGTCGCTCATGGTTATCTAAGACACTGAGGTGATTACAAAATGATCAAAAAACAGTAAATACCATTAACAGTTATACATAGCTAAGTGTGAAAAAGTTCAGTAACAATCTTAGGAATGATAAAAAACAAAAACAAATGAATAAGAAGTTGATGAAGGTTCTCAGTCATCCAGGTCATGGTACATCTAGGTGCTGTATCGTAGGCAACTGGACTTTTCACCTCTCATCCAAGAGGCTTCTTCAGTTCTAACTAACTGGAGAGGAGTTGGCTGGCTTTTAAACTCTGTGTGGGAGCAGAAAAACAGTCTCTCGAAATGTGAATACAAAGACAAGTTTACACTTCTTTGCTTTTGCAGGTTACTGACCGACAACTCAGTGAGCTGTGCTGGCACCGTCTCTCACCGTGGAGCTGGAGAAACAAATGACACAAAGAGGGTAGATGTGTATTTTCCTTTCAAGTGTATCATAGTCAGACAGAGACAGCGGAGCCCATGACACTCAAAAGACACAAGCAATAGAGTTTGACTGGGGAAAAAGGTTATAGATATGATCTGCAACTATTCAAACTCAAAGTTAAAGTAATGTGCCATGTGCTCATGGCCAGGCAAAGCCACCTGTTTAATATGTCAGTTTTTCATGAAAGCGGGGGCACATCTCCACTCTTTGCTTTCGCATCCTGGGTACCGCAGCTTTTTGCGTTTATGTCGGTACTGACATTAACTTAGCTAACTTTGATGAAATGTACCTTCATATAACTACATTAACTACAACATATAAACAACAATTTGTCATCCTTAAGCTTAAAATTGACAGTAGCTAATATTCCTCAATATATGTTAATTAAATTATCCAGCTTTTGCACCTCGCTAGGTGGCAATTAGCTGACAAGCAACTGACACTAGCACCCTAAAACACACAGTATAGACATAGATTGCTAATATGCAGAGCTAATATTAGGGGGTGACATTACCTTTTTTTAATGTAAATAATTGTTCTTCAGAAAGTAAATTTACCTGTTGCTTGTCCAGGCAGAAAAGTCACTTGTCCAGAAAATTAATTCAGGGGCAGATCTAATCACTACAGAAGCCCTAAAGGGCCATGCATTCATACATTTTATTTCCTCTGTTTTCCCGTGATAACGAGTTAATTTCATTTGTTTTCTCGAGATCTTGAGTTATTATCTCGAAATAACAACTGCCGTTTTCCCGAGATAAAGGGATAATTTTCTCGAGATCTCCAGATAACGAAACGTTGTTTTCCCAAGATAATGATATAATTAATTTGAGATCTTGAGAAAGCAAAACGATAGTGTAGTATATTAAATCATTGCAGGAAACATCATTCAGTGTAGCAATGTCAGAGGAGCAGGAGCATATCGATCACCGCGTCACATATCTTTTCAATTAAGGCCTGACACAGGCTGAAATAGCATTAAAAGAGAAAATTATCCCGTTATCTCGGGAAAACGGCATTTGTTATTTCGAGATAATAACTCGAGATCTCGAGAAAACAAATGAAATTAACTCGTTATCACGGGAAAACAGGAAATAAAATGTATGAATGCATGGCCCTTTAGGGCTTCCGTAAATCACAGACAATCTCAGCTCAGAAAAGCCCCCATATCATCTGAATGCCCCATTTCAGAACTAAAGCACATTCCCTCCCATCCTCACAACCTCTCGCCTGTAGTTTAGTAATAGTATTCACAATGTGCAGGCTGTACTCCACATTGTGTTACAAATGTGTGCAGAGTGTTTAGTTTACATGGGATATTATCACCCTCTTCTGGGCATTGCACAGTGTTGCCAAATCTCACAAGAGAAACAAGCAGCCAGGCCTATAAAAAGAAGCCCAAAAGAAGCAACCTCATATACCTATAGACGTACATACGTACATACATACATACATACATACCTACATACATACATACATACATACATGACATGGAAGCATTGAAAAGAAATACTGAATTTTTGTAATGAATATTCATATAAAATAGACTAAGCAGTAAAATGTAACCAACAGAGGTGTGTCTGATTGGTCCCATTTAGTAATACAATTTGAAATTGGTTTGGAGTCACTGGGTCACATGACATGGAAGCTATTGAAAAAAGAAGCCATTGTCTTATAAAAATATTTTTGCAAAATAAATATATTACACATTGCAATCAAAATAAGTGTGCTACATGAAATCAGTTTAGTATTATTTTTTGATCATAATTTTCACTAATAACATTAAGTCAGCATGAATTAACATTGTTTTTGTCTAAATCAAACAAACAATAGAGTAATTTATTGATGCTTCCTAACCCAGCCCCCAGCGCAGCGCAAGGTTCTGGGAGGCAAACTAACCCTCCTCCTGCTGCCAACACTGTAAAACTGAGTAAGAGACGCCGCTGGGTGTCTCTGGAGTGAATGTCTGTCGAATATCCAACCTAAACCTAATTTCTGATACCCTCTCAGACTTGTGAATGCCTCACAAGCTATTAAAGATATAATATGTAGGAATTCTGCATTAAAATGTCTAAAAACAACTACACCTTTGTTATATATTTTGTTGAGTTGTGTACTGACATTATCCAAAATGTTCCCAACAATGTTTAAACCAAGAGAAATCCAAATGTTTACTCAAGGTAACAGTGCATTTCTTCAGGTCGCCCGCCGTCTCTACTTTTGGGATAGAAAATCAATGAACAAGACTAAACTTAACATCAATAACATTTTTAAACATTAACTTGTCTGTGAACATTTGTGCCACATCGGATAGACTTTCATCAGAAGTAGTGGTTGTTTAATGTTGTTTGTGCTTCAGCTGGGAATAAGATGCGCCCTGACGCTGGAGGATTGCTGCAGGTTATGCAACTAATATGTTCCTCATTAAAGATGAATTGTTTCACACACCCACACCCCATCCCTTCGTCATCCGAATGATGGCCTGCCTGATCAGTGGACTGAGATCTGCGCATCACATCACGCACACAGAGATGCACCACAGTGCTCCTCCTCCTGCAATTAAATAGAACATTTTGCTCATATACAGTCAAACAGAGTTGATGATGACAGACTTGTCATCATCTTTACTGATTATTGATCACTATCAAAGGCAAACTCCATGTAGAAAGATAGGACTGTCAGAAGCTGCGCTGGGTAGCTTGTATTCATGGTTACTCCAGATGTTCAATGAGAAAAGACGCAACCTGCCTCTTGAGCCATCGATATTGGTATTTTAATCAATTATTACAAAAAAATTATACAAATCAGACTTAAAATCATTGCTCTGTGCAGCAGAGCCAATGTTCTTCAATTTGTTTTATTCTCATGTATTCTGTGAAGCTGATTTTTTACCTTTATTTTATGTGAAGAAATGTGTAACCTTGTTTAGATAAGTGCTATTTTAATAAAGTTAGGATTATTATTATTATCATTATTATTATGTAATAATAAAAATCCTGTGTCATTGTTGACTTGTGTTTGTCTAATATGAATTTGCATACATTGAATTTTAAGCTCAATATTGTAGATTTATACAGCACACAAATTAAATTCCTCCTGTCCCATGTGAAAAACTGTGTGTTATGATCATGCGGTCGTGCAGTTGTGATTGGCTGCAGGGACTACCGCCCCGCCCCCTTCGACCAAGGGGCGTGGTTACACTCAAGCCATGGGTACAGGATGTTTTGATGTGCAAGTAGCAGAGTGCTGCAGCAGCAGTTTTTAGAGGTGTGCACGTCGCAGCCCTAAACATGTCTCTAAAGACAGTGGGCACAGCTTTAACCCGTACTCTGTGGACAACAGGAAACAGGACTCCCCCTCTCGTGGGATCCCCTAAAGTGAACAGACTTTCTACCACATGCACGCTGTCCGGAGAAAAAACAAAAAGTTGTGTTTCCAGCTCGGACAGGCCCAGTGACGACGCGCGGTCCTCCAGCGAGCCTGCTCACAGATGCACGCCTGCGGACAAGAAGCGACCCAAGGAGCCCGCGGGTGCTCCGGGTGTCACTGGTGTAAGGAGACGATCGTACACCTCCGCCACAGCAGCTCCAGTGGACAAGAGGTCATACTTGTGGGCTCGGTACAATGACATGAAAAGGCTAGTTCACGGTAAGCACTCATCGCCTCCTCCATGTCGTTATAATTAACCATCCACGTCACCAGGATCGCAAGTTCCCAGCATCAACGATGTCAAACCATGAGTGAAGACATTTTGTTCGTCTGGGGATTGTGTTTATCCTCTGTACAAGTAACGGGCTGCCAAATCGACAGATAACGCTGTCGGTTTTAGTTAACAGTTCCTCCACGCCAAACCCATTTTTTAACACTAAGTTTAATAAACTTTAACGTCATGTCGTTTCAAACAAAAGTCAATAACAAGTCATAAAGAAGTTGGGTTCATGTGTTCTCCCGGGGTTCCTCTATTATGGCTAAAAACACACGTACACGAGCTAACAAAAACGCTAACTTATAAGTTACTTTTTCTAATGTAACTTAAACTATTTAGTCTGCAAGAACTCAAAATGTTATGTAGGGCAGGACAGACCACTAGTTAAGTCTCATTTTGTCGAGAAGTTAGTTATTTTTGACACAACTACTAGCTAGACTCGGTGTGGCTACATGCTAGCTCTAAATGAATAAACATGATGAACAAAGGAGAAATGCTGTAGCATGAAAAATACAGGAATTTGACAATTACAAGTGTGATTAAACTTTATGACAACACGAAGTTTAATTGATCCTGTTTGCTATGTAGTTTTTGAGAAGGAATCCAGAAGCAGGATTATAATATTTACAATATTAATGAGAGGAAAATACGTCTCCAGAACACTGTTTGAAGCTAGAAAGGTGGCAGGGTCCGCCAAATATAAACAAAGAAAAACTGCATGAAATTGTGTTGTACTTCTAGGTCAGTTTATTCAGTCATGAAAACAGGGTTTGTTTGTTTAGGCATGAAAATTATCAGTCAAACAAGATCTTGAGCTTCTGACTTTTTAGAAGTTATTTCAGACCTTTAACATATAATATTGCAAAACCACTATCCAAATATTTAGATTTTGAAAGTTGTTATTCCGTCCGTATATTTTGTGTGTTAATACAGTTGGGGAACAAAAATACAGTATTGAGATCCTTATATAACCATTTATATTTAGATATCGGTAACAAGTAATGAAAAAAATCTGTATAAGTAATACTTCTAAGCAACATATACACACAAGTTGCAAAAAGTAAAAGTACTCATCACAGAGTATAATGTTCTCCTACAGTGCTATTCAGATGTAGGATTATTATTACTGATGCATTAACATGCACACATTATAATATTGCAACTTGTTATGATGGAGCTGGATTTTAACTACTTGGATTGATTTATTAACAATGCATCATCATTAATTAATGATCATATGTTTTTTTTTTGTGTGTGTGTGTGTGTGTAAAATCTTAACCTATACGAGTGCAGTGTTTCCTCTAAATTCATTCAGGAGTGGTGGACCACCACAGTAAGAACATTACCACCACAGCTAGATCAAATGGGAAATTAGACATTATAATCTAGATAACAGGAAAAAAAAGGTGCATAGAATAAGCCCTTTAATCATGATCATGTAACTAAATATAAGCAATAGTGCTGCAATTACTTACAGCGCTAGAACTAACAAGTATAATATTTGCCTCTGAAATCTGGTGTAGTAGAAAGCATTAAATGGAAATACTCCAGTAGAGTTAAAAGTACCTAAAAGTTGTATTATGAGTTGAGTCCTTGCATAAATGTACTTAGTTGCAGACCACCACTGGATACGGGCTTTTTTTTACTATGTAATAAATCTACATTTATTCTGTTACATTCACATATAACGATTTTGGTTTCTCAAATCAAATCAAATCAAATCAAATCAACTTTATTTATATGGCACTTTTCATACAGCTTTGTAGCACAAAGTGCCTCACAGAGGGTAAAAACAAACAAACAGAGCAAGACAAAACATCATAAAAACCCCAAGCCTCCCACACCCATAAACATACACACAGATACACAGTTACATACACACTCACGTACATACATAGACATACTGACATACATACACCCCCACACACACAAACATACACACACCCACACACATACACTGGTTATTGCTAAAGAGTAGTTGAATATCAAATGAACAAATAATACACGGACCCAGATGCAGCAGCAAAGCATGAATTTCTAAACGTAATGGGATTCAATTAAAAGTTCTATAAGTGATCATGGAGAAAGACAGATTATTGTTGAGTCTTATTTCCAGGTCATGAAATACGGACGGTCTGGGTCAGGGGCTCATCAAATACTCTTTGTATAACTGTTTGTATTTCACAACTAGGGAATGAGCCTCAACGGTCAACAATCTTTTTCCAGAATCACTTTTTGCACCGTTAAAGCTGGTAATTTCATAGATCTAACGTAGAAATGTGACTCAGCAGCATGGAAATAAAGGCATTTCCAGGTATAGAGTAGCTTCAGGAAAACCATCGTCAGGGTTGGTACATGCATATTTTATGCCCAGCTGCGGCCCTCATTGAACTGTCCCAGGACAGAAAGCCGTGACCCATTTTTTCCTACACTGTAGACTGATGATGACACAGCTCTATGCTCATATTCCAGCCAGGGTATTAGAGGCCCGGGCAGATTGTAAACTGTTTAATCTGTGCCCATGTGTTAGCTGCATGTGATAATGAAAACAAGCACAAGAGGTACAGAATGTTTTGCTCCCTGTTCCTTTAAGTACTCTGACTTTTTGAGAGTTGTTTAAAATGTTCTTTTGGAGTTGACTTCAGTCCAGTGGCGAGGCAGTTGATATTCTCCATTACGCAACCTCAGATGAGCTTGCCAGCGTTGCTAGATTGAAAACAGCAGTGGAATTACTTCTTTCCTGCCTGCAAGTGAATAATCAGCAGGTTTCGTAATAAAAGAGAACATGACAGCTTTTCTTTTTACGTAAAATATGAGTTGCACATTGTGAATGACCTAATCCTACCCTCCCTCAAATATGAATGTGACTTTTGTTTTGTTTCCTTATCATGCTTTATTATAGCTGTCTGTCTGATTTGGTCTGCATTTGTCTTGTTTTGCTTAAATGAGAGTTTCCCATCTGTCCTCAGACCTGATTCCACCTGGTGCTTGTAACCTCCTCAACTCCTCCACCATCTTCGCCAACAACGAGGTCAACCTGGCTGAAGTGGACATCTACGGCTTCGACTATGACTACACGCTGGCTCTGTACTCAAATGCGCTCGACACAATGATCTACAATACAGCAAGAGATTTCCTTATTGAACACTTTAAGGTGTGTTTTACAGTAGCTGCATTAATTGTACAGACATTAAAACTGCTTTCCTGGTTAATTTATCAATTCTGTGCTCCTGCTCGACAGTACCCTGAAGGCATCCGCAAATATGATTACATCCCCAACTTTGCCGCTCGAGGTCTTCACTATGACATCCAAAAGGTAATACTTTTCAAACTAAAATGTGCTACTGGAGAAAGATCAGTGTTTACATTTTCCTGGACAGACAAATACAAGTGAAACTCTTTTCTCCCGCTGTAGGGTCTTCTGATGAAGATAGATGCCTTCCATTACATTCAGTCAGGAACAGTGTATCGGTAAGAGGTTTGTTTGTTGTCTCCTGGCGTCAGTTAGCAAGAATTTATTAATCATGTTCAAAACATGCAATCAGAGTTAATATGAACAACTGGTCAAATAAACAAAGTTGACAATATAGATTGATTGCTGTGGGTATAAACATACTCGCCAACCTTGAGATCTCAAAAATAGTGAGGATTTTGAAACCAAAGAGAGGGGGGTCCTTCCCTAGGGGTTCTCCCTGAGAAAACTTTAGAGACTTGGCCTTTTCATGGCTTTATTGATAGGACAGCTTAGAGAGATGACAGGAAACTGTATGAGAGAGAGGAGGGAGGACATGAAGCAAAGGACCACAGGTCAGACTTTAACCCTTGGCCACTGCAGTGAGGACGAAGTCTCTGTACATGGGACACAAGCTCTACTAACTGAGCCACTCAGACGCCAGCTCAAGCTTTCTTTCTCTTCACCATTTCTCTGTGCGTCCCTCACTTGCTGAGGAAGACGTGGCGCAACAGAACTGAAGACTGTACCTGTTCAGGTCCCCAGTGACCTCCCTCTGAAACTTTTAAATAAAGGAACACAACTGCATTCATACTAACAATTAAGATGTGACGATAAAGGCTTCAAAAGTCTGGAAGTTTTTGGTTAGGGTATCCTGACAATGCTTAAAATGTGCTTGAACTTTACTCATAAAAAGTTGTACGAACCCTTCCACAATCATGGCCATCATATTTAAAAGCTGATATTGATCCATAAAGTTTCTTTATCCACATCACTGCCACTGAAGATTAAATAATCGGTTTGTATTGTTTGATGATGCTGTACGGGTTTTGAAGATGTTGTGCATTAATTTATATTTCATGTCTCCAGGGGACTGAGCCCAATATCAGACGAGGAGGTCCTTCAGCTTTTTGGGGGAACTTACCATATCCCCCTGCAGCAAGACAGTGGCTTCTATGGAAAGGTGAGGTTCTAATAGTGTTCAGTGGTATAAATATACAACATAATAGTCTATATCAGGGTATTCAGCTCAGATGGACTGGGAATATTTGTAGTCATTTTTAACAGTTGGATACAGAGTGCTGCCTGACATTCTTTACAGTTATTTCACTTTGCATTCTGATATTTTCTGAATGTTTCTTGTCTGTGAAACATGTTTGGTTTGGCACAGATGGGAAAGCTCTTCTTAACTTTGTGTGCTCAACACATCTGTCATAATCCCCTCTGGTCTCTCTCAAACAGGGATGTAATTCAGGATTAAATCTGTGCCTGTCCAGAGATATTTCAAGTGTCTGGCTTTGCTTATTCGTGGCTTTACTATTACATAAGTACCGATGTTGAACCTTGTAATCGCATTTGTTCTATTGTCGACATGAAGCAGCAGGAAGGTAGTGTTCCAGTCCCTAAAAAGCTGGCCAGACGAACTCTGTGTCCAACAAAATAATTTGTTTTTGTCAGGGCGTTTTATAAGCTGTACTCCATCCGTCAGGAAAAGCTGAAATCTCTATAGAGTCTGACAGTCACAAACGCTAATCTGACCTGATGCTAATTAGGAGCAATTTGGACTCTGATGTTTTGAATCAGGCTCAAACAATTTTCTGTCCATCAGATCATTGAAGTGCTTTCCTGCTGCAGGAAGTATGCCTCCCAGTCTTGTTATTCTCCTTGAAACAGTCGTCCAAATTAGTTTTGGTGTGGTTCCAATCTCATTTGGAGACTTGGCTCTGTTTTCAAGGTAGCCTCTTAGTGAGTAATGGTTTTTAAATGGGATTAGGAAGTCATCTAAATTCCACAGGTAGAAAATTGTTAATAGCACAAGTTCACAAACATTAACTGCATCCCTCGTAATCATGCAAAATATCAAACATTAAAATATATTTTCTATCACAGGGACCAAAAGTGAAGCAGTTCATGGACATCTTCTCCATCCCAGAGATGACTCTCTTGGCTGTAGCAAATGATTTTTTCATCACAAACGAAATTCCGTACGATCCAGTTCACCTGTTCAGGGACGTCTCGGTGAGTATTTCCCTGGACTCTCACGGTATTAAATGTTACACCCTGTTTTTGAGCTGTGGCCTCACCCTGTAGCTCACACTGAGAAGTATACTGATCTATTGTATCAGACTTTTTTTTACGCACTGTGATTTTTCAGCTGGACGCTCAGGAATCTGCTGAGCTCAGACAAAATTTGCAATGGACTCTGATGGGTAGAACAAAGATCAATGTGTCTGCTATTTCACCATTACATCTGTTTTGATAACATCCAAACTATAAGCTTCTTAAGCATTTTCATAAAATGGACCATTTCTTTTTGTAGTTTGTAGATCTTCGCAGAAAATACTTATGCTAGATCAGACAAAGTGCCATGAAATTGTTGAATAACACGGATTGGCCGCTCTATGTAACACTTATTTAATCCTCAGGAAGCAATTGGCATGGTTCACCTTAAAGGCTACATGTACAAATGGGTCATGGAAGATCTCGGTAAGAAATCCCTTTCTTCTTTTTGCATCAAGCCAATACATTGTCTCACACGAAATAACATTCTGTCCTGATTCTCTTCATAGATAAGTTCATTCTGAGAGGAGAAGAGACTGATGCTGTTTTGCATCGACTGGTCAGTCATGGAAAGAAGCTCTTTCTCATCACCAACAGTCCCTTTAGCTTTGTGTAAGTGTCAGCTCTCTGTGGCACATGTCTTCGTGAGTCCACTCTGACTCATAGTAAACTGTTCTGTTGCAATCTGGTATGTTTTTTTTCCTGTGCGCAGGGATAAAGGGATGAAACACATGGTAGGAAAAAACTGGAGAGACTTCTTTGATGTTGTCATTGTGCAGGCAGACAAACCTCACTTCTTCACTGACTGTATCAAGTGAGTAAATGTTTTGGAGGAAGTGGTGAACAGAATCCGATAATGTGATTCAGAAATGTTCATAGGACATTGATACACCTTATATATTCACTTCAGTTTCTTGTTTTGGAGAGCAATCTTAGAAATGTTCTTAATATTGTCACTCTTACAGACCTTTCAGACGGTTGGATGATAATGGAGACCTTCGGTGGGAAAAGATCAACAGTTTAGACAAAGGACAGATCTACAAACAGGTCTGTATTACTTTAGGCTACTGTCTGACTCCTCTAAAAGCTAAACATTGCCTGATGTTTGAGCTTAGACCTATTTCTCTCTATTTAATAGCTGTGTGAAGCTGCTACATGTTACATTTTGTACATGTTTGTTCGTGTTGTGTCCTGTGAGTCAAGAGGATAACCTGTGGTTTGTGGTTTTCTTTTGTGTTTCAGGGAAACCTGTTTGACTTTCTCAGACTGACAGGCTGGCGAGGTTCAAAGGTTCTTTACTTCGGAGATCATCTTTATAGTGACTTGGCTGTAAGTGTCTGACTGACTGTTGTCATTGTGATTAATATTTGCAGTGTATTTTTGTTCATTATTAATCTTGTTTCTAAAGAATTGTTCATTTTCAAGAAATGTCATTTTTTTCAGGATTGCTTATATGACATTAATTTGATTTTACAAACAGTGATAGCCAAATTTGCCATTACACATTACGTATGGTCCAGGCCCTCTCAAACACATACAAACACAGATAATTCTAAAAACTCACCATGTGGTATTTAGGAGGGGCAGGAGGGGGCTCTGCATGGGAAATTTTAAACACCAGATGGTGCTACCCTGCTGCCTGATATTGTTCAAAAAATTTAGAATAAATGGCATGGATTATTGTGTAGAAGGTATTCGAACATGTAGCCAAAAACATATAATACAAATACGTATTAGTTTAAAGTACTCTCTGATTAGACACACAACAAGCAAGGAGTGCATTTTATTTGCATTGTGCATTACGTGAGGTGGAGACATGCATTAGAGCGGCATTTAAAGGTCCTATTTGTAAATTGATTTTTGAGTCTCATTCCCAACTTGTGAAATATTGACACCTTTTGGATTGTAGGACGGGTGGACCAGCATCCCTATGCATCAGTATGTGACGATTTGCGAAACCCAAAGCACCAGTATTTGACGATTTGTGAATGACACTCAAAAATCAACTTTTCTCATAAATAGTACCTTTAACACAGAATAAAAAGCTAGATAAAATCAATTAAAATAGAATAAAATTAGATATTAGACAACATAAGATAAAAAAATACACATTATTTTTAGTATTATTTTTGGTGCATTTAATGGCATATTTACTTTTTTATTGAGTCATTTATTCTTTTTTTTTTTACTTTTCATTTGGGCAGTTTCAGTCCTCCATACAGAGGACCAGCATGTTCTTTGAAATTTTGGTTTTTAAAAATGCTTGAAGTTGGGGTGCTAGCTGGTTCCTATCTAAAATTGTCTGATTTTGACTTATGGGACGAGGGAGGTTCCTTTTTTTAAATTTTCAAGCAGATTTCAAGCAAGAAATAGAAAAAAGCTTTTTATAAACCATGCCACTGATTCCCTCATGAAATGACGCCATCCAGAATGGTGAAATTAAAGACAGCTGGGGATGAAACATGTTCCTCCTGAGCATATTTAGTTGTTTCTGCTTAGATAGATTTAAGGATCAGTAAACATGTGGTATGATTGGCCTGCCCTGTTATTTATTCCACCTGCTGTAAATTAAATTCCCCTGTAGTTTTCCACTGCTGCTCTCTACTTAATGCAAATCCTTGATAAGTTCTTGCATGATTCATAATTGCACAACCTAGAGTTTGACTAAAGGAATTTCACTTGTTGTGGCAGGACCTGATGTTGCGACATGGCTGGCGCACGGCCGCCATAGTTCCTGAGCTGGAGCAGGAAACCAAACTGGTGTGCACAGACCGGTATGCTCTGAACCTCACCTGGCTACAGGCTTTAACCGGCCTGATGGAGCGCCTGCAGGTGAGAAGTTAATCCCAGGATTTTATGGAGCTTTTTCTCACCAAACAAATACACTCGCACATTAAAAACACAAGTCACAACTAACTTCTATCAAAGTATGCTAGGGGTTAAAGGTAACAGATGTTTGAATTTTCTAGCCAGCTGTTACTCATGTTTGGTAAAGCCCAAATTGCTAAATAATCTGACTAAAACTAAATTGGCAAACCACAATCTAAACACTCACTTATCATTGGTTCTTGACTGGTGTGATGACAAAACAGGATGCCAAAGTAACTTCCCTGTCACTAAGCTACCTAAGTCTATTTAACTTCTGTTTACAAGCCCTGGCTGCCTTGTATTTGGTAAGTTCCCCATTTGCTTTAATGACAGCACAGACTGGAGCTGACATGGACTGCTGACTCATGTTATCCCTGCATGATTTGACAGTGTTTTGCAAAGCTTCTTGTCATGTCACAGAATGCTTGGCTTTCTCACTTCTTCAAGTGCCCCCATAAATGTTCAATGGGGTTGAAGTCAAGTGACAGCATCATGACCCCAAACACACCTCAAAGCGCACTGCAAGAACTACTTGAAATGCAGAGAAGACCAAAGACTGTCATGGACTTTCCTCCACAGTCACCTGACCTCAACCCCACTGTGTGACAACATATGGAGCTTTGTGGAACACTGTCAAATCCTGCTGGGATAACATGAGTCATCAGATTTAACACAAACTTGTGGAGTCCATGCCAGTCATGGACACTTTGTAGTCAAGCTGTTATGGTTAAATTATAACTTGTAAGGAAGAAAATAAGACATACATTCACAACAAATGCAAAATAGAAGTGTTTTGACTAGAGATCTCAGACTTTTTGACCCTACAGTGAACCTTGAGTTGAGTTCATGATTTTATCTTCTTCATTATCCTAGACACATCGGGACCCAGAGTCTCAACAGGTTTTTCAGGAATGGCAGAATGAGCGAGAAGAACTCAGGTGAGTGCAGTTATCTTATGTCAGTCTTCACCATCTTCATTAACACCACTCACTTTATCATGTATTTACCCTGGTACATCTATTAAAGCACAGGACTTAAGTGTATTTCTGAGGACTTGGAGTAAATTTAACTTTTATGCTACTTGATACCTCTGCTCCACTACATTTACTTGGCAGCTATTGTTACAATTAACTTTATAGATTAAGATTTTAAGAACCTATAAGGAACATATAAAATGATGCTATTATACAGTAAATTAAACCGACCAACTGTATATAAGTTAAAGTCAATTATTAATATGCTGTTTGCTTATTAATGCATCAGTAATAATTATTTTGATATGAAAGGACATATCACTTAATTTTGAGGGCAAGACTTCACTTCTAATATGGTATTTCTCACTGAGAAGTATTTCTACTTTACTCAGGCAAAGGGTCTGAATACGTCTTCCACCACCAAGTATATGAATTCATATTTAAAACATTCTAACTTAGACCCTAACCTTTTATTTTGCAGGGCAATGATAAAGAACTTGTTCAACCCTCACTTTGGCAGCATCTTCAGAACGCGTCACAACCCCACCTACTTCTCCAGACATCTGTGTCGTTTCTCAGACATCTACATGACCTCCCTCAGCTGTCTCTTGAATTACGATCTGTCGTACACTTTCTACCCCCGCCGCACCCCTCTGCAGCATGAGGCTCCTCTGTGGATGGACCAGCTTTGCACAGGCTGCATGAAGACACCCTATCTGGAGGAGATGTCTCACATACGATGAGAGCTGTGCTCCCCCCACCCCACTGACTGATTTTATATTTCAGGTCGGGCAAACTCTTGAGAATGCCTGAAGAATCCTTGATGTAGCAGGGTTTCCTTTTAGAGAAGAAGATGCCGCACAACTCCCTTCACAGGGCAAAGCTTTCTTGTTCTAAACTGTGACCCACTTCCCCAGTGAATTCACTAGAGGGTGCTGTAGATTTAGCTTCTTCCATGAATGTATTATGCATCTGTGTACTATCCAGAGAGCATGTAGTGGTACAAGACTGACAGACACTGTAGTTGCTGCCTGAATCGAAGTGATACAGAAATACATAACAACATTGAGCTCAAGTTGCACAATTAGAACAAATAAATAAATAAATAAAACCTGACATTTTTGTGTTGATCTCTTTTTAATCCTTTTATACTGGACACATCACATTCTAAAGGAGAAGTTCACCCAAAAAAGAAAATTCAGTCATTATCTACTCAGCCTTAGCCATTCGGAGGAAAGTCGAGCGAAGTTTGCTAGTTCACAGAACTGAAATAGAAAAACAACTGAAAAATAAATAAATACAATGGCTCCATACAGCTTGTACAGTGTAATCTGAGTCTCCAGAAGCCCTGTGATCCTAAATTGATTTTAAAACACAATATATAAACCCTTGACAAATGGTCGTGCACACTTGCACTTAAGGCATAACGGCTACAGTGAAGACTTTTAAAAGGGTTAAATAACATCTTTTCAAGTCAATTAGGGATCTCGGCTCTGCGGGAGACTTGAATTACGAATAGAAAGAGCCATTTTGTTTTTGTTTCGTCCTTTTTAACTTCAGCTGTTTATGGGGATGCCGTTTTTCTGTAGTGCTCCAGAAACGTTTTGTGGACCACAAAACTTCATCTGCCTTTCCATCGGGGTTGAGCAGATGATGACTAAATTTTAATTTTTGGGTGAACTTATCCTTTAATGTAATAATAGGCAGGTTAATATAAAGCAAGTCACTGATTACTAAAGCCAAGCATTGAGAATAATTTAGTTAATTAAAAAGAGTTGTGCATTTAGTGCTTTCCCATTTAAATTGTCTTCCTTTTTTTTTTTTTTTTTTTTTTTTTTTTTTAAATTGGTCGTTTGGTTGCTAGGCAGCGCAGCATCCATTCATCATCACCACCCAGCGTCACAAACTCATTCACATCCAGCCGTCCGCCTGAAGACAACAGCAAAGGTACTGTACTCTCTCTGTACCCGGGGTTTGATTAAATGTCCACATTGGGCGGTGGGTATTAAGTGCTGTGCAATATAGTTGCAGCTGAATAGAGATATGGAGGAGAGGAGAGTGTATCGTCTCGGTCTTGGTGAAGTTAAGTCGTGCTGTCCCGTGTAGGAATCGTTGGCGTGGCTGCTGCTGAGCACGGTTGTACCTTCAGTCTCGCTACACGGACGTTTGTGTCGATTAAACCGCGTGTTGTACTGCTAATGTTGGCAATTGTTCATAAATACACGCGTGAAGTCGCTGAAAGTATTTATACATTGTTACATGGCAATATGTCTCCTCTTTTCATGCCCCTTTTCGCCCGTTGTAACAGACTGTAAGATCAAAAAGTTTGCTTAAAAGACAGTCGCCATTTTTAAAGAAAAAATCCAATTAGACTTCTTGCAAATGGACCGCTGACATCAGCGTTAGGCTACATGACGATTGTGAAGTTTGGATTGAATATATTTACTTCTTTTTTTCTGAAAGATATATATAGACTACTATATCCGTGCGTTTTGAATGAGATATAGGCTATATATACAGTACTAGAACAAGAACTGCAATTATTTTATGATTATATTTTCTATAGTAAGGTAAAATGTGTCACAAAACAGTGTTTTAATTAAATTTTGTATATGCCCTGGCCTTCAAAGCTTGTTCTCCAGGTGTAATAAAAACATTTTGATGTTTGTTTGGCAGAGTTTTTCAATGACAATGAAAATTGTGATGTAAAATATAATCATCCATAATAACCGTGAATTATATCGCGATCGCAATATCGGTCAGAATTATCGCAATATCACTTTTTGACCATATCGTGGTGCAGCCCTATACACTACTCATAATTAGTCAGGGATATGGGTGCATATATGCATGTGCATTTATATGCAGTGAAAGGCAAATGAAATGTGTCGCAATATTTTTGGGGACCAGAAATATTCACAAAACACAAAATACAAATTGAGATATGTTTCAGAATGAACAGTTAAGCGAAATACAAATATCCTGATGTCCTGAAATGTGTTGAGTTGCACCTCAAACTAGGGTTGGGTAAGAACTCACTGGTTTTCCATATAAGTCACATCTTGACAAAGCTCTAATCAACATGTGGAGATTCACAGTTTTTGTATTGAAGATAAGTTGGAGAACTTGAGCCTATTTTATAAAAAAATATAAGAATAATAACACTTGAAGAAGAAATTATATACTGTATATAAAGTATGACATCATTTAACAAATTGTTGTCCGTTTTAGTGTATTATTCAAGTATTTATTGGAGTATATTGAGATTTTCTATGTCAAACACCGTTTCTCAAGTGTCTGTTCTGATAACAGCATAGTGACCTTTCATGACAGATCCTTCCTTCTTTCCCCCGCCCTATATAAAGTGTCTTTGGGTCTCTTGAAGGCACTATTTAAAACTAAGATATTATTGTTATCCTGCGTGTGTGCCTTCGACTTTCTACATAGATTGCATTTTTTACACCGTTTGACAGCATTTGACATTCAGTGATTAATTGCACATCAACATTCCTGTTCAAGGTTTTTTAGATTCATGTGACATTTGATGACAGATTGACATTTTCTCTCAGTTCTCCATCGGGGACTTGCAGGACTTGCGTTCCCTCGCTGATTGTGTATTTTTCACATCAAGACCTCTTTAAATGTTTTAATTTTAATTAATTAATTAATTTAAAATGTTTGGGAAGAAAGCCTACTGATGCTTTCTTACTGTCGGCTCTGTAATAGCCTCGGTTGTGCCCTTTCTGATATGCCATTATGCAGTTTTTTAAATTATAATTATAATCCCAACATTACATTGCCTAAAGTCGCACATGTTAAAGATTGTCTCAAAAATGTCTCTTTATCTGAGCCCTTAACATTTTCCAGAACAAAGTGTTGCCCTTGGATACAACGGTGTATTCACTGAAAATGCAAGACTATCACATTATCATTAAAAAACATATTATTTTTGGTTGTGGAAAATGAAACCTCATCAGGAAAAGGGTAGATTAGGAGCTGAAAGGAATGATCTAGACTGAGTAGACATTAGAAATTGGATCCATCTCATTTCCTGACTATTTGTATGAGGTACCGGTACTCGAGATCGTTCTTTGTGCTTATTAATGAGATATCTCATTCTGAGGTTAGAAATAGAGAGGCTATCAGCTCAGTTTTAGTCTTTTTTTGGAGTTACATTATATCTCTTTCAGTTCGATTTCAGCGTTAGATGAATTTCTCTGATATCCTGTTTTAAACTCTATGATACCCAGTGCCAACGCTGCTATCAGGGCATATTGATTTCTTGTGGCTGGTGATCAAATGACGTAGTTTTGGTTTGAAACACACCGTTAAGATAAGTGTTCGGAGAGGTGTTCATCCTGCGGTGTTAGTTTTCTCTTTTTTTATTCCAATGCTTCATGTGATCTCCGGTGGTGCATCTGTGCATCTGCAGGGCTGACTGGTGTTTTAGTTTATTTTGTGGCCACGTGCCTACAGTGAATAAGCTTGCACCTGAGCAGCAGACGCTGCCAGGATTTTTTTTTTTTTTGTATCAGCTGACTTTTGTAAATTTGGCAGGAAAGCAAGAGAGGCTCAATTTACTGAAAAACAAGGAGTAAATTTACAGTTTCCTGTATATACTGTAATATTGACTTCATTCAATGATATAGAAACATTTATGACAGTCCCTAAAATGAAATGATTACACAGATCAGTCTTCTCCTTTGCCAGTGAGCTTTACCCACCCCACCCTCGCAGCTCTTCATCCTTCAGTGCCTCCATCCTGGATTTTTCTCGCCACATTTGCAGCTCCATTTCTTCATCCTTTTCCTTTTATCTTTCCATCCCTATACTTTTCCCTTTCCCATCCTCACTCCTTCATCCTCTCACCTCTAAATCTCTCCCTCCCTTCCCTTCATATCTTCATGCTTCCAGTTGAGTGCCTCTGTGTCTGTTACTATGCTATGCACTCAGTGGTTTGTGTGCTCTGGCAGCCAGTCCCTCCACACAGCAGCCTCTTCTATAATTAAATGTAACGGGACCTTTACTTTTACAGCTGAATGAGGTTAGGGTCTCTGCTCGGTGTAGGAAGACGATATTCCTTCATCCGCCTTGAATCTAAAACAATAGAAGCCCCAAAGAGAAAACAGACTTGCATTGTTTTACTGTATTATCTCATTCTTCCGCTAAAGCATTATAAAACCACAACATCTTTCTTAATTCATGAGGTTTGTGTTCCTTCTGTCCGACTAGCAGAGAAAAAGCAGATGGGCTCGGCTTGGTGGGATTGGAAATCTTAGTATTGGCTCTAACACATAGAGACCGGGAGGATGAGCAATGGAGAGGGGCCTCAAGGCAGCGACTAATTGGCTCGTACCAATGTCCTGGAGTGAGGCAGTTTGAATACACTGTTGTGTCATCATTAATCAGATCTCATATGATAAGCAATTAGTCTGTAATGAATTTGGTCAAATCACCATTAGCCCAAATTGTTTTTGTAGATGTTTTGATGTTAGGCTGATCATAAATTTACTTGAGGAGGATAATTGATTTACGTGAGTGGCAGCAATGAGATATACAGAATTAAATTAACTTTGAGAGGTTACAATTTGTAATCAAGATTAATCTTTTATAATTGGCCTTCATTTGCATCTTTGTGATATCACATTGCAACAAATAAAAATATTGTCCTCATTTGTCCTGGCATGTTGCTATAACAGTGTGTAGGCTCCTCTGTGCTTTTCTTTATTACCTGCCAACATAAGGAATATACAGGAAATAATACAAAATAAATAAATACAGGAACACGCTGTTTAAACTGATTTCACCATTTTCCCTTTTTTTGACAAAAAAAGTGACCTCAATTCGATCTTTAGTCACTTGGATAGAAACTCCCAAAACTCCATTTAAAAATCGTGGAGTTTAGAGAGTTGTTGAGATCAGGAAAACTTTATGTACTTGTTTGTCCCCCATTTGTAAATTCTGCAAATACTTGAATCTGGATTTCTGCTCTCTGTCTCTCTCAGGAATACCTGCCTTATGGAAGTCATAATTATTTTTCTTTTTTACCATCATCTTGTACTGTGGCAGCAAAATGATCGATTGAACCGTTCAATCAATCATTTCACCAATCCGTTGACATGAGGGCCTCCTGGGTCAGAGAGATGTTGACTGGCTTGACATGATCTATCCATTCAGGATAGGGGCCCCTTGTACTGTGCCAGAGCCATTGATTGGCTTTATGTCTTCGAGCAACTTTTTGTTTTCAATGCACATAAGGACTTAAAGGCAGACATGCAACATTACACTAAATGGTAAAAACTAAATTATTTAAGACCACTATGATGGGAACTAGTAATAAAAAGCCTTTGGGTGCGCATCATATCATTTTAACATAATAATTTGCAGCATTTTGATATAAATAAATACATGGGTGACACTTTTACATTAAAGTTCAAAAAACACCAAAGTTTACAATGTAATGCAGCAGATGTCAGCTTTTTAACTCCTATATTGCAGACATTGTGACGGAGATGTGCTCTGTCCTTGTTCTTATTGTTCTAAGCGCTTCCTATGACAAAGTTGATCACAGCGTCCTGTTAGACAGTCTGAGGCTGTAGAACTCCTCAAGACCTGTAAACAGATATTTAAAATTGATTTATAAAAAGCAATCCTAGTAGCACTGAGCTTCAGTTCTACTGCATACTAATATATTTTGTGCAATCTTTCATCACCCATGCTGCTGTTATCCTGCTTATATCATGAAGAATTACGATGGCTGCACTGCTAAAATGTTGCAACAAGGCTGAAAACAGACAAGACCATACCTCTTTTTAATGCCACTTCACTGGATGTGTCTTTCTTTTTGACGTGACCTTAAAGTTTATTGATTACTTCCACTTTTATGAGCGAGTCCATAACGCTCTATCCTGAACTCCTGATCCTGTACTGCGTGACTCAGACATGCAATTATTCTGCCACAAAGTCATCTTTTAAATAGCTTTTACCGGTCTATTGTATCCTATATTGTTGTCTACTGTCCTATTTTCCTCTGTTTCTTCCAGTTGTTTTATTCCTATAATTTGGACCTTTATCTTTAGTTTTGTTCACCTCAATGGCTTATTAAATATAGAGAGAACCTTGCATCCTCTCCATTCATGAGCCTCTATTGTATATTAAATAAACCATGCAGGGGAAGCCTCAGAACTTCACCCAGTCAGTTTCCACATGAGCTTTGCCAGATTTCACATGGATTATTTATATGTTGGTTTATACGAGGCCATTGGCTTCTCCTGAGACACCCAACTCTTTCATCATCATACATGTAGAATGCCCCTTTGGCACCGTGTCAAACATGCACGTCTGTGATAGATGCACTTGTCAGCGGCGCAGTTTCCTCTCTCCTGCACTCTCGCCCTCTCATGCTTTAGTTTGCTGTCTAATATGTTATTACACCGGCTTTGTAAATTACAGCCCTGTCTGTGATGTCTGTAATACAAGCGTGTGCTGTAATTAACAGGGTGAGAAGCTGTATTAAATGAAGGCGTGTTGTGTGATTGTGAAGCCGGAAAAACCTGACTGATGGGAACAGAGAATGGTTTATGTGATTGTACAGCGGTGGTATTTTTAATGAGATCCTGCTCATTATTATGTTTTTAATCATACATTTCCCCTTTTCTTCTCCTATATTAAAAGTCACTGTGTATCTTATGTGATATATTAATTATAGAGCTGTCCCGGTACTTCTGCAGGCACAACAAAACAAACAACATTTAAAGCCTCATGTTGATACTTAAAAGTCTTTTTATAGAAATTGGATGCATCATTTTCCTCCCTGTTGAATAATTCATATGCAGACTGCATTTGTGTGCATCCTCTGCTCAGAGGAGGATGTCAGCTGGACCACTGCAAACAGCTTATTAGAGCGAAAGTGTACTGTCTCTTTGATGGGCTTTGAATGAGTCACCCACTCCCTGCCTCTGTATCTGTGAGGCTTCCATGTTTCCTCTTGATTTTCATCACAAGTTGCCTTTGTACTGTTGCCCATTCAGTAATCTCAATGCCTACTGGAGCCTATAGGCATAACACTGACTCTTTTTTCTTTAATTTACTCAGTGCTTGCCTCACACCCACACTCTTTGTTGTCAACCTTATTAACATTCAGAGAAGTATCTTGTCATAGGTGTAGAGTCGGTGGCTCTTTGCTTTTGGCTTTTATTACTTCTCTGAGGAATAAATACCTTGTATGAAAAGTCCATCCTCATCCCCCAAATCTAGCTTGGTTGAGATAACTAAAGAGACACTGATCCTGAAAAACAACCATGACTAAAAAAGTAATTTAAAGCCCAGTTGCCAGTATACAATGATTGCAGTTAACCTTCCCATACCACTGATAGGATCACATTTGTATGTAATAGGCCTATGTTATATATTGACATTTCTATAAAACCTGTCATATCATGTTCACATTACATGTTTATGAATTGACTCTCATATCAGGGGGTTGAGAGGAGGGTAGTAGAGTTACACCTAGTGACTGATGTTCAACACTGTGTTTTAATTTGAAGAGGAACTTTTTTCTCATACCGCTGGCAAAGCCCAACAGCCCCCTTTAATTCAATCAAGCCTAACCCCTTGGGACAATTTCCTGCTGTGTTTATGGAAAAAGAAACTGCTATTTTTAATGAGAAGTTGGGACATCTCCATCTGCAAGCTAAACAGGTGTTTTAAGCCAAAACATGATCTGATCTTGATTCTCAAACCCTAACAAAGTTTTTTTTTACAGCTAAACCTAACCCGACCATAACATAAAAGAGAAAATTGAACCCAAAGGAACGTTAGTTGCAACATAAAGAAATATAAAGTGTCAACATATCCATGGTTTGCGTGGATGTACAATGCAAACATTTATTCTGCCGATTGGGTTGATTATTCCTTCTGCCAAGGAGGTCATCTTTTCATCTGTGTCCATTGGTTAGTTGGTTTGTCAGCAAGATAACACCAAATCTACTGAGAGGATTTCCACAAAACTTGGATGAAGGCTGGGTCCTGCCCTAGAATATTGCCCATTAATTTGTTGAAATAGAGCATTTTTCTTAATTTCTGAGGGAATAAAATCAGGTGTATTTAGGTGGCTGGTATCTATGAGTTATGGGATCCTAGAAGAAATTCAGATGTAGCAGATTTAAATACGTTTTCATAGAGGGTAGCACTTTTTCAGCTGCTATATGGTAACAAGTAAGGATAGAAACCTGCAACTACCACCAATGTGCAGCTGATATCATGGGGATTCAGAAATGTACCAACGGTGATCAGGCTTGATTGAATCAAAGGGGAGTGTTGGGCCTTGGCGAAGGTATGCACTCTACTGAGTGCCATTCTAGTTTTTTAATGTGCCACAGATTTTCACAACATAGAGCTAAATTAGCCCCACAGTAATCTCTTCATTAGGTTTAAATTAGGACAGTATAATAACATTGTAACTCTATTTTATGGTTTGAAACCAGAGGAAGCATTTAGATAAAACTAATTAGTCCTCTATAATATTTAATGACGGCATTTTAAAATGCAGGGCATGTAGCTGAGTGCTGTGAAAGTTGGCATACTGCACTGCTGTGTTGCTGCAGTCCAGGGTTTGTATGAACATGATTGATGTGATATATGACTTTTGATTTATCCTCCTTACTCGTTCTGTTTAGTCTTTGATTCTCTACTTGTTCAAAGCAAGATAAAAAATGCACTCTTTTGCTGCAAATGGAAACATGAACGATGGTGTAATAATAAATGTAAATAATACAGACAGTAGGCTACTATTCATAGATGCTGGGACTGGATTACTTTAGTATTAAAGTCCAGCCTTTCATCGGGCACCAAAGTGCTCTCCTTTTAACAGAGAAAGTGATTTATGGTTTCAAACTAAAGTGGATTTCAGTAATCATCATACAAAAGAGTGCTCTGGCTTCAGATTTCAGGCTTTGATTCCTTAAATGTAGTGTATTATTACTATTTCCTCCAGTTTTCTATTGGCTGAGGAGCACTCCATCATAAGAACAAACCAAAGTCATGTAGCACTTCAGGCGTGCTGTGGTAGGGAACTGTACAATTTAGCTTTCAGTCACCATCTGGAAGCATTTGTTCAGGATGATTGTGAGAAGGTTATTCTTGATTAAGTGTGAAATTAACATAAATGACAAACACTTTGTGCTGTTCCTATAATGATTTAATATCGTTTCCTTTTCTGCACCACTGAGCCGTATCACAGAGAGATAGAGAAAAGCTATACAGGGGAGGGGACCTCACACAATCTGTTGTTTTCTGCAGAAACATTGCTTTTAAACCAACATGATGACTTGCAATGTAACTTGTAACATACGGAGGCATTGCAGATAGAGATTTGCTTGCTGTTAAGGTTGTCTACATCGCAGGACACCAAGCACATTTCCTGACTCAACACTTCTGCCCTCAGTGTCACCACAGTCTACTGTTTTCTGGGTGACATATGCAGACCTTTGCCTCTATTTTCGGAGGCAACTGCTGTTCCCCTGCAGAGGCTCTGACCCCACACATACTCTCCTCTCCAATAGGTTGACAGTATATCTGGCTGATGACAAACAGAAGAACCTGACAGCAGACATGAGCATTAAAAACCAGAAGTTAACAATATGTTTTAGGTTTGTTTTCTCTTGATGGCTTTTTCGTGAAACTACTTAAAGGGTAACTCCACCACTTTTACACATTAAAGTGTGTTTACAGGTCTTGGGGAGTACTGCACATAAGTGAAAAAGTAGTATAAAGCCTTTTGTGGCCTCAGGTGAAGCTGCATGTAGTCTGATGATTTGCCTCCAGAGATATCACCCAGTGGCTAAGTTGCATCGTGGGTAATGTTTTGCAGAGGTTGCAAAAGTATGCATATTCTTTACTCAAGTAGACGCACAGATAAAAGTAGAAGTATTGATTCAACTGCTTTACTCACTAAGTAAGAAAGTACAGGTTCTGAAATGTAATCAAAATCAAAAGGACATTTTTACCGACCATTTCTGTGCAAAGCTAACTCAACCTAACGTCATATTAATATAATTCAAAGACTATTAAACTTAAAGGGAGAATCAGTGGTATTTATCCGAGCTGGTCGTAAACTCACCAGAAAGATAGTTGATTGTTGAGTCTCATTCCCAGGATGTCAAATACTGACATGTTGTACTTCCCACCTCTGCACAAAAGGCTTTATACAACTTTTTTTCACATATGCAGTATTACTCCCCAAGACCTGTTAACACACTTTTAATGTGTAAAATTTAAAGTGTCTTTTTAAAGATTACCATAAATTTTGCAATCATTTCTTGGTCGCTAAATTTCAAAATCGCTTAAATGATGCATGGAAGGAGCGAAAAATGTACGTTCAATAATATGAAATAAGCATGTTCAATGACACATTAACACTCTCCATCTGCTAGCAATAGTAACATAACATGTATTGCTTTGAAAAGTTAAATCCTAGCACAACCTTTAGGACCAAACAAATAATGTACAGTACTAGATTATAGAAACATTAAAAAATACTAACTGTGCAGTCCAAATCCCTTTTAATTATTAGTCCTCTTTAGAACGAAGTTTTCAATACTAACTTGATGAGAAGTTGTTCAGCTAATTACAAGACAGTGGGATTTATCCCCATGTATATTTTATCCTTAATAACAAGTATTGTATGATTTACATCACAGTGTCCAGGAGAGGGAGCTGTTACTCTGCATTTTTCTTTCTTGACCATCACTCACAACTCAGTAATAAATGCACACACACGTAGACTTACTCCTTACAACATTTAAAGACACACACAATATAAGAGCACCCACTTTCTCAACCAACTTTTCTATTGACCTTTCCAGAGCAACCGTTTCTGGAATCTACAAACAGCTAACATTGAATCAGTCGATACTGCAATAACAGTCTGTGGAAATGAAAGCTATCAAATGATCTATTCCCACCAGGAGTTGGAAGTAAAGGGATTAAAACTTACCCTCTAGCTTTCTGGCATTTCTCCCCCTGTCGAGGGATTTAAAGTTGAGCCCGTCTCTGGTGTGGCGAGTCATCTATTGATCACCTGGCATGAAGACAAAGTCCTCCTTAGTTGCAGAGAAGCATCCATCACTACCCGGGACACAGCGGAGAGAGATAGCCTGGCACTGAGGATCCATTATAACTGAAATAGATCTTTCTCTGCAACAAAGATCAATGAGCAACATGTCCCTGTAGCTGTTTCTCATCCTGAATCAGATCATAATTGTCTGAAGAAGATGACCTGCTGTGGTTCATTGGTTTTGAGGCCGATACTTCAAAGAATCCTTACTAAGTCCCATTTATTATTAAGTTATTGGTGAGCGGTTTTAAGAAGGTGAAAAACATGCATAATCACTCTCTCGTCACTTACTGATTTCAGCCAGACTCTCACCAGTGAAGTGAAAAAAGTGGGAACAATAAAGAGAACCGACAATTGCGTTCAAACCTAAACAGAGCGGAGCGTAAAGTGGGATAGGGGTCGTTCGATTCAAGCACATTGCAACAACACCTCTTTTCTTCTGACGTGTCCCCCATAATATCCTGGCCCTCTAATGAGAAGCCATGAAAGGCCACAGTGTCTGCTTGAAGCTGTTTGTGGCGGCTCCCAGGGGCCTGAGGGCCACGTGACCTCATTGGGAGGAGGACGGTTCAGTGGGCTCGCTCCATTCCTCCCAGTCAGACAGTCAACAAGCAGTACTGTAACTTCTTTTCAACTGTGGTATTTTCAGCTGTGATATTTTTCTGCTTGAGAGGTCGAGCCTCCATGTGCCTACGAATCCGGCAGGAGGATGCGAAACTGATGTGAGGTCTACTAAAACTGAGGAAGAAGTTAGAAGGAGGGCTGCATTGCAAAAATGTAATATCAAATGTCCTTTCTATTCCTTTGAAGTGACAATAAAGTCCTGTGAAGTCATAGACCTTCCTCTGTTCAATGTGAAAGCAATGAAGCACTTTGAACTGTCCAAAACTAACAAATAGCCACAGCTTTAAATAATTACATCTGCCGTGGCTTCAGTCGAGCACTCTTACGCTCAGTCAGCTACTGAATTTTGAAAGGTGTAATGAAAATGAAATGCTGGCAGAGATAAGGCCCAGCTTATTTCCTCACGCTTCAAAGCACAATTGCCCTTTGAATATTCACTCCCTTCAAATATTTGTATGGCACCCCTTCCTCTGCAAACTCACCCTGTCCAAATATCCGAGTGTATGTGTACTCCTTGTTCAGTCAAGTATCTGGAAAATATTTAGAATATACACACTGGCCATAGGCAGTGTGTTCATGACGATACAGTATAAATATTGTTGGACGATTAACCTCGTTCTTTAAGGGGCTGTTCACTAGCTCTCGAAATGTAAGTATTGCCAGCCCGTGCCTCCTCAACTCCACGTGCCATATGTCCAAATTGGGTGTTATTTTCCATAGCAGTGCGAGTTTGGAAGAACATACAGAGAATATAGTTCATGGCAGAATTAAACATTTACAGCTTATTGTTATACAGTCAGATTTGGAAGAAACTGTTTGAGGGAACTCTCAATGAATCCAAGCAGCAGCAAGAATTCTGCTGGACCTAATTCGCCAAAACAAAACAAAAAGATTATTGCTCCCTTCTTATAACGAATTAGCAGCAAGCCCATCAGGCCCCCCTAGAATGAATGTTGACAATGTACATTTCTGCAAATCACAGATATATTGAAACTTTGAATCTTTCAATTTCATCTTGTGACAACACTGTGCAATGCTCTGGTTGAATTTAGGCCCAAAAAACACCTGGCTAGGGTCAGGAAAAGATTTTTTTTTTTTAGCTTAAAACACCTGATTTAAGCAAACAAGGCTGGAGGTGTCCTGACTTCCCCTCAAAATTATATTTTTTGTTGCTGGAAAGCGTCCCAAGGTCTCCCTAAAAATATCCAGTGGTCTCACGCTTACAAATGTTGAAACGCAGTCTCAAACTGCTGTCACTGTCATGGCATCATTGTAGCCTCTAACGCCACTACCATCCCCTCCATCTCCTGATACGAAAGTTGGGTCATAAACATATAATGTGAACGTATGAGAATGTGTACTTCCAACAATTCACTCTGGCCACTGGGCTGCCCTGTGATCCGCTATCCTCAATCAAAACCACAGCAACAACCATAAACCAAAGTTTAAGTAAATATCTAGTGATCTAGTGAACTTCCTGGAGAAAAGCAGTTGATTGTTGAGTCACATCCCAAATCGAAAAATACTGATGTTTTGGATTGGCGTCTGACTCAGGCTGCCTACCCGACATCAGTATTTGATGATCTGGGTATGAGACAATCAACTCTCTTCCTCCAGGAAGTTAGATTTTGTTGCTTTATTGGCACGTGTGAGCAAATAGAAAACCTCCAAAATAACTTCAAACCACCAGGGGAAAATATCCTCAAAATTAATTCAGACCACACAGGAGTTTATTTTATTTTTACATCAGCTACAAGCCAAGCACTTACCAATGCAAATGAATACGCATATATTGCAAAATAATAAACAGATGCTACAAATTCAGGTGAAAAACTAAGATTTTCACTCTTTTGCTTACGAGCTCATTGGCTTTTATTTTCCTCTGCAGAGAAAGCACCCTGTGCACCTTGCTTTAAAAGTGATAAATAAAAAAGATTGTATTATTCTCGCCTATTCTATTCATTGCCCTGCTTTGAAACCAGACGAAGGAGAGATGAATCATCTTTGAGACTCTAACATTACAGAGACAATCAAATATTAATGAAATATAAACACAGAGCATAACACTTAAAGTTTTATTATTCTTGTGTTTGTTCAGCCAGCAGGGTTGTACCTCATGTTGTTTTGTAGCAAAGTTGATTTATGATGTTTGTCCAGCCTCAAACACATTAAACTCCCACACAAAGAAAATCAGATTCCTTTTTAAAAGCACTGATATGATGAATTACGATGCCTTTAACATAGGCTTTCACACAACTTGCCTGTTTAATCAGCGTCTGCATCCCTTTAGACAGAGATGATTGTCATTTATTCCACAGCAGCAAATTTCTTGCCTCGGCTCCATACACTCCTCATATATCACACACCAACTCTGCCTCCACATCTGCCCTACTGCTACCGCTGCTGGCCTCTCTTCACTGGAAATTAATTATTGAGTTTATGGGATGGTAGCTACCCATTCACAGACTCATGTTGAAGAAGATATCCCACATTTGTTTACATGTGTAGCAATAACAAAAATTATTTCTGATTGGTATGAATTGTTAAGCCATAAATAAAACAGGAGTCATGAACAATATATGTTTAACTTTGTTTTGTTTGGGTTGGTGTTTTGTTTGTCTTTCAGTAGTTTCTGTTCGTCTGACGACATGGATATCGGGAAGGGAACTCCATTTCTTTTGTGCTCTTTAAAAGTCTTCCTGTCCGTCTCCTTCCTTTAAGACAAAACAGGAGCCAAAGCTGCTCAGAGGACTGTGCCTTGTTCCTGAGGTGATGTGATTAAAGGCCTCTGTCTGGGCTGCAGCCATTCAGATGCCTCGCACACGCCACAGCTGCTTTAGTTAATTGAATTGTCAGGAAAGCAGACAGGACTGAAGGTAGCACCAAGACTGATGCGCTGAATCAATAGAGTGGCACTTAAATAAAGTTGGGCTGTGGCTGTGCCAAAGCTGAGTAGCTGGCTGTTTGCTGGGATCAAGATAGTGGTCTCTGATTGTGTCAGCTGAGTAAAAGTCATTGAGCTGATGGTTTGGTTAAGGATTTATTCTCATGTTGGATAAGATATATGTGGTTTTGATATTTGGTACAACACTCATGAACAATTCTCAAGTGGCAATTCTGTATAGTAGTTTACTTACTTAGTAGGTAAGTAGCTGTGCTAGATTGTGGCATTATTTATTGGTGCATGTGTGCTGTACTGGGTCTGACAAGTGAAAGTGGAAGTGCCTTAAATCTGCATTTGTGGAAGTGGAAGTGTCTTAAATCTACATTATTTCTATGGGCCAGTAGGGGGCGACTTCACTGGTTAAAAAAAAAAAAGTCAGATTGTATGTAAGCTTATGAGAAAATTACCCTTCTTCTCACTTGATGTATTACCTTAGTAAACAGTTTCCCAGGGAGTTAATGGTCTCAATCAGTAGTTTCAAGTCCTCTCCAATACAGCATGGTGTTAATTTTGTAATTTTTAGTAATATTTCATGTAAAATAGACGATAATAACATCATGTCCTTGGATTCTCAGTCAGATCCAGGATATCCTCCCCAGCTCCACCCTTTCATCCAAGTTCTGTCTCCAAAAAAACAAGATTTCAGCAGCTTTAAAACCAAAGTCGAGGCTTCTAAAAGGTAGTCCACAAACATTGCACTTGGTACTGTACTATCTTATTGATTTTTTATAAGATATGTTGTTTTATGTATGTTAGGGTGACTCTTTAGCATTTGGTAAGGAACAACAGATGAAGGCAAACTCCAGCTTCGTAGTAGTTCCCCTTTTTTTTGTTGATCAATAAGCAGCCGGTCCTCATCACAAGAACATCCATATACAGTAGATCACCTATGAAAGCAGCTTATTACGACCAACATTTATATTTCTAGTTAGCGCCAACCTCTAGTGGCCATAGCAATTATTATGGCTGCAGTCAAGGAAGTCAGGCGAAGTAGTATAAAGAGCGATAAAGTGTAGGTCAGAGGGAGGAAGTTTGGGATGGATGGTCGGGTCGAACAAGCCCAGGAGTTTCACCCAGGACGCCGATGTTTGTGTCTGCTGTGAAAGCAAAAGTTGTGAAAGTAATGGCAGTAGTTCTTTAAATTTCACTAGAGGAAACGTAAGGGATCGCCAAGTCAGTAAATCATCCTCTGGAAATTTTTGAGATTTTTCAGTCTGGATCAAATGGTGAACAGACTGACAGACAGTCAGTGGCATCCCTAAAGCCAAGCAACCAGTATGGTTAAAAACAAATGCCCAATAATGTCAATCAAATCAATTTTAGCTGTAATCAATGAAGCCAAATGTCTGTGTTAGCCAAGAGACGGAGTGAGGTTTATTACAAAGTCAGCCAAGGACTGTGATGCGGTGGTGAACTGTTTTTTAGAAAATTGCAGTCTCACAGGAAAGGGGTGATGTAATTCTGGAGAGGTGATGTAATTGTCTATCAGCATGATTGTGCTCGTTTGGTAGGCACATTGATTAATTAAGTGCTTGTCTGCTCAGTTACTATGAGTGCTTTTCAGTTAATGTGATGGGTTATCATACCGACTTCATTGGTCCTTGGGGAGAAAGTGGTCTTGCATTGGAGAGATTTTATTCATGATTTAGGATAAAATTAACCAAAAAACTTTGCTTCTCCCTTCTAACACAGCTGACTCTTGCCTGCCTCACACTGACCATGAAAACAGGTTTCATCCAGCATATTGCAAATGCTTTGGAAGTCTATCAGATAGCAGGTTAACGCGCTAGACTGCAATCCTTCTTTATTCAATAATCCATGGCAGCATTAATGCATTGTTGTCACTGCTGCCAGTTTATCAACAGCCTGCTGAAAGACACTTTCTTTGTCCAGACATTTACTCAGTTTTATCAATGCAGCTAATGGTAGCGCAAGATAACTCTGTGCTACCTTAACTCTCCTTTTGTCCACATACCAGAGGTGATGGGCTCACAAAAGAAAGAATTAGGACAGAGATGAATGTACAGATTAGAAACTTGTTTCGAGGTCATCACCTACAGTATGCAGGCGTGTACCTGCTAGGCTCTGTGATTGGGACTTGTGAAGACTGTTTGTCTGATGTCTACAGCTTGTTTGACCAGCTGTCTTCCACTAGAACTAGCGTTGCAAGACTTGTTCTAAGCAATGTCACAATGCCAAGAACTCCTCTCCGTTTTGCCCGAAGCCATTTTTTTTTTTAATTTTGTGACTTGTGTCAGGGTTGTGGGGTTTCAGGGAGTCTGTTTCAGATGAAAAACACCTGCCACCTTGTTCTCTGTAATTTCGACGTATGAGAGAGAGGATGTTGCCTCTTTGTGTGAAAGGCTGCCACCACACTCCTGGTTCCCTGGGAGACTGGCATGGTCAGCAGCCCTCACTCCAGCCCCCCTCCCCCTTTCCTCCCTCCCTCATCCTCTTTGCCGTCTCTCCCCCCTTCCCTGTTTGTCAAGGAGGCGTGTGAGCAAGGAAGAGGCAGGGCACGTTAGCCGAGGCTGTGGGAGTGGAACTCAGACGGCAGGCAAAGCATACAAACACACACATTCACACACATACACGCACACACATGCTCAGTCAGCGTAAGTGACACAAGTGCTCGCTCCATTCAGCTCTGAGTTGACTGACTCACTGCTATCCATTAGCCGGCATGCCGCAGAGAAAGAGGAGTTTTACTTTTGGAGCCTATGGAGGGTAAGAATGAATATCTTAATCAGCTGAAGCTCTTCACAACACACAGCTCTCATTTGTGTGATTGCGAGTATCTTTGTATCAGTGTCTGTCTCCCTGTTTGATGACAGTGCAGATTCTGTGGCTGTGTTTGTGCCTGCGTGTTTGTGCCATTTGCGCAGGAATGCCATCGCATTAAGAACAGTTTTTGTCGTAAATGTCTTAGTTGTCTTTATTCTGGCTTTCTCTCATGAATTGGACCCAATAATGCTGCTGTTGCTGCTTGATGGTGAATCATTAATGGTTACATTTTGTACAGTGATGGTGAGGTGTCAGATGTAGAAGCGTAAGCAAGATAAGGTGACAAAATCAACAGAGAAAAGTAGGTAAGGTGCAGGTTACAGGAAAGAATTACTGAGGCACTAACAGAGCTGCACATGTACATGTATGCTTAAAAATGCGTGCTCCACAGTTAAGTGCTGTGTCCCCCATGTTGTCTGTAGGCACTCATGTTCCCAGTGTTTTTATGTGGCTCACTTCAGACTTTACAGGATACTGAGCAGGAGACGCACAGTCAGCAAAGAGCTTTTTAATTGGTCAAAAGGTGAACAGGTGCTCCAGTGCAGCAGCATGCCTGACTTCACTTCAGGCTAAGTTTTGTGTGTAACAATATTTTTGGGTGTGCATGTGTTGAAGGCTTCAAGAGAGGCTGCAAATATACCATTAGCCAACAACTAGCTCAGGCAGTAGTTACGGCTAGGCTTGGCTGTGTGGCAATTTTGGCATAGTGGCTGTAATTGCTGTCAGTGTGTGTGGGCTGTCGGCCAGGTGGAGCCACAGACAAATACAGATGCATTATGGGCAGTTACTTCACTGTCCCTACAGTAGTTCACTATTTTTTTAGGAAGCTTCCTACAAAAAACTCTATAATTTGCGACTAATGATGTGGGAAGCAGAGACAGCGTTTAAGCAATACAGTTGCAGTAGCATTGTCCGTAGCTGGCTGAATGCAGCGGAGAGCCAATTTGAGCGGGCATTAAGTTCAAGCTGTCTTCATGAGCAACAAGTTATGCATTCATCTGTAATTTGGATGTAAATGCTCGGATTACTTCACCTGGATCACTTCCCTGACAATTTGTGGATAGCTTTCAGCATGTGGCGTTAGCTTTTAGCTTTGTTGGTTCTACCAGTCAGAGCAAAAATAGACAACTTTTCAACTTTCCCCCCTCCTAGCATTTCCCTGTGGTATTACTGTTGGCGCCATTGTTGCAAAGACACCAATAGCAACATGGCTGCTGTGCAAACCAAAAAACAACTGTAAGAATCCCAATTTGACCGTGAAACCCTGATCTCAGTGCGTTGAAAAGGCAGAGTAAAACACCTGGTTGTATTAATAAAGTATGCAGGTTTTGTTACTAACAGATCTTGTGGAAAGAATACCAGTTTTGATAAGGGGAGACACATATCAATAGGGGAACATAATTTGACACAACACCAGCGCTCTCCATCGAGTGAATGCCTGTCTGCTCACTCTTGATTCTATCTTCACCTTCTCTGCCTCCACCATTAGCTGGGGTCTTACTCTTTTGCAGTGTAGTTGTTCCACCATTACCTGGGGGCAGCAACCTGGCAAAACAATGCCTCTTCCTGTTTTGTTAGCGCAATGGCAGACACACTTCCTTTGTGCTGTAAGTCCACCTTAATTTTTCCAGGAAAAATCAGGCTCGGTGGCAGACCGGGTAGCATAGTGAATGCAAGCCTTATAGGGAACCAGTCTTCACCCAACAGGGGTGGTGTCATTATTCTACAGCTATTACTCTGTGCAATCAGTATCTACTTTAGAATGATAAGTTAGATAAAAGTTGTCCATAGCCAATTCAAGATAGCAGTTCCCTTGTTCGCTTTTGTTTTGTTAAATGAAAAAAAAAAAAATACAGAGCCTTATTCTCACTTTTGTGTTGCTTATCGAAAGTTCTTATCAGGATCGTTGTTGATAATTGTTGGCTTTAGGGTGCCAGCTTGGCGCACCACAATGAGGTGAAGATAATGCTGCCCTAGAAAAACATACTTGGACATGAGAAGCATAGCTGAGAACTTCATCCATGTAGTGGAGTAGCCGAGCAGTTGAAGACTGTGAGGAAAGCAGATCAGCTTTCTACATAAAACAAACTACCGGTACTTGCTTTTCTGTTTAGCAGCATCCTCGAATGCCATTCCAGTTGACATTTCAATAGGTCAGTTTGATTGCTCACATCAGCAGGTGAGCTGTAATACACTCTGCCCACTCTGCATCCCGTTGGCATTCACTGAAGGGAACGCAGCCCCTCTGTTCTGTTCGGTCTTTCTTAAAGGAAGCATGTCATCTTGGCATCAAATATTAATGGAGCTGCCATTTAATTTGAGTTCTTATGTATTAGGTTTTAGTTTCATTTTTTTGGTAGGTTATGGCCCTTTCGTTTTGTTATTACAGCCTTTTTACTTTATACTGTAATTAAGCAGCAGATATATTGCAACACTGAGCTTTCATATCCCTTTATTGACATGTCTCTAAGTGTTCTTTTCACTTTTTGGGCTTAGTTTGTTGACTGGTCTTAAATGCCTTTTGTATGAGACAAACTGGAGCTATGATATATATTTCTGGCTGTCTACTCATAAACTATTAAATCATTAAATAAACACAGAGCTAGGATTTGTCTCTATTAAACTGAATGCCCTCTTAGCAACCTCAGTGGCCTTCAGGCAACACGAACAATAATGTTGTATGTTGTAGTGACTTATAGAAAGATGGGAGGAATGCATGACAGCCCTGTTCAAAAACAGCAGAGTGGAAAGACCCACATTGTTTTGAAATCTGAGCAGGCCTGAATTGTAGCTGGAATTCTCTGGTCAGCTGATTTCAAAATGTCATTTCCTCAAGTAAACACAACAAGAGAATTGTCGCGGAAAAGGTGTTTATGCAGTGTTAAACAGAGTACTCAATTTTTAATAACACTGTCTTATTAAGATGATGATGATGTCCAAGATTAGCAATTGATTGTATCCCACCAGGGGACCATGTTTCGAAGTGTTTGTGTTGCATTTTCAAAATCAAAACCATTTTAGACATGCACTGCTGCCTGAAACAATGATGAATGATGTTTTAATTCCCAGTGTCTAAGGCTTCCTGCATTGAATATTGAACCATGGACAATCATGAAGGCTACACAGAGAGTGTCTTTCTGTTTGACAAAAGCAAATGTTTGCATGACAAAAGATGATTAGACTGTGAGGCAGGGCTACTTGAGATCAGGAGGTCATTCAAGTACCTTTCCAAGGGCAGAGGCAAAACAAACAGAAGATGTAAGGCTACCAGAGTGCTCTTCATTGCCTACTCAATGAATCCAGCTTCCATATTTACATTGACATTCATATCTATATTCACACTGCCAAGCCATCCAGGGAGAAGAATGGGGCGGGAATGCATTAGGTAAGCTGCGGTTAATTATCTAATGCTCGTGGGGCCACGCTTGTTCTCTTATTTCTGCTCTGATAAGAACCACAGGAGGGATTTTTCTTACTTTGTCACTCTTTGGCCCCATACATCCAGATTGGCCTGCTCCAAACAGCCTCTTGCTGCCTCTTGACAACAAAAGATGTAGTTTTGAAGGCAACCGGTTTACAGTTTATTGGGATATTGATTATATGAGCCCCTGCATTGAAAGAGTATAACCAGATAGCAGTAACATGTCCTTACAGTGTGTCTATGTTTAGTTTTTTTTTTTTTTTGTCAAATGGAAATGTTTACTTTTCACCTGCTTTTCTTCACCAAACCACTCCACCTGTGGCTACATCTTTACAAACAATTTAACAGAAATGTTTATATCTCGCTCCATACCAGATGAGACAAGCAGGTCACAGTGAGTCACTAACCTAAATAGGCTTTGTAAACAATTCCACAACACACCTTTTCAAACGACTTTGATTCTGACTCGACTGGTTACACTGGCATTGAGTTTTGTACCCATGATTGGGTTAACTAGGGATACCTAGTTATTGTATAAGCTTTTATCGTAAATCCTTACCTTGTTTGAATTGAATCTGTTTTGTTTTGTTTCACCTTCGTCTTGTAAGGTGCTCTGAGTGAAACTTCCCACAAAAACTCCCAACAAAACTGTTAAAAATGTGAACTCACACACAGGGAGTATAAGGATGGGAATCTCGAGGCACCTCGTGATTCAACTTGATTCTAATTCAGAGGACTTAAACGCAATTTTAGCGATATACAGTATATACTGCATTATCGATGCGTCTTGATGCATCCAAATTAGGATTTCTATACATGATCTTGTGTATCTCACTGTGTGACAACTTGTTGATTTTAATAAAAGGTGTATCACTAATACAGTGAAGATGGAAAAATGTGAATGTGTTGTGCTGAATGATGATTGAAGTGGTGCTCCTGAATTTTTAATCTTAAATTTTTAGAAGGGAGCATCGTTGTTACTATTGGGAAAAAGTTAGTCTGGAGCTCTGCTTTAATTGCTTCTTTGCTCACGCTCAGTAGCCTTGTTCTAAATGTCAACCCGAGGCACATGTTTTACATCTGTTACATTTCACTATTCAGTTGGTTCATCTTTACCAAGGTAAAGGAATGGGTTTTTAACGTTCCTAAAATCATTAGGTTTTCTGTATTGAGACAATCTTTCAAGTGAGAATCACGATGCATCGGAGACTTGATTTGTTCCGCCACCCCTAGTGAGTTTACTGTGATGTCCAAGGACCATCATTAGTATCTTAATATAGTCATAATAATATCATCATTGTGTCAAAATAACCCTTCAGTGTTGACATGAGAAAGTAACATTAAAATATGACTAAACTGGTTCATTCAAACCATGTGAGTCTGTGATAAAACACAAAATGATGACACTAACAACAGAAAACATGTCATGTGTTTTTCTGTAGGGTGGATGTGATACAGTAGATATTGCAGTGCTAGCACTCAGCATAGCTGTTGTACCAGTGCGTGTTGTGTGTGTGTGTTTTCATATACACTGTATCCAACTGTACTGGTACTAAATGAGGACATTCAACCACTTTACGCTCATTTCTCTGTCAAAAGGCTCATTCAGTCCATGCTGGGTGCAGATACAGCAGCCATGCTGGGTGCAGATACAGTATACAGTCTAGATCTGGCCATGTTAAGTATTGTTTGCCAGTGTTTCTTATGACCACCCAGAGCCTTTCAGTATAAAGATATTGTTCAGCTTTGCTAAAGGCCTTTTGTGTCTCTCAGTGTGTCTATTTTTGACAGTATCCAGTTCCTGTGCTGAAGCATAGTGAATGGCGAACTGCAGAGTCAGATACTAGAATATGTGTTTACTGTAGGTGTTAATGTGAGAAAGAGCTCATTCGGAAAAAGACTGAATAGGCTCACACACTGTATTCAACCAGACACCTTTTTTTCTTTTTGCTGAGCAAATATCAGCCTACTGGTCGGTTGATAAGTTGGTCCAGACTGAAATATTTCAACAACTGTTTGATGGATTCCCATTCAATTTTGCACAGACATTCGTGTTAACCAGAGGATGAATCCCCTGAGTTTTCCTCTCGTTCTAAAGGCAGGTTTTAGCTTTTAATGAAATGTCTTGACAAATGGATTAACAATAAACTTTCAACACACATTTATGTCCTCCTTAGGATCATTGTATTACGTTGGTGATAACTTAAAGGGGCAATTTGTGAAATATGACCAGATTTTAGTTTTAAACATTCAAAAAAATGAGCATTATCAACAGAGTGTGAAGAAACAACGGTGTTGACGTTATGTCAAAGACATGCATGCACTGTGTTGCTGTAAATCACCTCCATACTGTATCCCCAGTGATGATGATGATGATGATGATGATGATGATGATCATGCCCCCCATTATCCAAGGTTGCGGTATGGTCAGACGTCCATCAGTTAATAAGGACAATTAGCTCCACGGCTAACTGAACTACTTGCTAATGGCAGCTAGTCGCTACAGCCAAAAGATCACAGCACAGAGTGTAGTGAGCAGCAGCAAGTGGTTATTTGGCCCATTTCTTACAAATTACACCTTTAACTTTAACTTAACAGCACCATCATCAGCATGATGATGTTGACTCATTAAGCTTAAAGCACGAATATGCCCCAGTGCAGCCACACAGAGGAACTCAGTTGAACCTAACTGGGGCTTTAATTCTATAATAATATTAATAACAATAATAATAATAATAATAATAATAATAATGATAATAATAATAATAATAATAATATAATGGATATTTTTCTAGCTTAAAACTATTGCAGTGTGTGTGCAAAATTTAAATCAAGGGTGCATTCTTTATTGGGTGGAGTCTTAATCCCAAAACTGGATGTAACACTGACCGCGACTCCACCAGACTTTATTGTAGCTTTAGGGAAGGGGAATACTTTCTGTTAAGGCTGGGTACACTGGGATCATGTTCCCAGCATTAGTCTCACAATACAAATGTCTCTTTTAAAATGGATGTTTTAAATGTGTACCGACAGCAATGACCTTATTCTACAGTATCACATTTCTTTTATTTAATGAATATTCATTGTTTTCCAGTGTCTTGTTATGTTCTATCAGTGCGCATCTGGAAAGTTAAATACTGAAAAGCTGTACTGAATGGCTGGTGTGATGGTTCAGATGCAGTCTCAGACCTGTTAAGATAATTTGGTTAGAGATGTGTTTGTCTCCATCTGAGTAATCCTAAATTTAGAGTGCCTCTTATATTTCAGATATAGAATTATCACTGCAAGGACATGTTACTGCAGCAGATGGGTGCCTGAACAACAAACTTGTCTACTTTAAGCTGGATTTCCTCTAGGCTGAGTCCTCAGCCCTGTCTGCTGACCTACTTGCCATGAGCAGTGTTGCTGACTTCACGTATATACTGTACCACAAAGGATACTTTTTCTTAAAGTTTAGCAGGGAAGAAATTAAGAAATTAAAAGCTGTGCTCAAAGTCAGATTAAGTTTAATGAACTAATTGTCACGGCTGCTGACACCATGTAAGCCTACAGGGTTTCTAGGACCTGCATTGAACCTTCTTATCCCTTGCTGATGTTTGAATCCATCCCATGGTTGATACCTTGCTCAGAGTGTAGAGGAAGCATGAAAAACAATTTTCCACCAGCTTCATTAAATTCCTAAATGCGCTGGTTCATCTCGTCTCATTTACTACAAGGAGTATTTAACTGGTAATGAAACAGTCTGATTCTGTACAATACTGATGCCTCTATTTGACCTACATGAGCAAATGAGACCATTAGAAAAAAGACTGGCTGTATTATTGGCTGTAGATTTCTGGATATTAATAGTTGTTCTTAATGCCTGTGACTGGGTTTGACTTCTGGCAAAATAGTAAGTCATAAAATTCACTATTAACTATTTTTATGGCGGACTGCTGAGGATGAACTGGGAACTCTCACAGCCTGAGGAAAGAAGCTGCTCTGTAGTCTGCCGGTATGGCAGCAAACACTTTTGCCATTTCCAGACTGTTGGCTTGCTACCAAGCTATATCTTGCTGTTGGCTTATTATTATGAAGACATAACATTTATAGGAAATATTGATAACTTTACCCCCAGATTCCACAAGGCATGTCTGTGTCTTGATCAGACCATCAGAGTGGTCTTTTTTTTTTTTTAAAGAGAAATGAATGTCCTAGCAAGATTAAGATCTGTATGACAGGAGGCGGTGGTGCTCATACCACTCTTGTCCACAGGGGCCGCCAGAATCTACAAAAGTGAGAGTTCTTGCAGCTGCTTTAAATAAAAACTAGGCTACACACACTGTTTTCAATGTGAGATTTGAATGTGCAAATATGACTCATAGCCCACAAATGCATTAGCACAGGCAAATTTGTTATAGTCTACTTATGTACACACCAAGCATTGTTCTCTCAGAGAGGGACAGAATAATCTCTGTGTTCCTGATAAGGCTGAGATTTATTCACATCTCGCTGTTTCCAGCTCTGCTTCGCCTTCTTTATCTGTGCGCTGACCTGCTGAGTCCAGGTATGCTTTGATTTTGTCGAGGAATGTCTCTCTTGTGTATCTCAGGGATCAGATTTGTTCCTCTTTGTTGAGAAAAGGTATGAATGATTGTTGGGTACATGATTTATTTAGTGATTTGTTCGACTGATTTAAAAAATAAAGAGTAATTACATCTAATTTATTCTTTCACATACAATTTCTGTTCTTTGAACCCCAGCTGACACACTTGGAGTGGTTCACTACATTTTCAGATAAATGACTGAAGAGAGTCAAGGCGAGCAGCTTTGCCTGTAGCTTCTACAGTATTTTCAGATTCTCTTGTCCAGTATCTGAAAACAACATTATTTTGCGTCCTCAGACAGCTTACACAGCCCTTCTTTACCTCATAGCAAGATGTCAGACAAGTACAATTTTGTATGCAGGCACGTGTTTTAGCAGCTTAGCACAAGAAAAGAGAAGGGCATGTTCATAATCTTACAAATCTTTGACAAATTCATCCCTTATCTATCCCAGTATGTTGATCGGAGGTCTCAGCTCTTTGGTGTCACGTTCTGCTTTGTAACTGAGGGTACATTTTATTGCATATTTCCTGTATTGGTTTAGGTGCTTCAGTTTGGAGCCTTTTTCCAATAATGTAGACACACCCTGGTTGATTTCATTTTGTGGGAATTCCATGAAACTTGAGAATGGGTGAGCAGCACAGGATGAGGTTTAGAAAATGTTATTCTTAGTGATGCAGTACATATGAAAACAGCTTTCACCTCCTCACACTCAGCCTCACAAGAGCAGAGCAGACAGTCCTTAAGTATTTTGGCTCTCTCCCAAAGAGCAGTATGCATTCCACTTAGGGTGGAGTTTTGATTCATCTACACACACGTGTCTGTCAGGCGCAGTGAAATCAACACTGGTGGTAGATTTGAGATTAAACAGCAGCACAGAATCCATCTCAGCGGCATTATATGTCGCATGGAGGCCTGGGATGGGAAATGATGAGCGATTGTCTGCACTGAGGGGGATCAGGCGACAACCGACTGTAACAACACAAGTCTGTTGATTCGTGACTCCACAGTACAGTGAACAAACAAACCCCCCAGGGCCTGTTTCCTCTCACTAACACAGTTTCCAAGAAGGAGGAAGTGTTACACTTTCATTTATCTTTGGAGAATTTCCCACAGCGAAAGAAGAAGTACAAACTTTTCTTTACATTTGCTGCGATCATTATCCTTTTGGGGATTTCTCGTAATCGATGAAACACAGAGGACTTTTTTATATGAATGAAAACAGGAGCTCCTTCTGAAGGCTGACTCATCGGCTTCTTTAAGATTTTTAGCCATGCTTGTATCATGACTCTAGGGATGCAGTGTTGGTCATAAACAGTCCATATTCAATCCTGTGATGACATTTATATGACAGATATCCATGGTATTCAGAGGATAAATCAAAACAACTCTGGAGGTCTGATCTTTCCTCTATAGCACCACCAGCAGGTGAAAGTTTTCACTTATCCTTATCTTAAATATCTCAACACCTAACAGATGGACAGGCACAAAATTAAATTAATTTACATGACATTCCCATCAGCCTCACCTGTAGTTTGTGCTTCGGGCTAACTAGTAAATATTTACATGTTAACACACTATACTAAGATGGTAACCATTTTACCTGTTAAAGGATAAGTTCACCTAAAAATGAGAACTCAGTCATTATCTACTCACCCTCATGCTGATGGAAAGTCTGGCAAAGTTTCTTTGCTTCACAGCAAAACAGTGTTGCAGCATTCTCCTAAACAACTGGAGTAGATGTGGACTTTTAAAATTTAAAAAAGCCAACCTTAAGAAATAATAAGAAATAAAATTGCTCCATACAGCTACAGGAATCCAAGTCTGTGGAAGCCCAGAGATCCCAAATTGACTTGACCTGTGGTGCCAAAAGAATACATTTGGAGGACTCAACAGTAATTTCTCTTTCCAGAAATTATGACCCAGTTACTCAAGATAATCCACAGACTGTTTCATGTAGGAACTATTTTCTCTCTTCCAAACTACAACCGGCAAGCGCTTCTCATCGTGGAAAAGAGGCTAACCACTAAGCTAGCTATTGTTTCAGCTCAGCTGAGGAGGATGCCATTAAAGGTGTAATATGTAAGAATTACAGTTTAACGACTAAGAGCTAACCAACTAACAACAGCTACCATTAGACGCAGTTACCGGTTACTTAGGTGAAATGCTGCTCCATATTTTGTTTGGATTTTGACATGTGGCCAATTCTTACATAATGCACCTATAATGTTTAAATCCAAACCAAACCAGGTGTAGATGCACGCTAGATGGATAAACAGCACTACAGGTAAAAGAAAAAGTGTGTATTTTTGATTTCTGGAAGAAACTGATCCTTTAAAGTTGTCATTGTAAGCAGGACATTAGCATTCAGCTTGGAGCACCACTTTGCCTAAGCACATCCTCACAGACAACTCACTCTGCAGACTCTTAGTCTCGTTTTTACCCATATTTGTGTTTCAGCAAGAGTCACTTCTCTTTCCAGAATTGGTTGTTTGATCCTTCGGGTGCTGCTGTGTCATGCAAACTAATCATGTCCAGAGGAAGATGATTAAGAGGTCTGAACTCTGGTGGCTCTACTGGGAGAGACTTGAGGGATGTAGCCAGGAGACAGGGCCAACAGCAAGGGGAAAGAACTATGTAAATGCAATCTCACAGCTTTAGGACTATTTGCGTTATGTGTTCACTTTTTGCTGTTTGGTGATGTGTCATCCTGAGAATTTCTGAGGGGTCAGCGTACGGCACCGCAGCAGCTGCAGGAGGCCTGAGAGACATACTAAACATTCCCTTTTCCCTGTGTCACCTCCTCCAGCTATCACAAGAGACAGGCTAGCAGCATGACTCATTCACTGTGCTGTAGTGCACCCATTATCAGTGTCAAATACATACTTTGTTGTTGCCAGAAAAGTTTTTATGATTTTGATATTTTCCATTCAGAGGCAGAGAAAATGCATTTGTTTTTTTAAAGTCTCAAGTTGCCTTATGGACTTACTTGTCATGATAAATGGCAGATGAGCAGAGAGGAAGCCTAGTTTTTCATGTATTTCACTTGTCAGACATGAGGTGCATATTTGTCCTGCACAGACAGTGCCATCTATTGGCAGAAACCCCGCTCTGCATCATCAGCTGAGGAGCTCCCAAAGCTGCATCATGTGGTTAATGTTTCCAGTGATTACCGCTCAAACCTGTTTATCCAGTGTGGCTTAAGGACAGATGATGGTTTATTCCTGACTGACAGTGAGTAATGAGCCTCTTAGTGCAGATTCAAACCAGGACAAGTTTCATTTTGTCTCAGAAAACACAAGCCTAGTAATCATCCTTTCATCCTTGGAAATGCTACTTCAACAGATGGCAGAAGTTATTTCAGGGTAACGCAGCCCACTGCATAACCAACCTCGCTCAGTTCAGTGGACACAAGTGCAGACAAGAGAAAGACAAGGAGACTATCAGTGAGTGTAGGCTTCAGTTACATGCCACCTGGTGCTGTTGAACTGCAATTTGTCATGCCTTTTTGCTAATATGACAATTTAAAATGTGTATTTTTGTGGAGGTATTGGATTTACTTGACTTCAGCTGTCTTCACCTGGTGGATTTATTCGTGTTTAAAAATGGTTACATGCTCAGCAGGTTTTTGACATTTTCAGTCAATTTTTCTATGTGATTTGACATGGATTAACACCAAACAAAGATAACCAGCATGTCATGAAATGTGTTTCAACTTGTAGATAAAAATGTCTTATTAGTGCTGTTTATAAAACCTGTGCCTTTTTTGTTTTGTTTTTTAGGGTGGACAAGACCTTCTCTAAGGCCAGAAGCCTATGGTGAGTTTTTCTGCTCTTTTTATTTTTGTCAAGAAATCCCGAAAATAATCATGGTGTGTTTAGTGTTGATGGTGTTGACATTATAGGGTTTGTACTCTATTATTCTGCGTGTGTGATCCATAGGTTTTGTTGTCCATCAGCACCTGCAGTTGAAACTGGCTGCTGCTGATTCTAGTGCAAAATTGTCACAAAGTTTTAACCCAGGGCCTGATATGTACTGTGCACCATAAACTATGGCTAAGAAACAGCCTACAATATGTGCAGGAACACTGTTGTTGTTTACATTTGCATTTACATTTAGGGCATATAGCAGACGCTTTTGTCCAAAGCGACTTACAATAAGTACATTTGTCACAAGAAAGAAACCACAACATATCACCGTTGATAAAGTAGAAAAGAAAAGAGAAACAATTTTCAAGCCCTCATCTGAGCAAAGTAGCTGCTATTTATCAAGGATACCAGAAGTACAACAGAGCTATGATGTAAGTGCTAAAGGGTAAGAACATACAAGTGCATATAAATTAATTTTTTTATTTATTTTTTATTTTTTTGTGGGGGGTGGGGGGGTTGGAAGGGAGTCATGCTATGCGGGGTCGAGGTGAAGTCTGAACAAGTGAGTCTTGAGTCTTTTGCGGAAGATGGCGAGCGATTCTGCTGTCCTGACATTGGTCGGGAGTTCGTTCCACCACTGGGGCGCCAGAACAGAGAAGAGTCGCAACTTCGCTGAGCGGCCTTTGTTTGCTCTCAGCGATAGATAGATAGTGATATATTGTTTAATAGATAATAGATGTTGTCAGTATTTACTGTAAAATCAGAATGCTTTACATTAGATGGACCTATTAGCTACCTATAGTGCTACTTGTGCGGTCATGATTGTATTAGTATTGTTGACTGTATAGTGGACTACAGTTGCCTAGGTTATGCCGTTGCAAAGATGTGGACTTGAGTCATTGTGACTTGGACTTGAATCGACACATGTCACTGTATTAATGACTTTGTTACTTGACAGAAAATAAATGACTTTGAGACTTAACTTGGATTTGGAAGTTAAAAACTGACACCAGACAGGAACTACCCCACTACTTTGCCAGGAGTTAAGCAACACAACCGTGTAAGATGCAGTCATGAAACTTTACAGGTTTGTAGTTGAGATTTAAATGAAGGCTGAGTTCAAAGATGGTTTTGTGGACTCATGTAATAATGTAGTAATGGGTCAGAACATAAAAATGTTGACGTATGTAGCAGCTGGTGAGATCCAATTGCAAGACGGTCTCTAGTCTCATATGTTACTTTCTAAAAATGTTTTCAGTTTTCCATTTTGAAAAATAAACAAGATGGATTATATTTCTTAAAGCATATAGCTCTCTATAGTGATGTCTTTAATGTCACTGACTGGCCTTGTAACCTTTTAATGTGTGAATCAGTCCACTGAGTAGAGTGAAAAGAAGATGAATGAGCCAGTGAAAGGTAGAGCAGATGGGCAGCAGCGGGGAAACAGTAAGCCGGTCCGTGCTGCCATCTCTGCAGTGCTGGCAGGTTTTCGAGTGCTGCTGTGAGTGGCACGTGAAGGCAGGCAGGGAGCTGAGCATGCACACCTCTTGCCACTGCAGATGGACCACTCCGTTTCTCAACGCTTTAGGTGTGGTGGCACGAGTGTCGAGCCCTCAACCCCCTCTGTCTGACTGCAGCAGGTTAAACAGTGCCTCGCCGCAGTGTCATCACTCCTTCCCTCTGGAATACAGATACAGGAGGATCTTTCTTACTGGCTAGGCCTGCATTACTCAGCAGTGGCTGAGCTTGTTTGCAGAGACTACGGTCTGCCCGTCGGGATACCACTGCAGCAGACTATAGCAGAACAACTGCAGCTCACGGTAAAGAAGACGAGGAGAGACACTGGAGACACAAAGTAGAGATGAAGAGGAGAATCTAAAAGAGGATACAAGGCAGCACAGAAGATTAAAGAATTGTGGGTGTGAAGAGGTGGAAGAAGGAGAAAGGAAGTGAGTGGATGTGGTGACGTGACAGGAGGAGACAGAAGAGAGCAGTAAAGTGTGATGTCTGCAAAACAAAATACATTTAGAGTTCAGCAGAGTCACACTCGGTCCTTTTTCAGGCTCTTTTTCAATGCAAGGAGTGAACGCTGCTTAATGAATCTGGAGGATCCTTCCCACTGTGTTAATAGAACTTGAGTTTTATTACATAATCATCAGTGTTCATGCCCAGCAGGACAGACCAATTTTTAACAACAGAACCTGTGGCGCTAGGATGAAGCATCAGTGAAAGTGGCATCAGATATTTCAGCTGCTTTTAGAAAGGATTCTTCACGTTGTTAAGCCTAAGGACAAAAGTTAGATTTCAACAGAGAAGTCAAAGAAAGCCTCTGCAATCTGGAAGAGCCAGAGTCTAAATCTTCCTCCAGGTACTGAATGTTGGACAGGATGTGACTGGAAATTAGAACAGCGAGCTACTAAATCATCTGGCGGCAAGACTGTAACAGCACAACCCAGCAAAATGCCGTGCTCACCTTTCCGAATTGGAAGGCCAAGAAAATTCTGGTGAGTTCCCTTTTAACCTAGTTTTGATGACAGCCGCGTGAATCCGCAATCAAATGGTACAAAAAAATTCAATTTACCTGACGGATGCATGCATTCATTCATGCCAACGCTCACGAAATGATTGAATGAAACCAAGCTGTGATTTCCTTACAAAAGGCAGCAATATACGAAACCTTATCTGTATCAACCAGTCATTCCAACTTGTGCAGCCTTTATACAGGTAAGTGTAGCTCTAAGTGCTTTTCAGGTGACTGACAAGCTGTTAAAAAGACAGCAGGAATGTAAACAGGAAAACAATTTGAGACTGACACACATGAGAGATAAGAATTATTAAAATGTGGCAAAACAAAATAGATAAAAAATGAAATAAAATAAAAGTAGATTAAATAGATGAAAGACAGCAGCTGTGGTTATATGGACAACATTTTTTGAGAAGAGGTGCATTTAAATTTCAAGAATTTAATCAGAATATAACTTTTTTGACATGAGCAAAGTAGTTTTGTCTGCTGTGTAGCATCTAATCTACTGGAAATATAACAATATAAAAAATATTTCCCCAACTTCATTAAGAAAATGTAGTCAATTCTTTCATTTGCTCCACCTGTTCCGACAATTTTCAAGATGGAGCCATATTATGTCCTGTGAGCAATATTTGTGTTACTGGCTCGGTGAGTTCTGGCTTTGTTCACTTTTTCAAACACTTGTTTGAACAACTTGTTGTTTTGAGCCGTTCGCCTAACGAGGTGTTCAGCAATCCTTAAATCTTCTGAGATCTCCGACAAAGGTTACGTCGGCACAGAGCCTCCCGGAAGCAACGTCACTAAATGTTAGCTCCATGTACATGTGCAGAAAGAATCAATTCATTCCAACTAGAGAGAAATGATCGGATTTAGTGATACAACGTTATTAGGTGCTATTATTTCCTATCGAAGAGATTGTCAAAGGTTAACACCAGCCCTGTCGAGCAGATTTAAAATCATTCAGATTGGGCAAGATCTTATCAGTCTCTTTCAACTAAACTCAACTAATTGAGCTATTATTCTGATTATTAGTGGAATAATAGGGATCATATAACGTAGCTATTGACAAATCAAAGTGATGAGGGAATAAAAAAACATTTTCAAACAAGATTACAATAACATTTTTAAATGAAATAATCATGGCCATAAATTCCTTGAGCACCTTAAATTCACCTGTGTGCACGTACTTTGTCTTTCCTCTGAGGTCAGACGAAGTAAGAGTTGATCCATTTTTCCTGAAACCCCCTTTTCTCCTCAACCATACAGTGTTTCTTCTGTTGTGATTTTTTTCATCTCAATTCCACATTAAACTGCAGTTATAGCTAACTTCAGCTAACAGGACTAGCACTGATGACACGATGTAGTTTCTTTGCAATAGCTTTTTACAAGTTTCTAACCTGACAGATGCTTGTTTGGCATGCACAGTGTATTAAACATGGGATGTTGAAGTGGATTGGCAGATTATTAAAATATAGTATATGCATTTCATGTCATGTGCTGGGGCAGCGCAGAATTTTTCTGTGGGCCGCACTTTGAGAAACCATGGTTTAAGTTTCTCAACACTTTTAGCTGCTTTCAGTTCCAGCGTCTTGGAGCATAAATACTTAAAGATGCCTCACTAAACCTAAAGACTCAAAGGACCTGTGAGACCATCCTGGTTCATAGATTGGAGGCAAGTCAGACAAATATGCTGGTGCGAGACTCTCTGAGCCTCGGAAACTCAGATTTTTTGTCATATAGTATACACAGTTTCATCATCCCACTCTTGCACTGATACTTTCCTCAGACCACTGTATGTGGACTCAGTTAGCGATAGCTCCTAATCTCACACATCTTTAGTGTCCATAATTGTTCACTTTTGATCCTCCCAGTCTTTGTTTTTGATTAAATGTGAAATGACCATCTTACATCTGGTCATTGTGGGTCACACGCAATGAAGAGATGATCTTCAAGCCCTGTCTCCGCTCTCTCCAGGGGAGGCCTGTAATTGGTTGTAATCCAGTCTTGCTAAGCTCCCTGATGGGAGGAAATAGGAGAGGAGCGTTAGTGTGGATAATGGCTATACTGAGATGTTGTGTAAGAGCCTCTCTCTGTCTGTCTCTCCTACATACATACGAACATATATCCAGTCGCCTTGCTGCCCCTGGAGCATGATGGATTATTGTGGCGGGTAGTCGCTTGTATTACTTCCTGTCCAGTCTTAAATCCTAACATCAGACCACCTGACCCTCATGAAGGACGAGTCTGCACTTTTAAATCAACTGCTGGTGCTACTTTTGCCAGCGTGGAAGAACTCAGGTTAGACATGAAAGAACTTGATATCAGTCAGGATATCAGCTTTTGCTTTGAAGCTCCAATCGCTGACTTATTCTCAAAGTATTTTTGTTATATTTGTTGAAATTCTCCGAACATCCCAACAGCAATCAATAAATCATATGCTCTGACGAATTATAGAAAAAAATCCCGATCTGTGGCTGTCTTCACAATCTGAAGATATTTTTCCTTATGTGTTAGTTTTGGCAGGCGCAATGTGTGTGTGTGTGTGTGTGTGTGTGTGTGTGTGTGTGTGTGTGTGTGTGTGTGTGTGTTTAGAGGGTTCAAATATCTATTGTTTTGCTCTGTGGCGTTCTAAAACCAGCTATTTTAATGCTCCTGAATGACTTTGCTATTTATTCCAAATTGTTTGATGCGATCTGTCATTCTATTTTTATGATGCTCTCTAAATTCTAGGCCCATTGCATCCTTTGTGTCCTGCTTCTGCCCGTAAACACTTAAGAGGTGTCGTTGTAAACACTCCTCTGTTTGTGTTCACTGATTTCCCATGAGATGTCACTCTGCATCATCCTGTGTGTGTCGACTCCGCACATGCGCTCGCCGGCCGGGTGTCAGTTTGCTTGTGCACGCTCATCTGTGCACGTCAAGCCGAGTTGTCTGGAAGAGCGGACATTGTGGGAGAGCAAACTGTCAAGCCCGATCAGACTAGACCGTCTCTCTGTGAGTCTCCTGCTGTCTGACCAAATATAGCAACGAAGTGACAAGCTCGCCCCGGGTTCTTCCCGTCTCAATAATCCAAATCCTAACATGTCATCCACCATCCAGCACCAGCACAAGATGTCTTAGAAATCATAAAGCCCAGACGACAGCAGGCTGTTGAGGTTGAGATGAGTGTCGGCAGCTTTGACAGGACATTTTCTTTTTTTCTTTTTATCTGATTGTTGGAGCTCATCTAGAGCATAGTTGGACCAAAGTTCACTTCTTTGACTTCAGACAGTCTCCTGAAGCTGCAGTATCTTTGGAAGAAAGGCCTTTAGGTACTGAAGAGGCAGCCATGGTCTTTAATCCTTGTGTTTGTGGATAGGTAGATCCCTTAGTATATATTAAAGGAAATGTATATCCCTTGTTGAGCCTCTTTACTGACACCTGTCATGCTGAGGATGGCGTGGTAAGCCAGTGGGAGAAGGAGAAGGATTTTCTTTTCCTTGCCTTCCTCCTGGTTTTTCTCTCCGAAGGAAAAGGAAATCCATGCATGACCCAAAATCCTTTGTGCAGTTCTGCTGAGATCATACCACTGTGGATGTTCTTGTTTTGACTGATAGGATGGACGCCTCATGGATCAAACTGTATGTAGGTTAATGTCACTGAATACACTCGCAGCTCTAATATCAAATACAAAAGAGCACAAAATGATCCTGCAGTGACCGTCTGCTGTTGAAAAGGCACATGTGCTTGAGTGTGATTTCCCCGGGGGGCGTGTTGTCCAAGGAAATCTGGACAGTGCCATTGTGAGAGATAAGCAAGCTGGGAACAGAGACCTCTTGGTAGAGTGGACATGCTTTATTCAAAAACACCTGCTCTACCTGGCCTTTCAATGCATATGCAATAAGGCCAACTGTCAGGGGATGTATGAGTTCAAGAGAACCCATCGAGGAGTCTCCTCATGCGTCAGATCCTACAAATATTTTATTATTTACAATTCCTTCCTGTAGTATTTGATTGTATTTTTCTATTCTGCACATGAATACAGTAGTATAGATTAAAACATGTGCTCATATCCTCACAGAGGGTGTGTTCTGGTGTGCTGATAAGAGCTGCTGAATAGGATTTCTATATCTCACTGTTTGTGTTAAAGGACTTTTAGAGGTATTGTTCCCTGGAGAACAATCAGCTTCTCACACTTATCTTCTTTTTGAGTTTTTTCCAATACTGCTTTTGTCTGATTGTGGCAGCGATAGCTTTGACAGCTATCTTCCAAAACAGATTGGGGAAAGTCCTTGAGTAGTTTTTTGTTACTTCCTTCTCGACACGGAATACGATATCTAAATAAAGTGGACCCAGGAGGTTATACAGTAGCTGACGAAGAGTGGAAATCAGATGTTTTTATCCGGAAAGATTGCCAATTGAAGCTCAAATGCAGCCACATACACACATGACAACTGACTGATACGAGTACCGCTGAGGGAAATGATTTCACACAGCATACAATCATCTTCCCATTAGCTTGAGCGCTTCAGGTCAGTCTGGGGGGGTTGAGGGGGGGTTGGCCTTGACAACAGGGCAATTCCAGGGTCTATTTGTGTGGTAATTCATAGCACATGTGCTCCTCATATCTCTACTTGTTGGAGGACTGATGGCAGGCAAGGGAGCAGGTGTTGCTACTTCATGATGAATTTAAGAGAGAGGTCGGTTCCTAATATCTGAGCTCTTCAGTGTCATCACCGTAATATATGATGGCACTGAGTCAAACAAGATCACAGAGCAGCACGTCTGAGTGTGCCGATGTCTGACCTCTGAAGTAAATTTTTACACACATTGTTAACAGCCTTCTTGTTAAATAAGTGGTGTTGGGGGGGTTGTTGGCAGTGCTTATACGTTAATCGATGTCAAATCTCTGGTTCAGTAGGTGGATGTTGACAAGGAGGTGAGGTATTAGACTCTTGTTACTCAGAGATCATGAGAAATATTTGTTTTAATTTATTTCAATACAGACTATGATGTTTTTTTAGTCACACTCAGTCCACCTCATTCATCCAGTCTGATACAGTATATCTCAACTACTGGATGGATTTAAAAAAAGATCTAATTAATAAAAAAAATGTTCAGAAAAAAAAAATCCTACTGATTTTGGTGAACTTTTGACTTTTGTTCTCGCACCACCTTTACGCTGATTTTTCACACATTCATTCATGGTGACCAGAGGATGAACCCTAATGACTTTGGTGACCCGCTGGCTTTTAGTCTTGCGCTGCCAGTATGTTGGCATTTGTTTTTGGTTAAATGTCTTTTTTGTGTGGATTGCCATATAATCGTTCATTAAGATGATCTTCTGCAATAAAAACCAGGGACATTTCTAGTTCTGTGGTCATATATCATTGAAATATCCGAGGCTGACTGATACAATTGGGTACTAATTAACTCATGTCTGATCTGAACAGACTTTCTTTTTACTCTTTTAATTACATACCCATTGCTTGCTTTATTGTTGTATTTTATCTCAAAATGTTTGGAATGTGTAATCATATCTTTACCTTGCCTCCTGTATCTCCTCCACACTTCATCTTATCCTCCTAGTCCTCTTCCCCTCCTTCCTTTCCACTCTGCCTGGCTTGAAAAGACGTTTGTGGTGAAGCTGTGGATTCACTTAACACTTGCTAGCTTTTTTGAGTTTTCCACTGCAGTTTTCTCTAAAACTGGTGCAAACAAGTAGTTAGTAGAAGAGGAAGCTGCTATATTGAGCAGCACCTCAAAACAAACACAACACATTTGAGTCATTAACCATAGGCTCTGCTGCCCGCTCTTTCTTGCCAGTAAAATATTATTTGACTTTGCAGTCTGTTTTTAATGGACAGTTAAAAAAGGGGACAGCTCTAACCCAACACAGGCCACAAAAAAATACTTTTTTTAACTTTTGTAAATCCCTAATGTTTCATCTAGTCCCACCATCACCATAATTTTTATCACCAAATAACTGCAAAAATAATACCATTCTCATCCGCCTCAGCTGTACCTTTTATGTACACTACTCAAAATTAGTAAAGGGATATTTGGATATGGGTACATATATTCATGTGCATGGATATGCAATAAAAGTAAAATGAAATGTGTCACATTATTTCTGGGGACCAAAAATATTCATCAAACACAAAATAAAAATTCAGATATGTCACTGAATAATCAATCAAGTGAAACACTAAAATATCCCAATATCCCTCACTAATTTTGAGTAGTGTAGTGCCAATAATGAAATGTTAGCATGCTGACGAGTAAAATAAGATCGTGCACATAGTGTACACATCATACCTGCTAAACATTTATAGGATAGCATTGTGACTTTGAGCATGTTAGCATGTTGACATTGACATTAGCATTTATGTATGTACAGCCTCGAAGAGCTGCTGGCATTGCTGTTAGATGCTTCAGGAAAAATCGTGACTGAGACAAGATTTAAAGACTTGGGGCCGGTATAACCAACATGAATATTATCTAGTGTTTGCTTTGTGTCTCTGCAGTCACAACCTGAGCCAAGTGGGTGAATCCACTGTGAGAAAAAGAGGTCACAGTCAATATTAGGATGAACATTCAGAGGCCTCCTAATGTCGCCCAATTACCCAGTTCAAAACAAGATATTAAAAAAAAAAATGCTTCATGATTATCAAACCAGTCACAATCAAAGTCACAGTAGGGATCAGGTGAGCTGCAGAGGAATCATGGTGGGGATGTAAAGTTTCTTTAAAAGTTAGGAAGCAGTAGGCACTCCTGCTTTGCCTTGCAAACAATGTGCCTGATTAAACCCAGCCAATTTGTTTCAGAGTGACAAGAGGCGGGATTTAACAAATCAGGAAAAACCTTCAGACCTCCTACATCCAACATTTTGATTGTCACAGATTATAACATTGACTGTTTCCACTGAAAATATTTCTGTTTCTGTCTGATCTGTGAAAAAAATTACAATCCAGCACTAGAATATTTTGGTGCTCTATTTATTTATCTTTTCTTTTGTCTGAGTGGAGATGCAGTTGAAGCCAGTAAACTCTGCTGGAATGACTCATGTACAGTCATTAAATAGCTCATAAATTCAGTTCTGTTTTCCAGCCGACTCCCGAGGCTCAGAGCTGTTTGCAGCTCCCTGTTCCCCTTCCTCCCCCCTGAGGTCAACCACCACTAATTAAATCTCAACCTGTGGGAGACACTCAATGGTTATGCATAAATAACCATTCATCCATATTTCAGAACAGCCGCAGCCTCCTTGCCTGCTGGAGACCTCTGACATGTTGCTCTTGTATAATGTATCTGTGACTGGAGTCCTAAACCTTTGGCTACACTGGCTGGTCACACACAGCCTCCCATACACACAATTCAAGGCGAGACAAGGCAGGTTTATTTCAGTAGCACCATTCAGATCTGAGGCAATTCAAAGTGTTTTACAGGGCCATAGAAATACATAATAAAAAGACATTAAAGGATAAGTTGGCTCCATTCAACTTGTCCAGAATGAGCCACGTCTGAGGGAAACCCCGAGATCCCAAATGGTTTTGAAAAGATGGTATTTACACCCTCAAAGTGTGGTTGAGCTTCAACTAGGGCACCCACTTCAGACAGGGTGCACACCAGCGCTTGTAGCTAAGCAGCTGCAGTGAAGATTTCAGCTTTAAAAAGGTCCTAGATAAAGAGAGTTTTTCAATTAATTTAAAAACATTAAAAACAAAAAGGTGTCAAAACAAGCAAATAAACTAAGATTACAAATTAAATTGCATATAAATACAACTAGTTACAGAATTAACCAGATTATGTATTTAATTTATTCAAAATCTGCAGAAAACAATAATATTTTAAACCCAGATTTGAATGAGCTGACAGCTTTATCAGACATCAGGTATTCAGGAAGCTTGTTCCACTGGTGAGGAGCATAAAAACCAAAAGCTGCTTCACCTTGCTTGGTTTTGAATTGTTTTGTTTGAATCAGAAGGAATGTTAAATTTGATGAGATTAATGAAGAGTTGCTGACTCTCGATTCGACTCAGCCTAATCCTCTGGGAATTATAGGATCCAGCAACCAGCTAGCTTTAGCCATTATTCGAGCTCGTTATTATCTAGCTTGTCTTGGCGGAGAAATAGCTGTTAAAAAAGCTAGAGAGTGGCAAGAGAGTGAGAGGGTTGGAGATGGAGAAATTTCAGGACAGTGGCAATTCTCAGGGGATAAGGGGTGAGGGGCGGAAGAGGGAGAGGGAGAGGGGAGTGACCACCACAGGCCATTTCACCAGGCTAATGGAATGGGAATCCCTGGCAGCGGGGGCCGGTCGGAAGGGATTTACTGTGGGATTCAGAGAGCAGGGAGGATACTATCAATTTAAAACCAACTATCTTCCTCTACAGGAGATAAAAAAATAAAGCTCCACATGGCTGAGGATTTTCTCCTTGTTCTGCTGTTATTTATTATTTTGTCAGCATATAATAGAGGTCCCAAAGTGTCATTCTGAATGTATGATTTGATAGCAACCAGCTGCGATGAAATCAAGCACAAAAAATCTGCCTGCTCTCATCCGATAATGTGTTTTCATCTATAAGCACTATTGACAAATTTTATTTTTTAACCCGACACTGAGCCCCTGCCAAAAAAAACACTGAACCACACATGTAACATCTGCACTCTTTGCTCAGGGGTTTAAAAGAGAGAGATCATGAGAGATTACTGTCCCACTACAGCAGGACGCCTCAACAAATTACTGCTAATCTGTACAAGTTTTGTCCAATGATGTAATACTTTTTTTTAACCACTAAGCTTTGGACAGTGAGAGGATTATTTGTTTTGTTTATCACAATACACAGCTCTTAATGGAGCACAGTATGATGACCGCGCTGTAATCCCTTGTTATCTCTTCATGTCTGACACACACAGCACTCACACACACACACACACACACACACACCCTAACCCCGACTTTCATTGAGAGGTGTCTAAGGAGCGTGCAGACGAGTCCACACTCACTGCATATTATGTTATTTAGCTGGGATTTAGCAGGAAAAGGCACTGTTGGTGAAATTAGTCACAGGTCTGCCGGGAACTGCAGATGGTAGCTTAGTGCAGGAAACGCACATGTTCACCAGGGATTGAACGAGAGTCATTACAGTAATTAAAAACCTTATCCACACAGGCTTTCTCCTGCACAATGAGCATTTAGTCAGTACCTGTTCACCTTTGGGAGCCTAATGCTGGTCTTAATAACCTTGTTGAAGCCATATCATAATGAACATGAATTTGCATGTGGGTGTTACTTTTTTTTTTCACGCGTGGCTGATGTGGTTGCCACAGCAACAGCCCTAGCTGGCTCGTGAGGCAGTCAGGGGATTTAAGGCAACCCCCGTTGCCCTAATCAGCCCTGCTCTCCTTTCTCTTTCTGAGCGTCAGACTTCAGTCGTCCCCTGAATGGATGATGGGGGGAGGGTCTCCCACTTTAAAGCGGATAAGGCTGGGCTGGCGTTGGTAGTTGGGGATGAGTGCAATGTTAAGAGTTCGGGTTTTCGGACGCAAGTGGCACATCGTGTGCGTGAGCTCGAGAGCAGACAAAGAGGGTGGAGATGAAGGAAGTGGCAACTAGAGAGCACATATGTGTGTGTGAGAGACTGAGTGGGAGGAGAGAGAGAAATAGAGAGAGAGAGGGAGGAGAGATGAGCAGCACAGGGGATGCTCGCTGGGAGAGTGCGTGAGTCTAAAGAGCTGAGAGTGAGGCCAGCAGGTGAACGACTGATGGGAAGCAGCAAGTGAAGCTGGAGAGAGAGAGAAGAGTAAACGCACAGAGAAGCCGAGAGAGAGGAGATAACTGTGAAAGAGAGGGAGGGAGAGGGAGTGAAAAGGCTTAACTGGAGGAGAAGCGTAGACAGTGAGTCATCTGCCGGAGTGCTGGTCACTGTCCGGACTTCACGGGGAGCGCCTGGCGTTCAGCTGCCACTGTGTGAGTAAGTTTAGCCACTCTGCTCCGTGCAGGATGTCAGGTCACCCAGGTGACACGCTGTGACTCCTTCACACGGCTCATTTCTGTGGTGCATCGCTAACCCAGCTGGGGTGTGTTATGTAATTTGTTGTGCTGTTGGGACGAAGCTGTGGCTTAGAGCTGCAAACTGATCTGCAGGAGGGCTTACGTGGTAACGCTGTAAAGAGCAGGCAGGTGTGTGTGAAAGGCAGTGTGGGGTGTCCGATGAAGGACCAGGTTGTAATGGACATTTCTTCTGTCTCTCTTACTCTGATGTGTGTTTTGATGCTGTTGAGTGGGATATAGATGGTATATCTTGTTGCAAATGTTTGTAATTTTTGTATACCAACACACTACAACTTGAGACAAACTGATGCATAGAAATGTCTAACAAGTATTACCTCAAATTGTTTTGATATATCACAATATATATCTTTAAACCAACTGTTAGAAATGAAAGCATTTTCTTTCTTTTTGTGTGTGTGTGTGTGTGTGTGTGTTTGTTGTGCATCCATCTATTGTGCATCAGATCTAATTAAGAGTTCAGGGCAGCTGATGCCCAATCGTATCCTGTTCTCCCATGGGAGAGCTGCTGCAGGGTCCCTTACCTCCTTCCTGTTTAGTGAGCGTGCTGAGAAAAAGGTTCATATTCACAGTTTGAAGAGATATGACACATATTTCATCATGGCTGCTGCAACCTTCTTTGATCATCACAGAAAGCAATCTACATTTTTCACTTTGCATTCTCACCGCTTCTTGATCAGTTCAGAGCCACGTTCACACCGATCGATCACTTTGTGTGTTTGAAACAGATTGAATTAATCAAACAAATTGAAAACCTGCTGTGCAAACTGGCCAGTTGTCCGTGTCAATAGGGCACAATATTCAGCAGGGCTATCGATCAGTGATCCTGTGGAGATAAAGCCTTCCTCGTCGAGATATTGAGTTCAGAGCAAAGGATGCGTGACAGTAGTATTAGCTGGTTTTTGCATTAGCAATGTGCTACTCTCCTGGGTTTGAGAAGAGAGATCCTCTGTCTGAATAAATGTGAAACTGTGGGTATTGTGTCCCTAGATCCCTGAAGTGTTTGTGAATAGCGGCTTATTCTTCCACAGAGGAATATGATGTGATATCTTTTGGGAATGATGCTCAAGCAACAAATTCATATATTGACTTGTGTCAGACATGAAATTTTAGATTTAAAATACATGTCTCTCATTAGAGCACTGCAGATTAGACAGAATAGATGATTTTCAGTGAGAATATTAATAGATGCAGTTCCTGAATTCATTCATAGAGGTCTTACGTTGCAGTTGCAGCTTGTATTCTCTGCATTTGTGTATCTGAAACTGTTGAATTTTACCACTTCTTGTGCTTCTTTCTGCAGACACTTAAAAACAATCATTAATGGATCATTTATAAAACAGAAAGCGTTCCTAATTTTAATGATAAGAAGCCTCTTCCTCTCTGGGCTTTAGGCTAGTGCAAAGCCTCAGTCCATAAAAACACATTCTGTTGCTAAATAAGACCAGCAACATTTCCTGAGGCGTTACCTTTTTGTTGTCCTCTTGCTTTATCTCAAACTGAGTGACCTTTTCTGACCAAATGTTCTCTCGCATCTGTCTGTCTGTAGGAAACAAGATGGGAGCGACCCCCGAGTTTCTGCCACACTAGAGCCCCAGCTGTTCCAGCCTACACTCCCATACACCAGCTCACCATTCCACAAGGTAGGAGGAGAACGAGGGGGGGGGGTTGAGTTTGCACTTTGACCCCTGACCTTATCCGATGGACCTCTGTGTGACCTTTTCTTTCTGCAGTGTTTGTGAGGTGTCTCTGCTCATCTTGTCTTTACACCTGCTTCTTTCTCTGTGTTCTCTCTGTATCTAATCTCTCTCAACTGTATCAGGCCCAGACTTTCTGCTTGCAGAGTTACTTTGATTTTTATTCTTAACTTCTTTTGTTTAACTTGTGTAATTAGAGTGCACAGAGCTCCGTGTCTGGGATGATTGTGTTGGCCTGATTAAATTAATACAACATCTATTTTTAGCCGGAAATTGTCAGCTGGATGCAGACAGTTTCTCAATCCGAGTTTAACAAGTCTGATTCCATCAAAGCCAACAAAATACAGCCTGTCTCAGCAATTGTCATTTTTTAATCAAAAGACAAACTTCTTCGCCCTCACCATCATCTAAGATATGTCACCAAATTTGAAAGTCACTAATGTTTAATCAGTCTTTGTATGGGGTTCAAGTGTTATCCAGTTTTATGTCAGTGTCATAAAATAATCAAGTCTTTTTGAAGGCTTTTTGTAAAATCGGCTAAATTTCTGCTTTGCTTTTAGCTTGCCATATATTTTCTGCCATAAACTTTGTGAGATCATTCAATTTTTCCAGTTCGCTACGATACTTTAAGATTTTCAGCATTCATAAGTCAGCTCAACATTCATCCTTTCAGAGGAAGCCAAATGAAAAAAGACTAAATTGCTGCGAGATGCAGAAAGTGTAAAAGATTAAGGAGGAAATCATTTCAATGAATCTATATACACTGTCACAGGACCTATTAAATCCATATTGCTGTCAGAATGCTCATACCTACCTTTTGGCACATCATATCATTATAAATGAGCACACGATATGAAAAAACCTGCCAGGGATATTTTGGGGAGCTAAGAGTGGGTATAATCTCACTCACGTCAGCCCGGTTTCATAAGGTCTCTCACACTTTGGATGAGGCGTACACTTGCACTTGCAATCTGACGAATGCGATCTGAGTAGAGCAGAGGGAGTGAGAAGAGAAAGGGATTAAAGGAGAATTTGGGGATTGGGTTGTTAAACCGTCACTCCTGATCCCTGCAGCACACACCATCTGTAGGTGCCTCAGACTGACTAGTTACAATTAGTCCGACACGAGGATTTGTGAAACTTCTGTGTGTCTACAGATTTGCATGACATGGAAGCAGCCACCAAAGGCACAGATGAAAGTATTTCCAAACTAGTCTCCTCTCATACTGGGCAAGAAACAGCAGAAAAGCACATTACATATGGCCTTGTAATTGGACAGACGAAAACACTTACTTTCCTGCACTCAGCAGGAGTTAAAATGAAGTCACATTTAATATTTGATCTCTGTAGCCTCATTCTTTAACCCCTCTTGATTTGGAATCTGGAAGAAGAGCAGATTTTATGCAGATGTTGAGGGACAGCATGCGTAATGTGATGCACTGTAGTATGATAAGGGCTTAGTGGGGCAAGACTCAGAGGACCGTATCACTTTAATCAGAGCCACGCGAAAACCAGGTCAATCTGCAATTAACCCCAGCAGGTCTTATGGTCACTGCCTAATTCAAACCACATTGCATATACTGTCATATTAACAACGTTGCACATTTCTAAAAGAGAAAAGGGTAACAGTGGTCTCCTGTACAGTTTTTCCATCATAAGCTAATTAAAAAGCATGTATCTCTAGACGAGACAATTTGGAGATGCTAGTAACCCTGCGCTTCACCAAATACGTGAAAAACTGTAATTAAGTCAACAGCTCCAGGACATGATCAGTTATGCTTCATCTTTTTTGGGTTGGGTTTCTAATGCAGACTTATTTTTTGTTGCGTTTCTATACAACTTCTACTCACGGATTCTCATTGCCCTCCTTTAATTTGCGATGACAGTGAGTTCACCCAAAAATGAAAATTCTACTAATCTACTCACCCTCATGACGGTGGAAAGTTGGATGAGGTTTTGTAGTCCACAAAACATTTCTGGAGCTTCACAGCAAAACAGCAATGCAGCATTTTCCTGAACAACTGAAGTAGATGAGGACTTGCTTTAAAATGTAAAAACAAAACCTGACAAAAAAAACATAAAATGGCTCCATACAGCTCGTCCTGTGTAATTAAAGTCTCCAGAGGCCTCAAGATCCCAAATTTATTTGAAAATGAAACTTATAAGGTGTATATTTAGACCTTCACATGTGGTCGAGCTTGTGGACCTACTTAAGATTCAACGCTTTTAGCTTTGCAGCTTCAGTTCGGATTTCAGCTTTAAAATAGGTGCAAATAGTGTCTCTTCAAATAACTTATGGGATCTTGGGGCTCCCAGAGATGTGGATTATGCCAGGCGAGTCATATGGAGCCATTTTATGTTTATTTTTCTGTTGGTTTTTTCATGTTTTAAAAGAAGTCCCCAGTTATTTCCATTGTTTGTGGACTATGAAACTTTCAATCGCGTGGGGGTGAGTAGATGATGACTGAATTTAAATTTTAGGGGTGGAGTTATCCTTTAAATAACCCTTAATAAGATAGAAAGCAAGCAAACATTAGAACTACAATAAGAATCAGACATAGTGCATCAAAGAAAAGACAAACATGTAAGCCCCTCTGTCCTTCTGATATTCATGCAGCTGCTCAAAGTTAAAAATGAGCTGTGAGCAGAAGTCTTGAGCAGAGGGGAGGTTTTGCAGTTTTGCAAATCAGCCTCTTGTCATAATGACGATCCTATTAGCTCTCTTAATGAAAGGTCTCAGCTCTAACGACTGCACTGTATGCTCGCCTGTCTCCCTGTGGATCCTCACGTCTCCGTCGCTCTGCAGAGTGTTTTTGTGTCACAGTTAGATGTCTTGTTTTTCCCTTAAATCGATGTTGTCTGTCTCCACTTTGTTTCAACTGCAGCTTTTATAGAATATTGTCTTATTTACTCTATCTGTATCCTTTTTTCCGCATCATTTTATTCACGGTTGATGGTCTCATAATTTAATTGCACTCACTTTATAGTTTTATAGTCCAATATAGTGGGACCGCCACATATACAGTAGCTTCTCTGTGAACAGGAAACTGTTCAAGGACTTGTTTAATAGAGTAGTAAAGTTGGACTCCACCTCTGCTATATGTCAGCCTGCGTCAAGATACGGTACGGTTTGTGATAAAGACACAGGTGGATGATGTGTGCTTTGGATTTCTTACTGCATTGCTGCACAGAGAGAGTGACAAAGAAGGATCAGCAGACGACAAGACACCTCTAGCTGCAGTCAGAGGATTACTACTCCACACTTAAAGCTACATCAGCTGGTTGCTGCCTGCCTGCAACCTGAGACTTGCTGATAATTTTGTATGTTCAGAGCACACACTGGGAGAGCCTGTGGATCTTGTCTTGAACTTTTTCCAGCGCAACACTTTGCCAGTCATGGTTGCAGTTAGCAGGGATGCAGCTTTACCTCAGGTGTCACAGTGGGACTCAGTCACTTGTCTGCAGTGTGACAAAGGCACAGCAGTCAGAGAGCGAGTTTAATCCAAACCTGTTGAAGTCAGTCGAATCAAATCGTCTTTTGAAGCTGCAGGACGTCGGTTTGAGGAAAGTTAAAGATGGCTAAAAATCATCACAACCACTTCAGTGCTCCAATGGTGACAAAAGCACACTGGAAGAAGCCCAGCCATGTAAGTAGCTTTACTGTAGAAACATGCAGGATAGAAGACATCACTAGATTGCAAACTGCAGAGGGAATTTGGCAGTGTTCTCAGCAGAGGCTTGGACGACTGCCTCTTCAAATGAGATTAAAGTTGCAAAACCTGACAGTTCATGTTGCTTGTTTATTGAAGTGATGAGCTGAAGAAAACTGTATGTTTGTACTGGAACATTTCTTGTTCCATTTTCAGGTGTTTCTTTTAGTTTAAACAAATAATGTAACGCTACAACATTTGCTCAGACATACCCATGCTTTTTAGGGCTGTATGTCATATATACAGTTTTATGGCCAATGCGGTTGTTTTAAGTCCAAAGATAACATGTAGCTGAGCGCTGCAGCCCCTCTTGTTCTAATCTCTGTTTAATGTTGTTGAAGCCGGGGATATTTACTTTCAGGGTTTGTGGCCGACTATTGTTTGCACATGGTGGAGGACTTTACTCGCGCTGAAAGCTAAGACAAGATTGCTCTGTACACAAACTGTTTGGCTATGTCAGACTTTACTGGCTGAGCGTTTAAGCCAGCACTTGACTACTCCAGAACAACGTTTAACATGGACTGTTTTGATTCAGCATTTTCAGCAGGAGTGAGAGTCGTCACGCTCAACTGAAGCGTGAAGGTTTTCAATGTGAAATTTTAAAGGACAATACCCAAACAGCTGTGGTTGGGATCTAAAGAATTAGGCAGGTGTTTAGCATGGGAAATCCGGTCAGTCACACATAGCTGTTCAAACCACAGGGGAGAAGCAAGAAATCACATGCTACATTCAGGTAAAATGTTGATTAAAAACAAGTTTAGTTCAGAACTTTGGCAGTTTTGCAAGACATGGGAAGAGAAAATATGTGCTTTGCCAATTTTACAACACTCATGTACAATGTGGAGTGTTGGGACAGTTTTCGTGGATTGCAGTGTTCAATATTTGGCAGAAATGTTTTATGCAATCAATCATAATGCTGTTTGGGTTTTGGAGACACCGGAGCCTCTTTTAACAACGCAAAACACAAAGTTTAAACTTGCAATGTCATGCATTTTCCAGATTTTATGTAAATTGTTGATAAACGTGAATTAGAGTAGATGACAGGGGTTCACTAGAGAAACTGTCACATTACTTCTGTGTGAGGTCTCAGATAACAACAGCTGTAAACCCTTTCATATGCTCTATATCTGTGATTAGTGTGACTTTGCATCCTAAATAAGTCTATTTGGAGCCCTGTTTTTGGTGTTTTATAACGTGTTCCTTAGACGTCCAACAGGGATTTAGACCTGCCTGACTTTTTGGTAAACAAAAGTAATATTTGTTCATGCATAACCTATATATAATACATGGAATGTGTCCTCTTTTGGTGTAATAACAATGCTTTAAGGTCATTTTCTTATTTTGTCATCATCATCAAATGTGCATGCTCCATTTGTGGCGAAGTAATGGTTACCACTTACATTTTTTTTAACATTTGAGGTGTTAGTAAGGTCAGAAGGAAAGAAAGGAAGAAAAAAACATTGAAAGGGACAGCTCACCTCAAAATAAAAATTCAATTCTTCCTACCTGCAGTGCTATTTATCCATCTAGATTGTTTTGGTGTGAGTCCCTGATTTTTGAGATATCAGCCGTGGCGATGTCAGCTTTCTCTCAAACATAATGTAACTAAATCGCAAACAACAGAGGAAATCTCTCCAGAAACACATGAACCAGTTTAATCAAGACCTTGTTGTGAGAGGTTTTCATGTAGGAACTATTTTTCTTCCATATCACAGCACAAAAGGAAATGTGCATCTAGGGATGTTTTTCTAAACCTAACCAAGTCGTTTTTGTACCTAAACCTAACCGGACTGCAACCACTTGACAGTCCAAAAGTCATATTATGTGAAATTTTTGTCAGCAAGCTTTATCTTGAAAGTCTAACCAGATGTTACAAGTAATTTTTGTGCCAAACAAGCCCATCATGTCCAAAATGACACTAGAGGTGTGAGCATTGATGGAATGTAGCTAAGTAAAATTACTCAAGTACAGTACTGATAATTGGCCGGGCTGATAATTGATCAACCGATAGTATACGGTATATGTATATATGTAAATACATGTACTTTAATTTCACTTGTACTTTTGATACTTAAGTTACGTTTTTGCTAGAAAATTACTTTTGATATATATGTTCATTTAATATTGGATACTTTAAGACTTTTACTCAAGTACTATTTGTATGAGTTGAGTGACCCTCACTTTTACCAAAGTAATATTTCAACACTATATCTTACATTTGATTCAAGTATGACTTTTGGGTACTTTACACAACTGTACTGTATTTGATGAGCTGGGAGTGAGAACGTGCTTGGTGAAACAGTGTATAGCTCAGTAGATAGAGAATGGATAAACAGCATGACAGGTAAGAAGAAAAAATATGTATTTTTTTATTTCTGGGTGAACTGTCCTTGTGAAGGAGAAAAACAACTTTTACTGGTCACCACTCACATCATACTTTAGAGAGACCACCAGATGTCCAAGGGCACTGTGTAGTAATTACAGTGTTCCTGGAGGCACAGTGCAATGATTACTCTCTGTCATAAACAGACACAGAAAACAATAAGGAAGTCAGGTTAACAAAATCCAATCAACTGACTTTGTGTTTCTGTCACTGGATGAACAGTGATGGGGCCCTACATTATAAAGTGCTGAACTGTAACAATCAGACTCACAAATGAACTTAAAACATTTCATCTCACTCTCCTCTCCCCAGACCACAGATTTATTTGAAATGATTGAAAAGATGCAGGTAAGATGATGCGTCGATCTTTGCATTTCGTCTCAGTTTTCCAAGCTGTTTACTCACCAAGCCACTAACCAGTAACAGTCAGTGTGTCTCCTCCTAATTCTGGCCCTCTCCTCGGCCCACAAGACTTTCTGTACTTTCTGTACACGAGAAGGATACAGAGGAGGAGAGTTGTCAGAGAATTATATGTGTGTCTCAGCGTCTCTGTTAACATTCTGGTTGTAACACTGACTGACAGCCCGGTAAGCTTATTATCTCACCTCAAAAACTGTCTCCTGGTTTCTGAAACCTTGAGGAGAATGTTAATTTTAATCATGTGATCCCACACAGAACGGGCGTTAAGAGTTTTATAAGCTTATAAAAACCTCAATGTTTTTATGCATGTGTGTTTGCAATTAGTGCATCAGCGCTGGAGTCCACGTAGCTTTCACGTCTGGCAGTGTATGTTGCCATAACTGAATATTTAAAAAATGATATACTGTGTGTGATGCAGGCGTGTAGTTGTTCTACAATACGTCGATATGATGTACTGTATTCTTTGACGCCAGGCGCCATCACCCAGCCCTGATTTAGTATCACTGCATCTCTTTCGCTGCATCGTTTACGCACGCGCACACACGGATACACACCACAGGTCCAATTGGTGTTTCAGTGCCAGCTAGCTCAGCATCTTTTCAATCCCTGAGGTCTCGTTACCACACTTCTTCTGTGTGCTAACAGACTTTTCAGTTACTCCTAAATGCCTGCTCTTTAGCATCTGTTAACTATCTTTCAGTATCTCTTTCTGTATGTTTCCATCTGTCCCTCTCTGTCTTTGCCTTGTCGCCTGCTGCACATCTCTTGGGAAAACTCTGTTGTTACGTAATGAGGTTGATAATTTTCTCCCGGCTCATGATGTTGTAGTCATTTAAAGCTCGATTATTACACTGCTTTATGTAGATTTTTTTGTAAGCATTTGGATGTAGCTATTTGTGTTATGTAAAACCAGCTGCTGACCCTTCTCTCTCTCTCTCTCTCTCTCTCCCTCTCTCTGGTTTTCTTATCTCACCCTCTCCTCTCGTAGGGAAACAGGATGGATGAGCAGAGGTGCACCTTTCCTCCCCCACTCAAGGTGCGACTCTCCATGTAGGGACACAGTGTTGCGTAGTCGCACATGATGAGGTCATTGTCTCCGCAGTTATCTTGCTCTGCCAGACGGGCTGATTACTTCAGCACGCTGGAGCACAATATTACTCATAAAGCGGTGCAATGCTCTCAAGTCTTGCCATCAGTTTTACAGAATGAGTTTGGAGTCAAAATCATTTATCCTCTGTTGCTTTGCTCTGTAGGTAGAAATGGTGAAATCTTAGCGACAAGAACTTAACAGGATATGGTGGTTTATTATGTAATACAGTATTTTAAACTTTTAATGTGCCAAATAATGGCAATACTTTGATCAAGAAATGCATTGATTCCTTTGTAGTTTCCAAAATGATTTTCATTGCATAACAGTTATGTAATTACTCTGAAAGAGCGTCCCTTGGGATTATAGAGTTGGACAGTGTGGTTGTTTTTATTCTTTGATGAGGAAACAAAGCTTTTTTCAAACATTTTTTTTTTTCTATTTTTGCAGACTGAGGAGGATTACATTCCATACCCAAGTGTCCATGAGGTAGGATGATGGGGACTTTTCACTGATTTAATTCTTGTCCTGAAATAACTTTCACATTTACATCGTTCTGTTTCTCACAACTCTTTACTTCTCATCTCGGGACAGGTGTTGGGCAGAAAAAGCCCCTTTCCTCTCATCCTCCTGCCGCAGTTTGGGGGTTACTGGATTGAAGGGACAAACCATGACCTGAATGAAACAGTGGACACAGAACAGCTGCAGCCTCTGTCCCCGAACACCCGCACCAAACTGGAATGTAACACAACAGCAACAATCTACAGGAAACACTTCCTGGGCAAGGTTAGTCACTTTGTGCAACACAGAGAGAGATCCATTTTTAAATGTTTATATAATGTACTGCTTTTTTGATACCTTTTGTTGTCATCTTGAAAAAAACACTAAGCCGGAAAAAAAAAAAAAATTGTGATAATGTAAGGAAGCTCAAGAAGACTTTTATGAAAACTCAAATACTGAGATTGAAACAACAACAAAAAATACAATCTCTTTTTAATTTTTTAATACATGAATGAGTTTGTAGTTTTTCCCATCTTCATTTTCATGGTTGCAAATAAAAATTATAATAGGAACATTGTGTTTATTTAGCACTAAACTCAGTTCAACACTTTTTTAAAAGGTGTGATCTGCTTTCAAAGTGATATTACTGGAGTCATCCTCATGAAGGCCTTCATTATAACAGCTTCCTTCCTCCTCAAATGAGCCTCATTACTCTCATAGAATTTTTCACAATCAATTTCACTTCTTGCTCATTATAGTAATGAAATGAATAAGCAATAAGCGAATCCCAGTTGAGTAAAACCACTTACAGCGACCAGCCTCACTGTTTGGCACCTCGTACACTGCTGCTAATGAAGATGCATTACGCTTTACCACCTGTTCTTACACACGCATAATATGAACTAATTTAATCTGCCCATGGAAGAGGAGCAACAAAGGAAGAAAAGGTACTCAGATCGGAAAGATATGGTTTAATGACTGGAGCGTGTGCACATGTCTCATGCACTCTATTTATGACAGATACTAATGGCTGTATCTGTGCACTGTGCCCTCAGGAACACTTTAATTACTATTCAGTGGACGGTGCCCTTGGACATCTGGTGTTCTCTCTAAAGTACGACGTGATCGGTGACCAGGAACATCTCCGTCTAATGCTCAGGTAATGCTCATTATGCATACATGGTGCAGCACAATGTTGCTTCATTTAGAGAGAAAAATGGACCTTTAAATCTGTGTTCTGCACAGCAGCATCAGAGGAAATGAATGTGTAGGCAACATGTCACCACTTTCATGTTCAACAGGAAATGAATGCAGGATTATTCTGTGATTTTTTTGTTCCTAAAATGCCCAGTGATGACTGCATAAATACATCCTCCCAGCACGGGTGTTATCATAAGAGTCATAAAGCTGGAGAGACTGTCAACAAGCACTGTCATTCACACAGCAGAGTAACAGATGGACTATTTAGGCCAGCGAGTGGGTGGGGATGGAGGGATGGAGTGAGAGAAGGCGAAGAGAGGCGAGGGTGGGGAAGTCTGATAATGGTCTATACCGGATCATCACTTTTCCCATCTGATTGGTTCTGAGAAATGTTGCATCACATTATATGGCTGTGAAAACACACTGATTCTTTTATGACTTTTTTATCACCAGGAACAAGCTGAAAACCCATCATGATGTGATCCCCATCTCCTGTCTGACAGAGTTTCCTAATGTGGTACAGATGGCCAAAGTAAGAAAAGTTGTTTTTATTGTGCAGAGATTGATCTGCTGTGACCGTGTCCAACCCAATCTGACATGTTTCTCTCTCTTTTTATTATTAATCCAAGCTCGTCTGTGAAGAGGTCAACGTGGACCGCTTTTTTCCTGTCCTTTATCCAAAAGTAAGATCTGGTTTTGCTTTTATAGTTGCAGCTGCTGTATGTGCTTTTTAAGGTCCCACACATCTGATGGTTTTAAGGACAGAGCAGTAATTTTTTAAGCCTGTCTTAAAACAATAGTTAGATGCCCATCAACCCAACTGATGAATAAATGTTGGCAAAGTAGGTTTCTGCAAATCACAGAAATGTTTGTACTTTATGTTGCAACTTTATGTGTCTTTAGGATTAATTTTCTATTTTATCTTGTGACAAAGCTGTGCTTATTCTCTTGGTGTTGATGTTGCAGTGTCAAACTGCAGATACTGGCTACTGGCAGGATGTCTGTGATCTTAGTCCTGTGCAAATCTGCTGTGTCCGTAAACGTTTAACCGCATATTACCTAACATTTTATTTTTGTACCTCTGTTTTCTGTTGACAGAAAAGTGAATAATTATGAAATTTGATTGCAGCTCATAGTATGTTTAACAGCAGTCAACAGCTGTGCTGTGAGATGGACTATATTGACATTTAAAAGATGACAGAGAAGTAAGAGGAACAAAAGGTTGTTATATTCAGTTACAGCCACAAAACATCTGTTACCTAATCTGAAGAACTGCAAATATGTGGTTATTCTTCTAACACATGTAGAAAGTGGGCAAATCAACTCTAAAGCTTCTTCAACTTCTTCTCCACACAAAATTTCTAGATCACATGGTCCTCTGGTAATAGTAAAAGCTCTGTGTGAGTTCTGTGTGAGTTCTGTGTTAAGCCGAGTATTAACTTTATAGCTGAACTTTGAAATACATTTTTGCACAAGTCGAGGACTGAGGATTTTATTCCAGATCACTTAAAGTAGTATTGGTAGTAAGTTGGGAAAAGATCTCTTCACAGCTTAAACAGTAAGAATGAGTACAGCAATAACAATGTTCACACGGGCACCTTACCATTGTTTAATGACGGGCTTGAAAAACTATGAACCTGTCCTATAAAGATTGTCAAATACTGACACTTTGGGTCAGACGCCAACCCAAAGCGTCAGTATTTGACGATGTGGGGATGAGACTCAACAATCAGCCATTGTTCTCCATTTTGTTGCTTTAATTCTTTTATTTTTATATCCGTATTTTTTTACAGGCTTCAAGACTAATTGTCACCTTTGATGAACATGTGATAAGCAACAATTTCAAGTTTGGGATCGTTTATCAAAAATTTGGACAGGTGAGTGATGAAGCCTTGCTCCTTTTAGTGCATGCGCCCTTCATATTCATTGTATTCAGTCCACGAACAATGAGACTGTACAATACATTGTAATTTCTGATTTCCTCGAGGAAGCTGATTATGCTCAGTTGTCCTCATTCTTAATTATGCCTTTCAGTCCAGCCCAGTCATCAACACTCCCTCTCATTTTCTAAGGCAATCACAGCCCTCTTGTTTACTGTGTCGGGGGCAGGAGAGCTATTCAGTGCTTTGCTGAGGGCACTTATACCTTCGAATGGAGACCCCAGTGTGTAAAGATCTGCACTGTTGATCCCTCAAAGCCTGCGGTAGTTTAAATACATTGTAAATGAGCCAAGGGTGATCTCGTGAAGACAGTGAGGGCTCTCTGCTTACACCTCAGGACCTTTTCTATTCAGGAGGGATGAAAAGATGATTAACTAGGCGTCGTGCATACAGAAAACAAAACAGAAATTCTAAATAAGCATCTCCTCAGGCGATGTTTCTATCCGTTTGTTAAGAAGCAGGCTTTTGTGTCAACATCACCTCTCCACTTGCTCACAATAGATAATCAACAGTCCATCACAGCTGATCATTATAAGCTTTAAACCTTCTCTCACACCTACGGCTGTAATTGATTGAAGGCACCTCTGTTATCTCAAATGCAAATACAGTGTGTTTGAACAAGTGTGCCAGACACACACACCTAATACTCTTCACTTTCCTGCCTCCAGTTACTGACCCTAATGATCCGTTGCAGTAAAAACGCACCTTACATAAAATTCTCATTGTGCCCCTCGATGGTACTTTAGTATGCAAATCCTTCTCTTGTGATCGGCTCTCATTGTTCTTCTTCCTTTTTGCTTGTTTGTGCCATTATTACTGGGCACTAAAATTGCACCGTACAAATCATCCTCTTTTAACTTCTAGCAGCAAAAACCATTTTGTCCTCCAAGCCTTGATGTTTATGAGCTTTTTTTTCACTGCTTACAGACTTCAGAGGAAGAGCTGTTTGGAAACAGTGATGAGAGTTCTGCCTTTGTAGAATTCCTGGAGTTTCTAGGAGAGAAAATTGAGCTGCACAACTTTAAAGGGTGAGGAGTTTGGTTTGAAGGCACTATATATACTCTGCCATACGTTCCGTAACATGATGCCAACCGTAATTTACATTAAATCAGGCTAGCTGCAGGATTGATGTTCCTGCTCCTGCAGTGATGGTGGAGAATATCTTGTTAGACATGGTTTCTGTGTGCTTGCTTTCAGTTTCCGTGGAGGGTTAGACGTGACTCACGGGCAGACTGGCACTGAATCTGTCTACTGCAACTACCGCAACAAAGAGGTCATGTTCCATGTGTCCACAAAGCTGCCTTACACAGAAGGGGACACCCAGCAGGTAATGTAATGCAATACAAGACTAACACACCTTGCATGGTTCACTACAAGCAGTCCGACGGGTTTCCTCTGGGCATTGTAGTACTGTATTATTTGCATGTGCCTCCCTGTTGTTGAGCCAAACAACCGCAGCACATATTTGCAGAAAAAAAAATTGCTGGTAGTAAACATGAATCACTTTAAATTCATGCTTCCGTGTCTGCACATATGAGCAGCAGCAGTCCTCCCTCACTGTGATTTAAGGCTGATGCAGAGGCGAATACCATTACCCGTGTCCTCCTCCTTCTCCTTCTCACACATATTTACACGAACACTGATTAATAGCACAAGCTCACACACCATTTTGCTATCGTGGTTTGTGCAGAGACAGATGAAGCATGTCTATATGTTTAATCTTGCCTGTTCAGGCTGTCATTTGGGAAACAGCACTCCCTGGTGGAGTTTCACAAAATCACTAGATTTTAATTGTGGGACAGAGAGAAGAGAGAGCACTTCTTTGTAAAGATTTATAATCTCTATAGTCCACATACTGCACAATGAGGGCTAAATTGTACAATATTAAAAGCAATTGTCAAGAAATCCTCTCATCTTTTCCTACTGTATACCGCCCATCAATGATTTTACACAATGAATTAGCTGTGTTCTGCTGGCATATGCCTGGTTTGCTTTGTGTTGTCATGTGTGTAAAAAAAATGAGTATAAATTATAAAGAATAATTTGAATTAGACAGGGCTTTATCAACAATTAGTAGGAAGTGCAAAAAAAGGGTGTGTTATTGCCTCTCAAATTCTGTTCCAGGCTGAATTTTCATAAATGTTAAGTTTTGTAAAAATGCTGAGGACCCAAATGCAGACACAGCGAGGCAGACGGGATAAGAACATTAAGCGAGCTTAAATGATAAGATGAAATCCAAAATCCAAAAAGTAAGCCACAAAAGGCAGGCAAAGGAAAGTCAAAGGAAAAAACTAAAGACAGAAAACTTATAAAACTGAGGACAAACTACAAACCACAGAGAAAAAAGCAGGATCATAGAGGACACACAAGGACCAGGGAACAGGCACAGGAACACAGGAGACACAGAATGAAAACAGAAAAAAAAACACTATAATTAAACTAAAAAACCAAACCATGACAAAGCTTTTTGAAAACTGCAGCTAACATTCATACATATTGCATGAATTTTCCTCTAAATTCATTTGCCGTGCTGCAGTTGCAGAGAAAGAGGCACATAGGAAACGACATCGTGGCCATCGTATTCCAAGAGGAAAACACTCCCTTCGTCCCCGACATGATCGCCTCCAACTTTCTCCACGCCTACGTTGTGGTCCAAGTGGTCAACCCCTGCTCTGACAATGTCCTCTACAGGGTAACTCATTTCCCTCGCTACGGACTGACTTTGTTTCCTGTGAGAAACACTTGACTAAATTGAATCTTTCTCTTCATTCTCAGGTGTCGGTGACAGCGCGGGATGACGTACCTTTCTTTGGCCCGGCCCTCCCAAACCCTGCTGTCTTTAAAAAAGTAAGAGAGAGAACTTGTTGACCTGAACGAGCCGTTGCACTTTCTTCATCATTTAGCTTCTAACGTGATGCCTCTTTCTTCTTAATGCTTTCCAGGGCCCTGAATTCCATGAATTCCTTTTTACTAAGCTCATCAATGCAGAATACGCCTGCTACAAAGCTGAGAAATTTGCCAAATTAGAGGTGAGTTGTTGAAAAACATTTAAAGGTTTTTAATTGTTTATCATAAATTGCAATCATTTTTGCCTTAAAAAACATCCTTTGCTTCACTTTCTTTCATTTCCCTCCTTGTGTATGTATATGTGTATGTTTAAGGAACGAACGCGGTCTGCCTTGTTAGAAACCCTTTATGAGGAGCTCCACGTGAACAGCCAGGCCATGATGGGCGTTGGAGGAGAGGATGACAAACTGGAAAATGGGAGTGGAGGAGGAGGGGGCTTCTTTGAGTCCTTCAAGGTAACTGGAGAGGCAGCAGCAGATGCCGGGGCTTCAAACTGACAGCTTCACTCTCTTTCTTAGACTCTCTGCTCAAAAAACAAAAAGAAACAGTATGAGAAAAAGTCAAGGAGAAGGGCTTGATGAGCTACAACATGATTGCATAAACTTAGCCCTTTATAATGATTTAATATCTATATTTTGCTTATGCTACCACTAAGATAGGGACACTGTAAAGACAGCAATTTTAATTCAAGGTAGTTAGACATTTTGGGAAACAAAACATATTCGCTGTGTTGCCGAGGGTAAGATGAGAAGATGGATCCCACTCTCACGTGTGTCAGCAGCTAGCTTAGCTTAGCTTAGCATAAATACTGGAAACTGGGGGAAACAGTTTGCCTGGCTCAGAGTTTCAGACAGAAGAACCCAGATTACTCCCTGTAAAGCCACAAACTGTCATTCTTACACTTTGTCTTTTGTATGGATTGAAGAAATGAGAAATAACGTGTAAATTAGCGAGCTTTAGAGGTTATGGAGCTGGACTTTTTACTTTCGGACATCTAGATTAGCTCTCTCCCCTTTTTTCCAGTCTTTGTGCTAAGCTAAGATAACCAGCTACTGGCTGTAGTTTCATTTTGTAGAGTGAAATTGATCTCCTCATCAAGAAAGCTAACAGGCACATTTTCCCCAAATGTCTAGCTATACTTTCCAGTGTCATTGTAAGACTGTAAAGATCATTGTTACTGCACAAGAACAGTAAAAAAACAGGCAGCAACAGAAGTTGCAGTGAACAATTTTTGTAGCAGATGTCAGATGTTTCTGGGTGTCTTCTCTCCGGCTCTATGCAAGCTGTGGGCTATAAAGGCTTTATTAATCTCTATCAGTCTGAAAGAGGAGACGCTCTGCTGCTCACTCCTGCTGGAACAAAGCATTCTTGGCTCCCCAGCTTCTCTTCCTCTTGCTTCCTAGCTGTTTTGTGCTGCTGTGCTCTCCGCATTGCTCCGGTGTTCAGTCACTGGTCACTGATTCTGTCTCCTTTGTATGTAATAATATCGAAGGGAATGGATAGATTTCTTTCACCATTAGATGCCTTTGCTTCCTCACTCTGCTCCATGCCTGAAAAGAGGTGCACTGGGCTTTTAACTTCTCCTGGCTGTGTTTAAACTCGGTCTGCGGTCAGACATCTGTGAGCCACTTGGCCCTTCTACTTCCCCTCTCTCTTCTTACCACCTTTCTCACATAATATCTCATCTGAACCCCCCCTCCAGGCACTAAAGCTTAGCAGTGTTCTCTGTGGCTTCCTTGTCTGTCAGGATTAGAGTCAGGCCAGTGCTCTCTGCCTGTAGTGGTCAGTGTTTAGCCCCGAGGCTCCTCTCGGCCCGTACAGCGACGCTGAGGGGTCACAGGGGTCAGCTCCATCTGAATGTATCTCCTCCTCCTCGTCTCTCTCTGTAGCGGGTGATCCGCAGCAGGAGCCAGTCTATGGACGCCATGGGTCTTACTCTCAAGAAGCCACACACAGTCTCCACTAGCCTCAGTGGCAGCTTTAACCACGACACCACAGAGACCCCCAAATTCCCAGGGATAGTAAGTACAGTGCCTCTCCTCCTGGTCTTGAGTTAGGCGAGTCTCGCTCCCTCTTACTAGAGATCATGCCCCCCCTCCTCCCTCACTTGCCTGCTGCACTAACTTCTCACAGAGAAGGGCTGCACACTCGGTCAGATCGAGAAAGTCTTAAACTTGGCTCTCACACTGCAACGGTTGCACATTGTCTGCCACCACAAGATGAAGTGACTGGACACTCTTGAATGAAACTTGAATGCTTCTAGGACACAAGGTGAACTTCTCCCGGGGTTAAAGCTGCTTCTAATACTTTATTACTACTACTACTCTAATTATTTAAATCCCCATCCAACTGCATTGTTCGGAGGTGCTCACTTGACTACTAATGAATTTGAGTTGACTACTGTTTGTGTGTATGTGTGTGCATGCCAGCTAAAGCTTGTGGACTTCTTGGGTGATAACACAATATTTGTGATTTCAGAACACATGACTTTTTCTGACATCAAGTGAAAGCCTTTTATCTCCAAATGGCACATTTTGTATGCATTTTTGATTTCATATAATTGGTTCTGAAAACTTCAAAAAGCTGAGGTAGACACATTTTTTCAACACAGAGAGGAGCTTTTTCATCCGGTTCAAAGTTATACATGGAACTCGCTTGAAGGTCCAATGTGTAGGATTTAGGGGAAGAAATGGAAGATAATATTCATAATTATGTTTGCAGCAGTGTAAAGAGAGCGGCAGGGATGAACTATTTTTGTACACTAACCCAGAAGTAAGCATCACCCTGGTTCCTCTGGCAAAAAAGCCTATGGGATGGTTCAATTTGATTTTGGATTATTGCAGAAAATATGAAACGAAAAAATCAATGTTTGTGATTTTTGAATTGTAAATGTGAATGCCTAAGCTAATGTTGGACTACAAACAAACTACATTGCAGCTGGAACTTCAACATCACCACCACTGAGGAAAGTTAGAGTTTCGGACATCCCAAACAACATCTGTTGTCTCTTTTAGCCACTCGTTAGCGACCGCCTTTTTAAAGACATGCTCTAAATTGTGGAGTATTTACTGACATACCAAACAGGAAAATCTCTTAAACTTCTGTTAACCACCTTATTTCAGCCATCCCAAAACCAATAAAAAAATCTATTGACTCCATCAGAAGTGCAAAAATTCTAACATTTTTCCAGGTTTTGTGACTCATTCCTGTGTCACTCTGAACAGACAAACCAAACACTGACTAGAGAGGATCATTCGCATTTTTTGCGTTCTTAGCGACCACCGTAGGTTGAGACGAGGAATATTCAATTAGTTTCCATCTGCAATCACACCTCTCTATGCCACTAAATCCTACACACTGGACCTTTAATTTGCAGTTACTGCTAGTAAGTTGCTGCTGTCTGATATATATACATATATATATATATATATATATATATATATATATATATATATATATATATATATATATATATATATATATATATATGTTATGCAATGTTATACACTGTATATTCTAAGGGGGGTTGTGATTATGCTTGTGATAAATACTCTGAATGGAAGTAAAAGTCATTTTTGTGTGTGTATTTAGTGACATATAAATTGGAAACGGACGCCCACATTAACACTATATTTCTAGATCACGTTTAAAAATGCCTTCAGAAATAACGAACCGTTCTTATTAACCAACATGCTATATCAATGAATGTAACTCAAGACTGCTTTTACCCCATAACCCTGTCTTGATGTGAAACCTAATGTTTAACATGCTGTATGTGCTCCTCTGCTGTTTTTATCTCTTCTTCATCCTCTTTCTCACAGGCTCACATAACTGGCTCATCACTTCTCTCTCCCATTCAGCTGCCTGTGTTGCACCCATGGAGCCCAAATGTCCCTCTTTGTATTCTCCAGTTAACACGTGCTTTGTATTTTGTTTGAACAACATGACTTACTGCATGGAATCTCATATATATTTGTATATTTTTCATGTTTTCTCTCCTCCCCCCAACCCTCCTCTCTTCCTTTTGTCCTCTGTCCTCATCACCCCTCTCTCTCTCTCTCTGTATCCCTATCTCTCTCCCTGTGGCTCAGTCATTGCTTGTCCCAGGCAAAAGTCCCAGTAAATATGGACGTCGAGGCAGTGCCATAGGGATAGGAACAGTAGAAGAGGTTCATGTCTAATTCTAACTACTCTCTAACTACTCACTTCTCCTCTTTGCTCTTTTTTTTTCTTGTCTGCATCGCTCCACTGCATCATGGCCAAACACTGTTCTCTATACATTAATATACTTTAATCTTTGCTTTAATTCAGTTTAGCTTCAGTTAGTTTTCTGAGTAGGTTTGCTCCTTTCAGTTATTTTTTTTATTATTTTAAGGAGACATAGTCTGCTCATTTTCAGGTTCTTAATTTTGTTTTGGCTTACTACTAGAATAGGTTTACATGCTTTAATGCTCAAAAAGCACTTGTTTTCTCATACTGTCCAGTGCTGCAGCATTGTATTCCCCCTCTGTCTGAAACGCTGTGTTTTAGCTCCTGTCTCTTTGAGGCTCCCCTCCCAAATACCCAGCCTGCTGTGATTGGTCAGCTCACAAACGCCTGAGCCAGCACCACTAACAACAACGGAGCAGCTGTGCTGAATTAGTTCTTGTGTGCCAAACTAGCTGCTAGGCAGAAATTATGCAATCGTGTGACATGGTGACGTAGTGTGATGTCACAGAATTAACGGCAAGATTACTGACGAGGCGTTTCAGGAACAGTGTTTTCTGTGGTAGAGAGGAGCTTCTGTTGTTGTGGACTTGACCTTTTCAACTTTCAAGACCTTTTACGTGCATACAAGCCCTATATAAAACACAGAAGGAAAGGAAAAAAGCAAAAAAGTATAATAGGTCTCCTTTAAGAATTAGATTTTAGATTTTATTAGCGTCAGTATTAGTCTTTTTTACTATAATTTGGGGGTATTTATCAGGGGCAAGATTTAAGAAGTCCAGAATTGTTATTAAAATACAGAGACAACACTGTGTGAAGGCAATTTATTCACAGTCATGTAGCCATCCCAGTTCCAAAACACAAATTCAACAATGCCTCCACAAATTAGACCAATTTTGACAAATTTGAATTGCAATTAAAGATATGTCCTGTATATTTCATTTCACTTTAATTTGATTTCTTTTTTTCCTAAAGTCTAGTTTTTTATTTTTATTTCAGTTAACTAAAATGTTTTTTCACACCTAGTTATAGTTTTTCATTTTAGTTTGAGTTAACTCTAATAACCTCACTCTGTCTTCAACAAAGTGTGCACTTTGTGTTACAGAAACAAATAATTATCTGTAATAAAACAAAAGCAGACCTAGATGTTCTTCACAGTTTCTCATTAATTTATTAATTTGTTAATTTCAATCTTTGGGATTTTATATTGATGTATATGTATAAATCATTCTAGTATGAATCATTTCAAATTATTCACATATTATCAGATAAGGAGCTCTGTGATGTGAGTGTGGCACATATACAGTAAAGGTCATATTTGAAAGGACCACCTTTGGCTTCCTGCAGACAAATAATATAGACTTTCCTCTTTTCTCACTGTCTTACCTACTTTACTGCATTATGTATCTTTTATGACGTTTCTGTGTTTAACTCCACTATGCTTAATTCCCTATTTGATTAAAACTGATGAATATTAATGATTTAATGAGGACCTTACAGTGAAATTATATAAAAAATAATCCTCCCCCTGCTCTTTGAAGCCGCACTGAATAAAAGGCTTTTTCAAGTTCTTGCTCTGAGAGCTTTAAAAGGGAGATTGAATGAACAAAGCAGTCGCTGAGAAAGCATATTTAGTGGTAGGCCCTGGAGCCTTTAAATCCATCTTTCATCTCCCGCCTTAGTGTTCTCTGCTCTGGCTCAAAGACTGGCACCGGGGCTTGACATTAAGCCGCTAAGTGCATATTTTTACTTTTATTCGTCACTGAAACAACTCGAAGGGAGGGATGTCACTGTTCAGCCTTATAACTCAGGCCGATTTATTTATGAAAAGCATTTTTCCAAGTGAAAACGATCAAATTAAATGGTTATGTCAAAACAACCATTATCTTCCTTTCGTAATAAATGAATAGATTGATAAGGTGTTGAGATGATCAAAGATATTTAAGGTATTAGACAGATTTTGACACTGACTGTCTATCCTCTCTCCCTGGCAGTCTTTGATAATCCCCGGGAAAAGCCCGACTAGGAAAAAGTCAGGTCCTTTCAGCTCCAGGAGAAGCAGTGCTATCGGTATTGAAAACATTCAAGAAGTCCAGGAGAGGAGGTGAGACTCTTGCACATACACCATTTTGTATTTTCTATCTCAGCTTTGTAATCTCTCACTGAGGTTCACAATGTATTGCCTGTCATTTGTAATCAGTGCATGCATGTTGACTGTAGTGATTCCGTCTATGTAGCGTCCTATTTGCTTATCTGATATTTTGTACCACATGTCTCATGTAGCAGTAGAGAGAGCTCCCCAAATACCCAGAAGACCCCTGACAGCGGGCACATCTCTCAAGACCCCAAATCTGACAACTCGTCCAATCAGAGCTCTCCTGAAGTGCTCACAACAGCAAAGAACAGGTGTGTATGCCAGACATGTCACAGCCATATCAGATATATTGATCATCCATGTGTTTGTGTAACCGCTGGGCAACCCTCAGCTGTGGCAGCATGTTGAACAACTGTGTCCTAAGATAAAATCAGGTGTGGCTGTGCTGGAGAGTGGTTAATCCAGGGTGTAGTTCTTATCTCGGTGGCAGGGCCCCATCTATCCCTGAGGGTCAAGACCTCTCCCGCTCCTCCTCCAACGCTAGCAGCTTCGCCAGTGTGGTGGAGGACAATGAGACAGAGGCAACAGAGGACTACGACACGGGCATGGTGAGTGCCATATTCAGTGTGTGTGCCTGTAAAAAAACAAGACAAGCTCCTTTAAAGGATAAAAAGTTTAGCTGCAAAACTAAAACCATTCTGCCGTCTGCACAAGCTTGACTGTGTGTCGGGATTGTAAATAACGTCTTTTCAAATCAACTTGGGATCTCTGGGCCTCCAGAGGCTTGGATTACGCCAGACAAACTGTTTAGAGCCATTTTATGTTTTTATTCGGTTGTTTTTTTACATTTTAAAATGAGTCCCCATCTACATCAGTTGTTTAAGAAAATGCTTCAACGCTATTTTGCTTTGAAGCTCCAGAAATGTTTTTTGGACTACAAAACTTAACTCAACTTTCCATCAGCAAGAGGATGAGTAGCTAATTACTTAATGATAAACTTATACTTAAAGTTATCAGTTTGTCAAGTTTTAAAACTGTTGTGTTGCTGTGTCTCTCCAGGAGAGTCTGTCGTCTGCCGGGACGCCACACAAGCGGGACTCCCTCACCTACAGCACCTGGCTGGAGGACAGCATCAGCACCACCAGTACCAACAGTCGTGGTAACTCCCCAGGTGAGAGAGGTTAGGTTCAGCATATTCAAAACATTTCAGCACTTTAAACCGCCTACTTTTATTAAACCATTTGCCACAGTGTGCTCATTTGTATATTTGTTGATTTATTTATGTTGAAACACTTTATGATAAGGGTAGAAAACACAGATGCTTACTGATTTATTGATGCATAGCTAATGCATGCAGTGACTCATGATGATGAATGCATAAATGAATGTAGGATGTATCATTGTTACTTCTTGCTAGTCATTAAAAAACAATTGAGTCACTATGAATTTATCTGATCAGTTAAGGCTTAATGGATCTTTAATTATTGACCATGACTACAAATGATGTGATATTACAGCCATCTTTTCATAATATCATGTAGAAAATATGATCTTTCATTCCATTCCACCAATGGGTAAAAAGGTTGAGTATCCATTTTTCAATACAAAGCAACGAGTAATGTATTTTTCAAACTTATTTTTCAAAACACAGTAAACTCAACTCTCTAATTTAAAGTCAATCTGTATTGGACATGTAGGGTTGGTTCATTAGACTGTTGACATGTCCTTTAGGGCCTGGTAAACCTGAACGAGGGAAGGGGACAGACATACGTATCAAACTGGAACGACCACACGATCATCAGTCCTCATCAGTGAGTGAAACCCCTCCTGGACTACGCTGAAATTTCATTTATCATTATCAGCTACCTTTAAAGGGGCTCTGTGCAACCATTTGTAGCAGTTTTCATGTATTAATTGCTTTTTTGTTGGCCACGTGAGCGGATTGTAACATGACGTGTAGAATGAGACCTTCCCCGTCTCTCCAGTCGCCTATACAAGCCTGTGGACAATTTGTATAAGTTATTAAATGCTGCTGGACTGTGGATTTCTTTGAGAAGGACTCGGCTCTGATTTTCTGCGACAATCCAAATGATGTAACTTTATGCTCATTCTCGAGTGTCTCATCTTAGTGCCTCTCTGCTAACAGAGAGCAACATTAGCTAACATTTGTTTAGAAATGGAATCTGCTTACATAAACTAACAAATGGCTTCCAGCACAACACAGAAGGTCAACAGAGCCCCTTTAAATCATCTTTTTTTAAAGTGCTTTTTGTGTGCTGTTGCTGGTGTTTGGTTGTGCTCTGTTTGTTTTTATGGCCTTTTGTGTGTTTCTGTGTGCAGAACTGTTAGCTCCACCCACCTGGTTGTATCCTGGATCTCCATCTTCAGGTTAGATTTCCTCTGTACACTCTCATGGTCTCCCATGGATTTAAGCTTCGGACAGATGGAACAGATATACTTTATTTAAATCAATAGTAAGCCAAATTGTGCTTATGCTTGTGTCCTGGTCTTTTTTTTGTGAAACTGCTTGTCAATATTACTGAGGAATAAACAAACCAAATTGTTATCAATGTAACTAATGATGTGAACAAGGTGCATTCTTAATTTTTATCAGCAACTGACCAGACATCTCTTATTCCCAAAGCATTCCCATAAGTCACAATCCCTCTGGGAGATGAGACAAGTGCTGGCGTTCGCCACGGCCAATGATGAGAGGGAAAAAGATGAGAAAGAAGAGAAGAAACAGATGGAGCTGGGCCAGCCTGCTGCTCAGTGAGGGCCGGAGTGCAGCATATCCAGAAACCTGGAGGACACAGGAGAGGATGACGCACAGAGAGGGGCCAGCTTTTGCACAGTGTTGTTTCCTTCCACTCTTTTCTTTGCCTGTTAACACATCTGTTGCCTAGTTGTATGGTTTTTTACCGCACCCCTTGTTTCAAAAGTGCACATTTTTATCTACAAATTGAAGAGTTTTATTTGTAGAAAATATAACTTTGGATTAGTTTGTCTTGTTGAAGCCCAGGTCTGTTGGATATTCAGGGTAAAGACAGTGCCATCGAGCTCTTTAGAGAGATTGTGAGAATCCCCTTTCCTTCAATTAAATCAACAAAGGTTTTGGCTCATTAAAGATCTCTTATATTAGAAAAATACCAAATATTCAGCATCAAAGATGGGTATTTTCTAACAAAACATCTAATGTGATATGAAAATGTTCTATTGGATGTTGTCAAACATTATTATTTTCTGGGTAAAATCCAAGTTGAAGGACTGTATAGCTGCAGCAAAACAATTGTACTCTTTTACCAGCCAAATCCCCACAAAGTTAGATTGCAAACTCAACACCACAGGTCACAGTGAAGAGAGAAATGTATTGTAGAAAACATGAAATGGCCTTAAAACTTAATCATGCAATTTCTTTGTCCCTCAGATTTATTTTTACCTCATTTTTTGATTCACGTGTTCTGCAGCCAAAAATGGGATTGCAGTATTAGATTAAAGCTAATATATTCTGAATAATTTTTTAGCACACTAGTTTCTGGTGCAATGCAGTTGTACCTCAGCATTGTCTGTATAGCTAATGTATGGATATATCCACCGATGACTGATTAAACTGCTTTGTCCGTCTTGTCCGTTGGTAAGGAGACCAAGCTTCTGCATTATGTTCTGAGTTGCTTAATTCTCTCTAATATGTGTTTTTATTTATTGATTTGGTTCATGTTGAAGTCGTAATTATGGCATACATCTGCTATACTGTACTTCTATGGTGACTACATTCAGCATCCTGACATATGATTAAACTGTACGTGTTGCTTTTCGAGTAAATTATAATGTTGTCATCTGTGAAGCTCTATTTCAAGGGACTGATCTCCTTCAGTGCAGTAAATTTGCAATGCAATTATAATATAACAGTGAATATTTATTTGCTTTTAAAGTGAGAAAATAACTCCAAATACAACTACTGATTTTGTACATAGATATTAAGTTGGAGTACATAGTGTATAATGTATAGGCCTTTGATTTAAAATGGGATCAGCCGACACATTGAAATTACTGCCAAGTTAACAATTTATTGTTTTATTTCATGTACCCTTATTTTAAATATTTTGAGAGGGTTTTGTAGAAGAAATTTATTTTAAAAGCTATTCAGACTGTTCTGTAAAAGGGAAATCTCACAGTACATCCTGCTGATCATTTCAGTTGCCTTATCATCACAAAATGGTGGTGTAAGTGTAGATAGTAAAGCAAACAGTTATTAGCCAGCAGGATTTACAATTAAATGAATGTTTTGTTTTTGTTGTTTTTATTGTAAATAAATGCCCTGAGAACTTTACACTCTATTGTACGTGCACCTTCTTTGACTTCTGACATTTTCATTTGCGTACATATACAATATTTTGAGTGCGAAAATCCCTGCTGCGAAGTGCCTACAAAACTGTAGATGCTCCACTTCCCGTTGTCTTAATGAAAGCTAAGTGAGAAAGCCCCATGAATAAAAGATTTGATGTGGTTGCCCACAAGTGTGTAAAACTGGAGCAGTCTAAAAGTGGAGGCTTCCTTTGTAATACAACTGTGTCACAAGAAAGACAGAAAGTCACTCAGTCTCGATGAGTCAAAATGAAATAAAACAGAATCATGAATGCAACAGGCTTTCCAAATGTATCTGCTCACAAAACTATAATTGTAGCGTGTTAATAGCACTTCATAAATAGGTTTAGAAATGAGCACATTTTCAGACAACACAAGAATTGATAATCATAGTAAATAGTAAATTCTACTCTGTCCTTTAAGCTAATAAGAGCTTGAATATATGCTGTAATTGCTGTCATTAGCCAATTAAATACTTCTATTTTGCATAAATTGGTTTGCTCTTTACACTCTCCTTGACTTATCTGGTGTTTATACAGGTTGTGTGAACCCATTAGCAGGAACACCATTTGGCACAAGTATAATATTCTGTCTCATTTGTGTTCTCTGGGCTGCAGGCTTCAATTTTTATTTTCAAATGATTGCTGATATAACACAAAAAATGATGACCCTTTGTTCTACAGATGAACAGAAGTAACAGGCTAGATAGAAAGATAACAGACAGCCCCACATGCAGTGGGTGATAGAATTACTTGTTGCTCACTTGCCAGTCAGCATAAAAAAAAAACATGGTGCATAATATCAAAATGACAAAGCTAATAAAATGTAGGCCAACAGTCAGTCACAAAAGAGAACAGCTTATATTCAAATGATCCCAGACATGTTTACCTGTATTTGTATTTATTGTTTATTTTGCTCAAAAATGGAGTTGCATTTCCATTTCTGCACAGTTCATGTTCTCTCAAGGGTTCTTTCACAATTATTTAATCCACATTTGTAATTCATAACTGCGCTGCACTCATACAAACTGAGGAGTCACAACCTCTCCCTCAATTAAACTGCTAATCTCCGACATGGAAATAATTAATGGTTCATTTGCACCTGCCATTGCTGATTGTTAGTGCCCTCCAGTGGAGTCATTTAAGCCTCCAACCTACTGTATGTTGCTTATCATAGGCCCTGACAATATAATAAATTATTAAAAGTAGTCTGCAATTAGGTCTCATCTATTTGATTTCATAAGCATAGAATAATAGTCAGTACAAAACGTATTCTTCCCATTCCTATTATTATTTTTATTATTATTATTATTGTTATTATTATTATTATTGTTATTATTATTATTATTATTATTATTATTATTATCATTATTGTTATTATTAATGTTATTATTATTATGATTATCATCATCATTATTATTATTATTATTATTATTATTATTATTATTATTATTATTATTATTATTATAAGTAAATTGATTCTCAAACTTCGGGTTCAGGTTTATAGCTGCTCTGGCGGAACCTTTGTCCGCTCGGAGAAACAGGAAGCGCATTACATTCGTGTCGCACGGTCCCGGAAGTGGCCTTTTAGAGTCACATTGAAGACCAAAACCCCGGTCACAGGAAATTTAGGTAACATAACATTATTAATATAGAAAGTAAATTAACTGTAGTCGGTGTTGTCAGATAGTTGATGGCTGAAACATTATTAACGGTCATTTTTGAGACAGTATTGCGACTTTCATATCGAAGACGGAGCTACATTGCTAGCTAGAATTAGCAATCATGTCTGTATGTCCAGGAACCGGTACCTGAAAAATAGCTTGAATTTTGGTCACATCTTGTTAATATGGGTTTATTTACATTCGCTTTAGAAAGACGGTGTATTTCATGATTTCAGTATAGTTGGTTAAGGACACTAGTTTCCGTCAGTCTGCTAACATAATCCGGAGGTTGTACATTTGATGGTTGATATAAGCCATGCATCAAGAGATGCCACCATCTGTCATTGTTTTATCCCCAGTTTGAAAGCTCTATGAAAGAGCTGTGACTAACACGAAGTACTGTGCTTCTGCCCACAGGACCAAGTGACCAGTCCAGTCATTCCTGATGTATTTATTTGGATGATCATCAACGATGTTTGCTTCAAAAGTTGTCATTCGTCTCAGTCTATTACGTAGAGCGTCTTGTAAGTATGAACAAACATATAGCAATCTAGCCATGTAATCTCATCCTATGATATAATTTCTGTGGAAGTATTGACACTGAAGACATCATTTTTCCCTTAGGTGGACTTCAAGCCCATGGAGAGAGTTTGAATGGATGTGTACAATCAGTTCTTCCTGCTTACTGCTCTTCACTACAACAAAAACTGAGAACCTACTCAACAGCAGCAGACAACACACCTCCTCCCAGATGGATCCAACTTGAGCCAGAGCTGGAAGAGGCTCTTGTGCCACGTAAACTGTCAGTAAGTCCTCTGGAGAGCTGGCTCTCCCTGCGCTACTCCCTTCCTCCCCTGATGGAATCCGCTCAGCCGCAGGAGGACGTAGGGCTGCTGGAAGAGAAGGTGCTGCCACCCATCTCTGTCCCTGTTATGGAGGATGGGGAGGGTTCAGCAACACCCCTTATATGTAAGAATGTTCTCAAGATCAGACGGCGGAAGATGAACCGGCATAAATACAACAAGCTGCAAAAGCGGACAAAATTCTCAAGGAGGAAAGTGCTGGAGGGCCGGGGTAAAAAGAAGCAGGTGAGAGTTTCCTATTTTTAAAGATAAAAAAGGATTCTGTTGTTGAATGTGCACACATATTTTCATTTTTGATAATTTCGTGAGTAAATGAACACTATTGGCAATACTTAAATTTAACTGTTGCTCAGTGTAGTTTATCATGATATAATGATGTGCTCTTATTACAACACAATGTTGCAAAACTAGCTGAATACAGATTTACTTTTTGACACTCAAATATACACCTCGACACTGACAACTGTGTGTGTTTGTCCTGTGCAGAAACAATTCGAGGAGGATCTAAAGAGAATTTGGACCCGAGCCGGCCTGAAGAAGGCTCCTGAGGGATGGTCTACGCCTAAGATCTTCATTAAACGGCACGGAAACAAGGACTGAGAAACACTTGAGTTTGTGTCACATCCCGCCCACACTGGGCGGCTCTGCTCACCACACTTCACACACTGCAGCTAAAGTGGAGCATGTTTCCCTACGTGTACAATGATTTTTGACAAAGTGTACATAATCTAATAAAGATCTTTCTCTGTCGAACCCAAGGCATGGTGTGCTGTTTTTTTTCCTGTTGGCTTAAAGTATTATAGGACAGCTTACATTTCTCCTGTTCATACTGTGGATGGCAGTATTGTGCAAAGTAAAAGGATACACTCATCCTGGAATTACCACTGTTGGTAGGTCTTTAGTTAAACACATTTTTTTATAGTACAGCTGAAAGAGAAATGAGATCAACAAAATCTGAGTAGACTGTGACTATTTTGAGATAAGATTAGCTCTTATGTCTTATAATAGGAAGGAAAATAATTTAGAAAAAAAAACACCCTTTCTCAAATTAATCCCATATGTGGTTTGGACTGGTTTATATATTTCTTTATATTTTAAATGATGTCTTCAGATATTTATCTGAATAGTTTGATGTATCCAACGCATTTGTTTCTGTATTAAAAGCATAACTAATGTAAACAAAATTGTGAAATAACCCCGAGACTGTATTTTCTTTGACTGTTGTGTATCAGTGTATTGTTAGACCTGTCGATTTTGGGATTGATGGAAAGTGACAATCCTTTCTTATGAATTTTGGGACTGTTCTTTTGTTTACACAAGGAGAATTGCACCTTTAATGCATTTTTTTTACACGTCTAGTATTTACACTGTACTTCTCAGATTTTCTTCTTACACTAACGCAACACATGTTTTCGGTGAGACTGCAGCACCAAAGCGCAGAGAAGTGTTGGATTTCATCTGCAGGCGGAGGCGGAGCGTGTGGAGGCTCCAGCCTGCAGGAATACAACAAAACACAGCTGAGCCGCCGCCGCTGCTGCTGCTGCGTGAACTTGAAGCCTTCTTTTGTTTTCTCAGTAGATGCACTCCACCTCTGTCAGGCTTTTACCTCCGCTGCCAGGACTGTGAAAAAGATGCGACTCGATATGACTCTCCTTCAGAGTAAGTTCTTGAGTTGTCTTTGCTTTTTAGAGAGGAAAAAAAATAAGTTGAGGAAACTTTTCTTTTTGCCATAATTGGATCCAGGTTAGAGTGACCCGTCAGGAACAAAAGCCGAAAGTCTCTGCGTTGCCAGGTCTGCTCTCTTCCGCTGTAAATCCCTTTTATAAGACGTTTTCAGAAAGACTTTCCTCAGGATATCTTTGCAATGCAAACTGTCTAAAACCTTTGTCTTTATTGACTCAAAACTTCCTGCATTAATAAGCCTTTCAGCTGATGTTAGCTGCGGTACATTTGTTTAAACGACCTGCTTTCATTATGTTTGTACAACAGATCATTTATGTATTTATTTGTTATTATCACGTCAATTGTGATCTTTTTTTAACTAGCAGCGGAAGCGTTTACTGTTTTTAAACCTGACTCTTGATCATTTAGTGCCTTTTTTTATTTATTTTTACACTGTTGTTTTTAATTATTGACCTGACAGTCTGCGTTTTTGTATTTCTTTGTCCATTTACTTGTTTTTTTGTATCACTTTATATGTTATTGATCATCTGTCTAGCCTGTCTTTTCTCATCTCATCTCAAATATATTTCCTGTGTAAGTGATGTTACCCAAGATTATGCCTAAAGAAAACCTTTTTTCTATCGACAGCCTTTATTTTGAAATATTCAGAGTTCTGAAAATAAAGTTCATCCAGCACATGGAGCCTCATGGACTTGAAAGTGAAACAAAGTATATACAGTTAAGCTGCATGGCTTTAACTGTAACCTGGGCCTGTTGACTCATTGTGTGTATGTGGGATTTTTTTATGGCTTCGGCCCAATGTGTTTCTCGTTAACTGCGGTCTGAGTAGAGGAGTCAGCACAATCCAGCAGCCAATCATTATATGTGTCAGTAATGTGTGTTTCACCACGAGTGGGCTGCTGGAGGAGGGGGATTACCTCGCCAACCATGTTTATGATTGGTTCTGTCTTAATTAACGACCTCCAACAAAACAAGGCATGGAAAAGATCAGAACTGCTGTTTTGCAGAAAATAAGCTCATAAACATGAAGCTACTCATTCGAGACAGAAAATGACAATAAATTAACATGTTTGTGCTCTGTAAAGCCCCAGTAAGCAATCCACTGTGTACAACAGAAAGTTGTTGTTGTTGTTGTTGTTGTTGTTTAAGAAAAAAGTGCCCACACACTGAGATTATGCCACCTTTATGTTTCTTTTAAAGGATAAGTTCACCCAAAAATGAAAATGCAGTCATTATCCGCTCAGCCTCATGTTGATCCACAAAACATTTCTGTTTCGCTTCACAGCAAAACAGTGTTACAATATTCCTTTAAACAACTAAAGTAGATGGGGACTTGTTTTAAAATGTAAAAACACAATTGAAAATAAACGTATAATGGCTCCATACAGCTCGAAAACCCAATATGATTTGAGAAAATAACATTTCTGCCCTCAATGCACGGTCAAGCTCGAGCACCCATTTAACTTAGCAGCTAGCAGTTTAGCATTATTTATGGTTACTCTGCTGATATGCTGCTCCCCATCTGTTTGGAGTGACGTGACAGTTGGCTAATTCTTACATATTGCACCTTTTAAATATTTCAGCTTTTTAAAAGGGTGTAATTAGCTTCTTTTCAGATCAATTAGGGATGTCTGGGCTTCAGGAGACTTGGATTACATCAGACAAGCTGGTGCCATTTCATGTGGGTTTTTTTTTCAGGGAGTTTTTTCAGGGTTTTTTCAGGTTTTTTTTTTATTTTAAACAATTGCCTGGTTACTTAGGTTGTTTAGGAGAATGCTGGAACACTGTTTTGCTGTGAAGCTCCAGAAATGTTTTGTGGACTACAGAATTTTCATTTTAGGATGAACTTATCCTTCATCAGGGCTTTCTCAGATATACATAAAACATGATCAAGAAGGTGTTGTTCACAAAAACATCTCCTGATTCCACACAAATTGAGCTCTACCATTCGCTACGTGAAGATAAATATACACATTTCCAATAATATACACAGTAAAGTTATCCATAAACATCAAATACCTATGATTCTATAGACTATACACTTAAACAAGTAACTCACAAGGAAATGGTGTGACAGAATATATAAGTGTGATTGCTACCAAAATGTAAAGTACTTGCAATGACTAATAATACACCTACTTGAAAATCCTGGCTGCCATTTCAATGTACATCTGAGTGTACCCTCAGGAGAGTCAACAGCCTCTCCGGGCTTCTGAATGTATCTTTGTATGTTTAGCTGAGTCTGCAGCTGGACACATTTGTTTGATTTATTTTCATCCTGTGACAGGGCTGTGAGTAAACTTTACACACCCACAACATCCATGAATCACAGAAATTATGCTGAGCAAATACATGCTTTATGTCTGAGTTAAATATATAAACCCTTTTTTTTGTCTTACCTTCGGGTAGACATTCTGTTAAGTGACTCTCACTGTGATTCCCGGGGTAATGACAGCAGTGATTTTGCAGGCCATTTGGTTAATGCCTGTTATTAAAGCAAGGAACTCAATAGCACATTGTTAAGTCTTTAGTGTTAAACCAGCCTCCTGAGTCATCAGCCTGTGTGTGTCTGGAGGAGAGATGAGAGAAAATTACAGAGGCTGGGACACTTTGTTTTACCTACTGCAGGAAAGTTTATACCCCTCAATAGAAAAGCCACCAAAGTTTTCCAGCATGAGGCCTGTTCTCCGATGCCAGCATGTGTGCTGAGATAATTTCGCTCAGCTTGAGATATTATTATATGCTAATGCTTACTTATAGAATTACTGCATAAAGGCACAGTAGCAGCGCTCTGGTGAAGTCTTGTTTGGATGTGGTGAATTGAACACATTCTTCACGTGACGTCTTCACGTTACCTGTGCTCACATATGAAGTGAATCAACCATGTGCTGCTATGATGAGCAAAACATCTGGAAGGAGAAGGCCCTTTTTTCCTGCACTGTGTATAAAACAGATTTTTTGCAGCTTGCTTTTGGGTGTTTGGCCATTACTGACTGACAAAGATGCAGTTGATCGAGTTGTTTTGTTATTTGCCACTTCTGGAGAGGAGTGAAGGAAGTATTCAGATCGAGTGAAAGTAGCAATACTGCATAAAAAATACTCCATAACAAGTCCTGCAATAAAAACACTCAACAATCATTGTGGACCCCTAGTATACAGTGTTTACATACATGTAAATACATTTACATTTACTAAAAAAGTAATTTACTTTTACTCGTACTTTTGATACTTCAGTAGAGTTAATATAGGTGACTTTCACTTTTTCAAAAGTAATATTTTAACTTTGAATCTTTACTTTTACTCAAGTATTACTTTTGTGTAGTTATGCAACACTAGTTATCACTGACTACTTGCTAATCTTATTTGAAGTTTCATTCTAATGAAAGTTCAGTAATTTCCAGATTTATAAGTCACTTATTGATTGGTTTTAAGGCTCTTCGTGGTATCACTTCCGGCTATATCTTTTCCTCTTAGTTCTATGCGAGCCTGTGAAGTTTGAGTCATGGGCAGAGGTTTTTTAACTGTTCCAGAGGCCATGCATTAAACTAGAGGGAACAGAGGGTTTGTCGTCAGAACCTCAGTGCTGTGCAGCGATCTGCCGAAGGGAATTCAGGTTTAATGAGTCGATGTCTTTTAAATCTCTTTTTTAAAATATATGTATATGTTTATATTTGACTTTAATTTCATTTTACCTCTATCACTTTTAGAATTGTTTTTGTTCTTGTATATTTGCATTTTCTGCTGTGTGTGAAGCACTTTGTAACTTGTTTTTGAAAGTGCTGGAATTTTCTAATGTGTAACATCCGTGCATTGGAAATAAAACCCACTCCTTATTGATATATTTCTTTATGTAATGAATGTATCCACTCATAACACCACCCTGAAGGCTCTGCACCTCTGGCCTCTATAGTTCACTGTACCCATTACCAGTGCTGTAAAAATACACAGGTGTTTGGGTTTTTTATCACCAGGCAGTGTGACTGAAGTGAGCTGAATAGCAGCACGGTCCTTCATCCCCTCAGGATCATGGCCTTGCAACAAGCCAGCATCAGCCAGGATGAATAGAGGCTCTGTATGCTTTGGCTGCACGCATCTCCGCTGGCCCTTCAGTAAACATATGACCAAATAGCACTGTGGGAAAACTGCATTAGAAATAGCAAATGTGCAGTCGGAAAATGTCCTATCTCTAGAGTGAGAAAACACAAACAGCAAACTGTTCAAGAGAAGATTATTAACATCTGGTGTATTCTTCCTGCTGGTGTATTCCAGTGTGGAACATTTCTGTTTTAAAGTCTTGCCTTTTACTGTGTCCTTGTTTCGTCAGTGTTCCTCTGTTATTTTAAACAGTCCTCTCACTGAACCCACATCTACTCCAACGCTGAAATCTTTCACTGTTGGGTCAGTCCAGGTCAAAACTAGACTCTTGGACCTCAGAAAGCAGAGACCTATTATAAATATTTAGCAAGATTTAATTATTAAACAGGCTGATATCAGTAATACAGCAGCAGCAAGTGAGAATGGAGCAATTCAAGAACTCTAATCACTTTTGTTTGTGTCTGTTTTAGTTCTTGCTGTGCTCTTCTTGCCAGGAGGTAAGACATTTTTGTTTCTTAATGCACTACCTTAATAACGACTGAATGTAGAGTTAGTATACTTCTCCTTCTGTCACTGCTACATTGATTGTTTGAATCCCTGTGTTTATGTCCTTGTGTCAGCATGGGGTCAGGGCAGCAGCAGCAGGCCTGGTGTGGTGGTGGAGGTCAAGAACATCACCCTGCCCGCAGGCTCTAAGGCGGTTCTGCCCTGCCATAGCCCCCGTATGGTGTGGACCCGTGACGGACTGAAAGACCGTCAGAGGGTGGTGCACTGGGACCTGTTTCGCAACAGCCCAGAGTATTCTGTGGACCGAATACTGGACATGTCCCCTGGAGCCCGCCAGAGGGTCTACAACGGCCTCAACAAAGGACGCGTTTCTATCCCAGAGTCTGCTTTCAATGATGGCAACTTCTCCCTCGTCATCAACAGTGAGACTTCTCTATATTCTATGACAGTTGCATGAAGATTTATACTACATTTATAATAAGCTTGTTTGGATGTTTATTTTCTCAGATGTGATCACAACTGACAAAGGAGTTTATACTTGTAATCTGCACCATCACTACTGCCAGATTCACCAGTCCATTCAAATCCAGCTCAATGTCACTAAGTCAGGTGAGGCATCCTAATCGTGTTGTTGCATGGACCTGATGCATGAAAAAGATCGTTAAAGGGCAACTCCACCTATTTTACAAATTAAAATGTTTTTACAGGTCTTGTGGAGTACTACTACATATGTGAAAAAAAGTATTATAAAGCCTTGTGTGGCAGAGGAAGCTGCATGGAATAAAAAAGGCGATATCTAGGGTTCTGCTGTATCGATTTTGATCATTTGTTTTCAAAATCTGGCACCTACATTACCCAAAATGCAACTAAACCACTAAATTACATCCCTGGAGGCAGTTTATCAGATTACATGCAGCTTCCTCTGGAGCCGCAAAAGGCCTTATACTACTTTTTCCACACATGAAATTGGTGGAATTACCCTTTAATGTATTTATTCTATGAAATATAAATTAATTTCGCACTCATATACTTCCAGCAAAGAAGGAGAAACGTTACTGGGATGGAGAAAAGACCGTGTTCGTGGTCTTGTTGGGCAGCTCAGTGGCATTGCCCTGTGTGAACCGGCGCCCCCTGTGGAGAGAAGGCCTCCAGGAGGACCAGCAGCAGGTGGCTCACTGGGATTTCCAGCCCCCTGGGGTGCGTCCTGACAAGGCTGACCGCCTGGTGGACCTCTATGCCTCCGGAGAGCAGCGGGATTATGGACCACTCTTTGCCAGCAAGATGAGTGTGGCGGAGGATGCTTTCACTGTAGGGGACTTCTCACTGACCATTTCTGACTTGAGGCCTGTTGATAAAGGCCTGTACTCCTGCCACCTGCATCACCACTATTGTGGACTTCAGGAAAGACGCATCTTCAGGCTCACTGTGGGACCTCCACCTCCGTCTGATCCCACTACAGCACCCAAAATATTCCCACAGGATGAGCCAGAGCCAGAGCAAAGTAAGCTTCCAGAGTTAAAAACATCAAGAGAGTAATCACTAAAACTTTGTTCTTCCAGACACCAATGGTTAATGTTTTTCCCCATATGGTTTCTCGGCTAAAATGTGCGGAGAGTGACAACACAGCTCCTGGGTTTTTTTGTGTATTTATAGGCATAGTTGGTCAGTTAAATCAGTTCTTCTTCTTGCCAATTCTCTCCTCAGACCTCTCTGTTTTTGTGTTTGAGCTGAAGAGGGAGGATGTAGAAGGAATGCAGCAGTTCAAGAGAGGGAAAGAAAGAAAGAAAGAAAGAAAGAAAGAAAGAAAGAAAGAAAGAAAGAAAGAAAGAAAGAAAGAAAGAAAGAAGCTTGAGCAGCTGTCTACAGTAAACATCTTTAAATTGGCTACAAAGGAAGTGGTCTTATTTTCCTTGGCGACTTTTTTACATTTACAGCTGGAGACATTTTAGCTACGCAGAGCGAGTAATTGTGGGAGAGGAGGGTCATATGTTGTGTTTTTTCCTCCATTTGACCCCATTTTCCAAAAGACCCAACCACGTGTCTAGACTGGTTACACTCTATCTATCAAATTTTGTTTATTCGTCTTTTCTCCCAGTCTGCTCTGTTTCTCTGCTGATGTGTATCAGCTTCTGATAGAGGCCTGTTTAACCAGCAGTTACAAGCAAGTCTGATACATCTGTTCAACATCTGGGCGAGCTGTGACATGAAAGAGGAAAGTAAGGGGAGGGGATGAAGGTATGTGTTAGCCTATAGATCCTCTTCCCCTTTAAATTCATTACAGCCCATTTATGAGCTCCATACTGTTGTGAAGAAATGTACACGTGGATAGACGGCATCCTGCCTGTAGCCTTTAAGTGCACCTCATCCTGGAATTCACTTCTTCTTTACACACCGCTGCTCTTCGAGTCTGTTAGATTAAAACCAAGCTGTTTGTGCTCACGCAGGCGCCAGCAATCATCTGAAATTACACGTCACGTGAGCCTTTCACTCTCATGCTGTAATTATTTATGGCAAGAGCGAATAGAATATTATTTCTTTGTAATCATGAAGGAGGTGTTTTGTGAACTGTCAGAATCTCAAATATCTTCGAGAATGAAGATGCTTTGCTTCAGTTCACTGACTTGCAAATTATGTATGTCCCACAGGAACAAAAACACAGGGTATTCTCTGTGCAGCATATGTGAAATAGCCATCAACACGTACAAACTTGTCAGGCCTGTCCAGAAAATGGAAATTAGGCCACAGCTGGGACACGGCCGCAGCTCTGGTTGTGACAGTCGGGCTCTAGAGACGATGACCTTGGACATGTCTTTGCCGCTTCATGCACATTAGGTACATTAAACAATGACAGGTGGTAATTGCTAACCAAGCTCCCACTTCGGGGTGGGTGATTAAGGCAGAATAAATGTAATAAATAATTTTTTCATGATTGGATGGTTTTGAAAGGGTGATCAGAGATGGTACATCACATGTTTGCCTCATCAGTCCCTCAGTGGTGCCTAGTTTTACTAGTGTCCAACTTAGCTGCTTTAATGAGAGACCACAGAGTGATGCTATCCTTAAGAGAAATCTTGAAGAGGAAAAGACTTGATGTCTCTCATTATCCTTTTTTTTTTTCTGTGATCTAGTTCCTGTGATCAGGCTGCATTAGAATTTAGGGAGAAATTGAAAGACTATAATAACAACACATATTTTTTTAATCCTTCAACAGCTCTGAACGTTCACTGAAGGGTATTTCCTGCTAAAGTAGCTGTGGTGCAGCTACTTTTGTATCATACTGTTTATAATCGACACAGACGGAGTTGTTATGGTCTTGCATCGCCTGGTGCTTGTAGTTCTGAATAATTACTGTCAGCTATCTACAAAGTGTACACAACCAGTCCGGGTCAGACTGGGAGCTGCCCGCAGTGTAGTCAGATATGTATTTAGACTGTCAGACTGTGGAGCTCACTGATGAGCTCTACTGAAGGAGGTGTCACCGATTTTTCTTTCCATGCATGCAGAAAACCAGACTTATGTGTTTGTGAGAAGACGTGAAAAGGCCCAAATGGAAAACTCATACAGACATGCAGACAGACCACATAACAGGAGTCGTCTCTCTTTCCTCACACTTCCCCTCCTCTTTTCTGGTCAGCCTGTGTTTTTCTGAGGAGAGAAAAAAAAATAACAGCTGCATGACATCAGGTCTGGAAGCCATTACCAGCAAACAGCATTTGGGCAGTTTTAACTCCTGCTCTCCCTCCTTCTGTCTCTGGCTTTTGGGAAAAAAACTAAAACAAATTAAGAAGCCTGGGGCTTTATTGCCTTTATATTACAAAACAACAATGCAATATATAGTTAGAATATGAAAATGCATCCCATTGTTGTTTTATGTGGAAGCTCATTGAGTTCTCTTCATATGTACCATGTGGTCTATTTGATACTTTTCCTGTACGCTGTTTGTGTATGAGAGAATCGAGTAGTTTATTATTGGACAGGTTTGAGTTTATCTGTGCTCTGCCCTCAGGGACTGAAGTGGTGGAGAGCCCACATGTGGTGACTGTCATCCTTCCTGAGCATCGAGGTTATTTCGTGCAGCATCTGGGCTACTTCCTGGCAACTTTCTTACTGCTGGCGTTCATCGCCGTCGCTGTCATTGTGCTGACTCGACGACGCAAAAAGAGAGGTATTTGTCGTTGCCTTGCATCTGACAACAAGCTGTCTTAATTATAAAAGATAGTGTGATACAGTGTGTTTGAGATTGTGTGATGAATCTGTTTTTCAGGGCAGGAGTATGAGCTGCGTAGATCAGATCGGTAAGACATTATCACACAATTCATTTTGTATTTATTCCTTTAAATTGAAATTGTAAGCAGAATAATGTCTATTTCTCTGCAGAGGAAATGTGGTCAGTGGAGGTGAAATGTCATTAGACTGCACAGAGCTCAAGACCTGTAACGAGGAGCCCTTGAATTCAGGTACAGTAAGCCTAATTTACACACACACACACACACACACACACACACACACACACACACACACACACACACACACTGTGCACACATTGCTGGAGCTTCACAGCAAAACATAGTTGCAGCATTTTCCAGAACAACTGAAGTAGATATGGTCTTGTTTTAAAATGGAAAAAAACAGGAAACAAAATCCCATAAAATGGCTCCATGCAGCTGGTCTGGCGTAATCCACATTTCTGAAATCCCAAATTGATTTCTGAAAAGATGTTATATACACCCTTTTTAAGCTGCTAAACTAAAAGCCTTAGTTTGGGATCTCTGGGCTTCAGACTTGCCCAATGCTTTTTTCTGATGTTTTTTCTACTTTTAACCCCCCATATACTTCAGTTGTTCAGGAGAATACCGCAACACTGTTTTGCTGTGAAGCTGCAGAAATGTTCTGTTGACTATGAAACTTTAAGAAAAAAGTGTACTTCGCATTCTCATAACCTGTATGTCTAATACAATCCACAGACTACAAAAACAACCTACTGAAAGAGAGAGGTATGGCCAAAGACTGCAATACGGGTGAGTAGCCACTGAGGAGAAGAGTTGTATTTCAGTAAATAAACATCCAGCGGTAACATCCTTACAGGCACAGAGAAGAAGGCTGACATTTCTTCTCTCTCCCACCTCCTTGTTCAGACTTTGATGGGAAGCTGTGGAAGTGAGTGCAATATTTCTGAGACGCTGCTGGCAGGTTCCAGGGCAAACACCGGAAGAGTAAAGGACCCAGGAGAGGACAGGAGGAATGCTCCCTCTGCTGTAACTCTAGCACACTAAGCTTTTTCACTAGAAGCCACCATAAGTTTTTTACACGTTATTTTTTATATTACTTGCATTTTCACCAGCTGTTATAGCATTATATGGTTAAACATATATTTGACCCTTACTCTTTGCATTCATTGGTTGATTTATATTGAATATTAGGCATTTTTTATCATCCTTTTTTAAAAGAAATGCATGCTGTTTATTAAAGTATGTTTTATGTGTACTTTGCATGCTTACAGAGAAGCTCACAGCTCTTTTCTACTCTTGAAATCTGATAATTTTCTCCTTTTTGGCGCATATTCTGCTGTACTGTTCTTTGTAAAGGTGTTTCATCATGTTTCAAAGGTAAATTTACTGTATGTAGACAGTTTCAGACAGTCTTTGAAAACAAGTGCCAAACATTTCTAGCTTTAGATCGTAATACATTTTAAACAGATCATGCTACTTTCCTACAAAGATCAACAAAATCACACTTTTTGCCCAGATTTTTATGTATTTTAGAAATACAGACTGCCTCTGAATAATGTTTTTTTCTACCCAGATTAACATATACAGTACGAATAGATCTTGGAATAGATCTGTTCATAGTTAATTTATCAGGTGACGAATAATGAAATTGTAAGACCATGGACTAAAGGCTCAGTCTGCTGAATCTCAGGAAAAAGAAAAAAAATCTTTTAGCCATTTATTTGTTTTTTTTATGTGCAGTACTTGTTTGCATCAAGCATGTACAATGTACCCTGATTTATATTACACTGAATTGCCATTTCTAAATCTGCTGGTCAATGCTCACTGCAGGAAGAAGAGTGTCTACTGTCTGAGTAATGCTAAATTACAAACTGTAATGACCCCATTTTTTTTTTCTCTTTGTCTCTTGCTCACTTGTGCAAACTCTAATGGGAAATATTTCTTTTATTAAAGATTCGCAACAGTGGCCACAGACTCATCAATTGCTATCTGTTCATTTGTTTTTTGGATGAAAAGGGAACTATGATATGACCCCATCATGAATCAGTAGTAGGATTAGGCTTATGAGAGAGGGAACGTTTGAAGTATATAATGAATTGTTTTAACTTGTAGAGAGACACGGGATGAAGAGGCACTGTAGGCTCTGTTTTGGGAATTAACATTTTGTTTTCTTAGTCTAATAAAGGTGCATTTCATCATGCAATGTTGTAACCAGCTGTGCAGCCCAAGGCTTCCACCTATTTTTACTCCTGGGTTGATAATTCACATCCAGTGATAATAAAGCAGTTACAATCATCAAGATTAATGTCCAGTTTTTACTATTGTCATTTTTAATTATTGTTAGAGACCTATATAATATTTAAATATATATTATTATATTTAATAAGTCTTTTAACTGGGGCTGCAAGAAAATTAGACTATACAATCATTAGTACAGATTTTTCTGCTTCTCTGCTTCCCCCAAAACCCTTTTACCATATTTTTTTTATGTATTTTATATATATTAAAAAAATATAATCTACAAGATCTTAATTTTAGGATTTTTACAGGATTACCAAGAGCCCGACCAATAAATTGGTTGGCAAAAATAAAGATACATTCTTTTAAACCACAGCTAACAAGACATTTGTGCAAAATTAGTTCATCATATATTTTATATGACATGTTTTTCATTTTTTATACTGGACTGAATTCATATTGAGTTGAATTGCTAATTGACACAGTAAAATCCCACTGTGTCAGAGTATCAGAGTTTGTATTAATGCTTACAAAACAATTACTATTACTGTCATTTATAATTATTGTTGTTGTTCTGATTTTTTTCAGATTTTCCCCAAATGTCCCACATTGCTTTTACTTTATCTTCATTTTAGGATTTGTACAGGATTGATATATCAGTGGGTCGATATTATCGACCAATATTGCACACATATCAATATCTCATATATGTTGTCCAAAATTGAGATTATAATGCAGAAGAAGATGCTTGGGTAAATTCTGATTTTTAAATTTTTAGAGAAGTTTGTTGTTTTAGTGCTCTGATGTCATTTTAGGTAATGAAGTTCATTGTTAAACTGTAAAATATTCTGTCTCTGTTACATATCTGTGTCACAAGCATTTGATAACCACATACACACAAAAAATGTGTGTATATTGGCTAATATATCGATATCAGACATTTTAACTCCGAATCGGCCCCCAATCACTTGGGTTCTGGAAACTACAGCTAACTGTGACAGTTAACCCAAAAATAAGTCATCATATATTTTATACTATATATATTTTTAGCATAATGATAAAAAATAATGTCTTATTATTATTACTGTCATTTATAATTATTGTTAGGGACATATTTAAAAACCCAATACAATCATTAGTACTGATTTTTTTTCCCTGGTTTTCCCCAAATCTCCCACAGTGCTTTCACTATATCTTAATTTTATGATTTTTACAGGATTACCCCTCGATCGGCCGATATTGGCTGGCCTTTTTAAAAAATATTTTTTTTAGAGATTACAATGCAAAAAAAAAATGCTTGGGTAATATCTGATTTTTAAATGTTCAATGAAGTTTACTGTGTCAGTGCACTGATGTTATTTTAGGTATTGACGTTTACTGCTAAACTATAAAATATTCTGTGTATGTGTATGTATATCAGCCGATACATTAAGAACAGATTTTTTTTTTTACTCCCTAATATCAGTATCAGCCCCAAAATCGAGTGTCTGTCGGGCTCTAAAAAAAATGATAAACAATAAGGATGAGTTCTATTAAACCACAACTGATTAGACATTTGTGCAAAAATAGGTCATCATATATTTATTATTAGTTTTCTATATTTATTATTTGAATTACATATTTTTCATTTTTTAAACTGGACTGAATTCATATTGCATTGAATTGCCATTAGAAACAGTAATATCTCACTGTAGTATCAGTTTGTATTAATGATCTACAAAATAATGTCTAATTATTATTACTGTCATTTATAAGGTCATGATATATTTTATACTTCATATATTTTTCATCAGAATATATTTTTAATACATTTTAATGAGCTGAATTACCATTAGAAAAAGTAATATCTCACTGTAATATCAGTTTGTATTAATGATTTTAAAAAAATAACGTCTAATTATTATGACTGTCATGTGTAAGATCATGATATATACTACACTACATATATTTTTCATCAGAATATATTTTTAATACATTTTAATGAGTTGAATTGCTATTTGAAACAGTAACTCACTGTAGTAATGATTTTAAAAAGAAGAAGAAGAAGAAGAAATAGGCTACAGAAGAAGAAGAGGAAGAAGAAGAAGAAATCATGGAAGAAATAGGCTACAGAAGAAGAAGAAGAAGAAGAAGAAGAAGAAGACAGTCTCCAGGCTTTATAAATCCACTCCACTTCGTCTTTGTTCCATGTTTTGTCTGTACTGTACAATGTACAGTATATGGGAGTGTTGTGTAAGGTGGGCACCGGCCTGCGCACAGCCCAGACACACCACTAGATGACAGCACTGTCTAACCAATTAGCTTGTGAAAAAATAGACTAGCAATATTCCAACTCCATATCGCAAGGATGTGGACTGTCCCTTCCTGTTTTAGTGCCGAGGGAGCCACCGTACCGACTCACACCGGAGCAGGAATACAGGCGCTCACAACGCGATTATGTCTGGATTCTCGCTGTGTTTGTCAAATACACGAAGCTGTATTTTCCATCGGGGGCTGTACTGGCTTATATATTAGGGAATGCTGTTATGTTATTCTACGGGTAGCTGGTAACATAGCAGGCCTGTTTATTGCGCTGCCAACCCTTGTTTCTTTCCTGTGTCAATGATTGTCCTCCCCTCACTCGAATGGCGGAGACTAAAATCATATATCACATAGACGAGGAGGAGACTCCTTATCTGGTCAAGCTGTCCGTTTCTCCAGAGAAAGTCACCTTAGCGGATTTTAAAAATGTCCTCAACAATCGGCCGGTCAACAGCTACAAATTCTTCTTCAAATCGATGGACCAGGATTTTGGGTAAGTGGCCACCGTCTGTGATTATTATTAGCCTGCTCGTCTGGCTCTCTCGCTTTTATCACCGCACAGTAGTAGTGTATAAAAAAGCTTATCGCCAGGCCGTGGTGGGCAACATCACATTGTTCCATGTGTGCGGACTGTATAGTGCCATGTCTTGTCTCCATGCTCCTGGCACCTGCTCATTATTCCAGGCTATCCTGTGCGCAGTGGAGGAGACACACGAGTGTTTGAAGTGATACCAGATCTGTCCAGAGCCCTAATGACGCAGCCCTGCATGTATTAACACAGAGCCAGACCCCTGCTCTCCTTATTACTGTCATGCATTAACCCACATTAACGTCAATGATACATTAACCATGTGGAATATATGAACGTGAGAGGCATGTTGACAAAGCGTCCACATGTTCAAGTCCTCGGGTTTCATATCGTCTTGTTTGTGTGGCTTTGTGCCTTGGTTTTAGTAGCATGTGAACTGAGGATATGATCATCAGAAATGGCTTTTAATAGATATGGAAGTTATTTGCACACACACACAAACACACACACACACACACACAATGGGCTGCAGGTGAATCCCAGGGGAATATGTCAGCCACAAGCCAGTGGTTGTGATTATAAGATACTATCATGTAACCACCGTTTGCATTTAATTGCCCCAGAGGAGCAGATCTGTCAAACAACACTGCATCCTCAATTATTAATGTTGTATTATGTCCTGTTTCGTTACACTAATGCCTGACAGACTCATTTTAAATGCTTGTTTGTTGGTTAAATAATAGAGAAACCTTAATGAGGCGTCCCACAGTCCAGTTGCAGGTATTTAGACATATAATAGACAGTATTGTCATTTACTGTCCTCAGGAAACAGACACATTAAATGATTAAGCCGCACAATGTGGTTGCAGCAGCGTTTATGGAACAAAACATTACGTTATCGGACATCTTTTTTAACCTAATGATTGAAGTGTGCGCTCATTTAAAATAATTAATCCTTATTGTTAATTCATTTTTTATTTTTCACGGTGAATTTAACCCCAGACGGTCACAGGAACTTCCTCCTCCATCCACTGGACGCTGTACTTTTTAAATAATAGAAATATTTCCTCCCTCTTTCTCACCTTCCTTTCTCTCTCTCTCCGTTCCTCTCTCTGTGTAATCCTGTCCTGATTCTCAGGAGTTACACCAAGTCTACAAAGCTCTGCAGCTCACTTGGTCAGCAGGATCTACTTGTATCAGGCCTCTGCTGGGAATGACATATTTGTGTCAGAGCCTGTTTCTCATTCCAGTCTGAACAGTCATACATGGGCGCACACACATTCATATCTAGCACTGTAGTCGCAAACACGACTGGAGGAAATGCAGAGGCAGGCAGTGTCTTTAGAGCCAAACGTCATAGATTTCCACTGCAGCCTGACCTTGTGAGGGAAGCTGGCTCTTCCTGGTGGCAGGCTAGGCCTGGTGCGGCGCTTTGTCCCCAGCCCCGGCTTCCTGCCTCTGTTGCACTGCAGGCCAGGCTGCTCACTGGGCCTCAGGTGATCAACAAGCAGATTATGGAAACAAACAAAGCATGTTTGCTTTCTCCACATGGAGACGTGGCTTCGTGTTGCTGAACACACCGCTACAGTAGGCCAGCCGGCTCCCGCATGTGCATCAAGAAAGCATGTTAAATTACGTGTAGAAGTGGACATTGACAAACGACTGTTTCCACATAGAGCAGATTATAAAGGAGTCTCCATCAGCATCCGCGCCTTTGAGTTAAGGTTGAATATTCAGGCTCTGAGAGTGCCGTATGGTACTGGCACAGTATGGAAGCAAACCCAGTCAAAGGCACAGAGGATAGCAGCGCTTTGTGGTAGCCATGCTGGCTGTACTGCATACACACAGACAGTATGGCTGCTGGAGAATTAGCTAGGGAGGAATAAGACTGCTGAGCAGAGAGGGAAAACATCAAATCCCTTGCAGTTATAGACAGTGTTTGAAATGTAAATGAGCAGTCAGTGCAAGGTCCTCTGTAGTAGACCCCCTGCCATGCAGGAAAAACCAGCCATTTTCTTAAGGGATTGCTGAACTACATTTGTGCTGGCAAAATCAGGTCTTTAAGCGATGGCCACACGAATTTGATAAATGGTTTGCCCCCAAAATGCCTCAGCTTACTGCAGCGAGCAAGTCACATCGGCTCTGTTTGCAATCGTATGGAATCGCGTGGCGTTTCCACTCACACAACAGAGCACAGCAAATTATACGATGAACGTTTCTTTGTGCACATTTCATACCTCGGTTGTTTTTCTTTTCGGTAATATTCATTCATTCATCAATATTCATAAGACAGGAAATTAATTGAGGCAGGGTTGTTTTGAAGCAACCCACTTGGCTGTTTCAGAGACTTCAAGGTGATGATACGGCGTTTTGTCATCGCCACTGGTGGTGAGTGGGTTTGAGACCTCACTATAATGCAAGTCACAGAGGCACTCTGGAGCTGAGGAAGCAGCCAAGCTGAAGGTCTGAAAGAAACAGACTTGTTTGTGCCTTAGAAAATAGGGGGGCTGGTAGGGGAATCTTTTTTTTTCTGCTGAGGAAGTGATGTTGAGCCCCTGTAGGACAAAAATCTGCAGCTTTTTTTTTATTTTTTGCACAAATTCACCTCCGCCTCACCTCGCTTGTTTTTGCTGTTTGAGGATGGATTTTGAAGGTTATGCTGCATTTGTGCGTCAGAACAATACCAACACACTCTTAATGTAATAGTGAACACACAATATTTGTTAGATAGTGACTTTATGAATGGAAAAACATCTGAACATTGTTATTAAGATGCTTTGGAAATCATAGTTACAGCACCAAATGTGACATCAACAGTATGAAAGCTATAATTAACAGCTTCTAGATGGTTTTAGTTGAATTTAGCTGTTTACTGAGTCAGACTCTGTCACATTAAAGTCTATCTTTTCGCAGTCTTATTTGACTACAAATATTTTGCTTCCCTGTTTATAGGATCATTAGCATCAGCCCACCAAAGTCCTTGGACGGCTGGTCGGTGTTGGCTTGCTTCTCCTGCCCTCGGTTTCTGGTGAAGGCTGTAACTAGCCGGCCCTCCTCTGTCTCTCAAAGCATAAACAAACATGTCTAATCTTCCCCAGCTACACAAATATCCCCAGCAGTGGAATATTCAGTGATCACCAGGGCAAATCTTGTGTCATTATCCTGTGAAATCTGTTAAGACCTATTTAAGCTGTCTGCTGTAAGATGTCAGATCTGTGACAGCAGCCCACACCAAGACACATGCTTCTCTAAACAAGGCATACGGTTTGTATGTGTGTGTGTGTATGTATGCGTGTGTCTGTGCTTGTAAAGTGTTCAGGGTGGAACTAACACTCCTGATATCAGATGGAAGCTGAAAAGAATGCGGGCCATGGATATTTTACCGCATGTTAAAGACGTCATCTGTTATGATTGGATCTGTTTCTTGGCTCTTCTGGTTTCAGTTCCTCTAACAGACAGAGATATGTTAAAAGGATTTATTTTGCATGCCAGTTCTTTCAGAAAATGGAAAAATACTGTAAAATTGTTGAAACAGGCAACCGTATTCCCGTCAAACATAGGAAAGAAGAACCACTGCTCGTATTTTATATGTTCGGGCCACTCCCACATCCTCACAAGTCACCTTACAGCTGCTCACGCGGCTCGAGAGGCAGAGAGGATGCAAACACTTCCTACCTAACAAGCAGCCGGCAGAGTCAGCCCTCGCCTCCCTCCCTTTTCCTCCCTGAGGTGGAACAGGCCACAGCAGCAGACTCTGTGGTCGTCAGTTCCAGCCACAAGGCTACGTTATCTCCGTCCACCACTCCCAGCAACGCAGCTCCCTCAGCAGCGGGGCACACAAAAACACAACTAGCTTGGCTAATCATTTCAGTAGCAGAGAAGTTCTGGCAAACGAGAAGCGGAAAAATAAAAGCTGTAAAGTCACTGTCAGAGACACCCCTGCGTAAAATCTTCTTAGGCTTTCCTGCTGCTCCAAAGTCGAGCCTCTCCCCTTTCATGTACCGTGTTCAAAGCCAAGAAGCTAATGTGAGATCTCTTCTAAGTCTCAGAAATGTGTGGTTGTACCAAGACTGGGAAAATCCTCTGCAAAAAAAACAAACAAACGTGCATGAAGCCATGCAGGGACTCATAGTGGAAAAGCGGTAAATATATCATGGTGTTTTAACGCCAAGTGTAGATGTAAGGTGCACGCTCATCTCCTCTATCCTTTGACTATAGCTCTGGGGGTTGATCTACGTGACACGAGTCTAGCAGGTGTGGTGACTGTTTGCAGCTGAACTGTGTCCCAGCAGGTCAAAGGGTAACTGGGAGGTATTTTTGTAGGGAATTTACAGCCAAAGACGAACACACTGAGGGAGGCTCACACTGGATCACTCTATTAATAAACTCTTGTGGGCCTTGACACCCTGTTGTAACAGCTCTGACATAAACGCAGAAAACATTCAGACAGACTCTGTCTGTCTGTCTGTCTGTCTGTCTAGCTAGCTGTCAGTGGGTCATAGTGAAACATGCACACCTGCGCAGATTTACTATTAGAGCTATTCATTACTGATTTATGACCCTATCCTTGCCAGGTTGAGCAGCCCTTATCACGCTGTTGTGCTTAGTGTTACTGGACAGACAGCCATGATGTTAATAAATCACTGATACAGACTCCAAGAGTGTCATCGCTGCTGCTCATTCAGTTTCCGTTGTGCTAGTGAGGGTGCAAAGCTGGTTGAAAGCCATGTGAAAAATGGGACTTGCAAAAGAATCTCTCTCAGTATGTGTCAACTAGGAGTGGATGTGTCCAGGCTGTAATAGTGTTGACTCTTGTGTCCTTCTCCTGGCCTGACTCTGAATCTGTCTGCCTGTTCCCCAGGGTTGTCAAAGAAGAGATTTCTGATGACAACGCCAAGCTGCCCTGCTTCAACGGGAGAGTAGTGTCCTGGGTAAGTGAGATGGATGGTGCAACCTGTGCTGGATGATGTAAATGTGGCCGTGTAACGCCTCCACAGAGCTTTTCCAACAACTCTTCACCTTGACCTAACTATTCCGCTGTATTGTATAGGTGTGAGCGATTCCATTAGATACTAAACTACTGTTATGAAATACAATCAGAGGTTACTGAGTTTGATGACTAAAAGAGGAAATATCTCACCATCTAGTGTAACTGATCTGATGGTCGATTACTCTATTGACTGATGCAGCTTTACAGTGATTTGTAATTATGGTAGATGAACAGCTGTGAGCCAAACTTTACCTCAGGGACAATAAAGCATGTTAAATCAAATCGATCTGTCAAGTTGAAGGAGAATTTACATCTTAATCATTGCTCCGTCATACAGAAGACACAGGATGTAGCTCTGACTTTAAATATCGAGAGGCTGTACCTTTCGTTCACTTGATGGCTTTTTGTCCTTTTTAATAACAAACCGGAAGATAAGTATTGTACTTTATTGATTTCTGTGGAGAAAGTCATTACTTTCCTCCACAGGGAGGTCAGAGGTCAGAATCAGTGACACAGTTGTGGCAGTAGAGTTGTTAAGGACAGTCGTATTCAATATCACTTAAGCAGTGTCGATCGTCACTACACCACTCTGCAGCTCATTGACCAGTTTGCTCGAATTTATACAACTTTATGATTTATTTACATTTAGTTTGTCAGAATTACACTACACCAGATGTTCCAGAAGGTCTTTAAACCAGTGGCCCACTGTCATAAAGAGATTTATTTTCATAGCACCACCCTTTCACTAAAGAGGGTGATTCACAAAGACGATGAAAAAGATTTCTGTTTTTGACATTTGGATTCAATTTTGCACATGAAGTGCCCAATATATAACTATACTATACAATAAACTATATAATTGTTTTTATAACACTTTATCCGTAAGCCTTTAATGTAATAAGCAGAAGTATGGCAGTTTGGGATTCTAGCTATGTTTTGGCTGTTGTGAATAATATGAACTTGAAAAGCATTACTATCAGCCATATCCAGCATGCTACTAATTGGTGTTGGATTGAAATCAATCAGCATTTCTTTTAACTTCATTGACAACGACAAATCTGAACAACAATTGCTCCGGCAGTGGTTATTTTCTGACTGCTTGAAGGTTAAGGCAAGCATGAACTATTATTTCCTCAAAAGCTGGGGCGCTACTGCATATTTACTAACTTTTGATATGCTGATTTAGATGTGTATTACTTTTTACTCCTGTCTTAATACGTTTAAAGGGGCTCTGTGGAACTTGTGCTTGAAGGTGGTAGTTGTATTATGTTGGCGGACTCTATTTCTAAACCAATAGCAGCTACTGTTGCTCTCTGTTAGCGGAGCAGAGAGGGGAACACTGAGATGAGGCATTCGAGAACGTGCACAAAGTCACGTCCTTTGGACTGTCGTGGAAAATCCGACCCAAGTCCTTCACAAAGAAATCCACAGTCCAGCAGCATTAAACAACTAATACAAATCGTCCACAGGCTTGTATAGGCAACCGAGAGAGCATTACAATCGGTTCACATATGGCAAATAAAAAAGTTATTAATACATGTAAATGTTACAAATTGTCAATTACAGCCCCTTTAAAAACAAACACAAAATGTAGTTAATGCAAATATTGCCTAATTTCTGAAGTCGTGAAATTTTATTGAAAAATAAAATTAAATGAACAAATCTTGGCGTACTCATTTGCCCAACCTTAAGGCACTACTGAAGTAAACAACTACTGTAGCTATTGTCGTTGTTAATTTCAGGCTATGAAGACATATAATTTTGGATAAATCTTACCAGGGCAGAGAAATGCTACATTGTTTATGTGTATTAGATTTTTTTGGCAAAAGTACACAAACCCTAGAAGTATCTAGGGTTAGAAGAGCTGCAACAATGAATGAATTTTTTTTTCAAATTTTTTAACAAAGAAGTAAAATTTGATGCTTCTTAGATGTAAATATTTTCTATTATTTACTCCTCTATGACAGTAAACTGAATATATTTTGGTTGTGGACAAAACAAGACATTTAAGGGCATCATCTTAAACATTCATTGACATTTATCACCATTTATCTGGCATTTTACAGATCAAACAACTAATTCATTAAACGAGAAAAGAACTAAGATTAATCGACAATGAAAATAATCTTTAGTTGCATCCCTAGGATGCACTGACGTATTGGATGTACTGGAGCGGATACTGACCACATTAAGTGGATCAGTATTGACCACATAGGATCGATTGACATTAGTTTCTTCATCAGTGTCATCATAAAATGTAGTGTTTCCACTGACAGTTACATTCATTAAGACACACCAGGCTGTCCACACCTCTACAGCAAACCCTGGTCTTATATTACATTATATAAAATAATCCCAACGAGCGCCACACATTGTGGTTGACAGAATTTAAACTTGGGGAAAAAGAGAGCACTGGTATCAGATTAGGAGTCAGTAAGAAGAGAAGAAGTCAGATTAATGCATCCCAAACAGTACTGTATGGAGGTATTTTACCCTCTTAATACTGTCAAACTCAGAAAGAAGTATTTTATATCAGGCAGTTTTCCATAAAACCGGCGAATCAAAGACGAGAGCTCAGAAGTCTGCTCATTCTTAATGTGTTCAGCTATCAGACAGAGAGCTAGTCAGCAGCTCACAGACACAGAAGGTGATAGAAAATGCGAAAAACACATTCCGACTTCGAAATGGAACATAAAGTGGCCCACAGGGCTCATATAAGAGTCTAGTGACACTAGTGTGACACCTGTGAATCCCACAGCTCGCATTAGAATAATCATAGTCCATACAGCTGTTAGTCTCCCCACGGCTGCCTGCTTTAACGTTCATTATTCTGGCTCAGATGAAAGGAGAGTAGTTGTATCTATGGGTCATCATCATATATCATCCTTTGTACTGACACTTAACTGAATAAAAGCAGTGTGTTCTTTAAAGTTTCTCTGTTTCTTGCGGTGTTTCTCAAGTTGTTTACGTGACGCCACAAGTCATCTCCAGGCCACTGTGCAGCATCTCATTTCATCACCTTTCCTCATGTGTACTTGTACACAAGATGCGCCTGCCTCTGGTGCCAACATCGCTGTGTTTGTTTATCTCTGAGTGTCGCAGAGTCTGTTGAGGTTGTTTTTGATCTTCTCCCTCCTCACAATGGGGCCTGTATCATCCAACAAAACATTTATTATTGTTTGTGTTGCTCTCAGCAGAATATATCTGCTCTCTAATGAAGCTTTCTGACTTCCGTCTCTCTTTCTCAGTTGGTCCTGGCAGAGAGTGCCCACTCTGATGGCGGATCTCAGTGCACAGAGAGCCACCCGGAGTTGCCCCCTCCTCTTGAGAGAACAGGAGGCATTGGAGACTCACGGCCCCCCTCCTTCCAGTAAGTAGGCTGATCATTGCGTGTCACACATGCACAATTACACACATGTGCTTTAGCCAGATGTATTCAAGCACACAACCCTGTGCTCTGGGTGACCTTTTTATTTCACAGCATGCCATATGTGCTAATTAGAATGTGGAAAAGCTCATCCTAGAGATTGTCATCTCTGGCTGGTATGGGAGGAGAAGGTGGTCTATACGCCTCTCTGTGAATTATGGCATGAAGTATGTGCTAAAGCTTGAGTGTGGGAGCATGCACGGGTGTGAGTATTTTTCCCACTAGAGTGTATGTTCCCTCCTGCCCACTCAACCATGGAGTAAGGCGTTAGTTCGCTCATCTATGTAAACATGATGCGTACACTGCCAGTGCTGCTGATTCTTGAAATAGCCTTGACAGCATACACATCTTCAGGCGAATACTGGCTCTCAGTGAGGCCCATTGTATACACTCACTAAGAGCATTCATCCATACTCGCTTAATAAAGGCATACGTGGTCCAAAAAAACCAGTGGTGCCTGAAAGCTCACAAATGGAGACTTTCCTGACAGCTTGATGACGGTTACCTGAGCCCTGTTTTTGATTTCAATCTGGCAGATTAGAGAATATGACTGCACTTGCTGAGGAGAAAGTCCCAAGCTAAATATAGCCAAAAGCGCTGGGGGCAGTGGGGGTTGTTGCCATTACCACGCTAGAGCAATATGGCTGAGGCTCTATATTGAGAACTACAATCTGTCATGTCTCTGTGTATCTCTTTATCCAGTGTTTGACATCTCGGCTCACATTTGCCCTCTATGGGCCGCTCCTGCTGCTTGGCTGTCAGCTGTCCTGATGATTTTATTGTTCCTGGCCAGCCCTCACTAGGACTATCGCCACCTTGTGGTGAATAACAGCAGTGTGCCGGACCTCTTACCCCACGTAATTCCCCCCCACTCTCCCTTTCTCTCTCCCTCTTTGAGTCAGACAGGCAGGCTTTTCTCTCAGAGAAACAGCGTGGTGAATTCCCTATAGCGAACCTCCTCTCTTTCTGAAATGAATCCAGTCTTCCAACCCTCTACCTCTGTCTGTAAATAGCTAGAATATTATTACCACTTCATTTCTCTTTGTGCTTTATTCATGCATTTCATGTGTTTGTCGGCGTGAATGGCTCTATTTGATGAGCACACAGAATAGGTGTTTTGGGCTGAGAATGGACACAACTGATGTGCCTCTGCCTGGTAATCCGGATTAACAGACATTAAAAGCACCCATCTCCATTTCCCAAGAGGGAGGGGGGTGGCGATTGGCAGCAGAGAGGAGAGGGCGGGGGGTGGAGGGGGTTGAAAGGGGGTGGCATTTGTTCACAGCTGCAGCCTAGCGCCTTGGATAATCTCCCCCCGGATCAGCAGGCCTGCCGCCCGCCTGGTCAGCAGCCTTCGACAGCCTGACAGGCAGGCATCCACCGCCACATCAATCATCACACTGCCTCCCAATCACTACCAATAGTAATGCATCCAAACTATGCATCTTCAGTCATATTTGTATACACGCACTGACCTGTGCGGGTGAATCCCGGCCCAGGTGCACCCATTAGTACTCCGAAGCAGAAGCGTGTAAGCATGCCTCATTGAGCACTTTATCCCGCTGAGTGAACACAGCAGACACAGCATCCTGTCTGCTCTTGTGTTTTTAATTTGCATTGATCATACACACACTACCGCTGAGGTGTGTGAGAGCATTTTCTTGACCATGTCTGTGTTTTGTGCCTCTTTATGTTCTGTTTATAACAATAAATATGACACTGTTTGTACACGAGCACTGCCAGTGAGTGTGCATGAATGCATGAATGCGCCTGCATGAAAGTGTGATTATTTATGCAGGTGTAAAGTACATGTTGCACACATGCCTAAGTATGTGTGACACAATGACAGGGTTGAGTAAAGTTCTCACCAGCTTCAGGTTTCTTAGGTGCCCGGTGGCTGTGTAAGTCCCTTAACCCTGGTGCCTGAGGCCACAGTGTCTCCATCCCTCTGACAAAATAACAACCTGCCCTCCAGCCTCTCCAGAACCCCCAGACTCCTCCTAGACCCCGAGCACACAGGCCGGCGTATTGCTCAGCCCACACCTGATCTACCACTTCTCGCTTTTTTATGCAATCTGTCATTCTCCCCTCTCTGTCTCTCTCCCAATCACGCTCCAGGCACCATCTGGGCTTTCAATAGGTCTCATTAATGCCAGTATTGTCCAGAATGGCTCCCTCTCAGGGTATCTGGTCATTAATGACACTTAGTGAAAAACACATCACATACCGCAGAACAATGAAACTGCTATTTTGGCCGGAGGGATTGAATTTGAAACAGAGTCACAATACGAGTTGCATATTCCCCTAAGGCTGAATGGCAGGCAAACAGATATTATAACAGACAGGACTATATTGTAGCTGGGGATTATGTTCAGGAGTGTTGGTCGCAGGCTTCCTGGAGAATTCATTTGAAAGACTTTCTCTGAGAGAGACCGAGAGCGTGTGTGTGTGTTTTGTGCATCATTATGAATATGACTGAAGTTTTCCAATGTGTGTATTGCAGCGCCAATGCGGTGAGCATTCGAGATGGCCTGGACACCGAGACGGGTACAGAGTCTCTCCTGAGCCACCGCAGAGAGCGAGAGAGAGAGCGGGCGCGGAGGAGAGCTCGAGAAACTGAGCGTGAGTATTATCAGCCGGGAACAGATGGATCCTATAAATGCAATTATCCTGTCATTTCCAAGTTATTACATTTCAGTTCCTCTCACTCAACTCTTAACTGTCTTACTCTACACAAGTCATTCACCTGTCCCCCCATCCCCCCCCGAAAAAAATTTGGACAGACAGTAGACATGTATGAAAAAAAAGGCCCTCAGGGTTCACGTGGTGTGCATTGAACTTTAAACACATGCATATCTGAATTCTCAGAAGAGTGAAGAAGGAAGGAAAGAGGAAAGAAGTGAATAAGTTCACAGTGTGTCAAAGTTTCTGGAATTCACTGTCTTGCCCAATAATTGTCCTCCTTCTGTTTCCTGTGTGCGGCTCAGGTTTATGGTCAGAGGCTGTTTTCCACTCGGTAGTCACACTCCAGTCTTGTTCCATGATTATACCCTGTCAGAATATCAGAGGAAAGTCTTTTGCAGCTATTGTTGAGATATAAATGCAACCATCTACAGTTGAAATGGATTAGAAATAGTTAGGATCTGGATTTGAAAAGTCCCTGATTACTGTTATCAAGTGCAAACGCATCTGGTCCACGGTTTTGGTATTTGACTGCAGTGTTTTCCATTCAAATCACTTTGGCAGAAGGACGGCTTTCTTCTGGCTCCTTCAAAAGAGCTGCTCTCCTTCACAGGCTCAGTGTTTTTAATATGAGAGCCTGCCAGCCAGCATCACATGTCTGCCCTGTCCACAGCAGAGAAAAGGCTTTACTGGTGCTGCAGGAAAAAGGTGTGCTCTATTTTATCAGCACCATCATACCTGTGATATTTTAAGATATCCGCTTCATTCTATTCCTGCTCTCGCCACACAGACATTGTGGCAGAATGAGTTGTTTTTATGGCAGGAAGTATTAAACCAGTAGCTGCTAATGGTCACTGTCTACTCTTTCCCCATCTTTCCTCCTCTTGCCTGGCACTTTGCATCCTGCACTCCAGACTCATGAAGCAATTAGCATTGCATTGCACAGCATTACGTTGAGGTTGAAGAAAGATCTGTAACTGTCTCATATGCAGGAAACAGATATATCTTTATCCCAGCAGAATAACTGCATAATCATATTCATTGATTCCATTACTCTCATGTATCTTTTAATGGTGTTAGAGCTGCAATGATTAGTCGACTAATTCATTAGTTGGTTGACAGAAAAATAAACCAACTTTTCTGAAAATCAATTAATCATAAAATGAATTTTTTAGGTAAAAGTGCTGTTTTCAGCCTCTCAGATATGGAGATTTCTATGTATATTGTATCATGTTAAGCTGAATATTTCAGTTTTGGATTGACATTAAACAAAACTGACATTTAAAGATGGACATTTTTCCTTTTTTTTCTGACATTTTGTAGACCAAAAGATTAGCGCTGGACTGATTATATATTGTTTGGCCATCACAGATATATTGGTATCTGCTATGTGTTGACTGTAAAACATATTTTCTAAAGATTATAATGCAGCAAAATATGCTTGAGTTGATTTATAATACTTAAATTCCCTTTACGTTTCAGTGCACTGATGTCATTTAAGACAATAAAGTTGTTAAACTGTTCAACTTAAAATATATTGTCGTCGTTACAAATCTTTGTCACAAGTGTTTACTAACCAAATTCGAGCATTTTAGGGATCATTTAAAAAAAAAAAAAAAAAAGTCCAAAACTGAGTATATCGACTGATGTACTGTATAAATATTTTTGTTTTTAATTCCCTAATGTCGGTATCGGCATAAGCACAAAAAACGAAGTATCAGTCAAACGGAATAAACAGTGCATCGATTAATCTTGAAAATGTGCAGCAGATTAAGTGATAATGAAAATAATGGTTAGATGCAGACCTGGAGTTTAATTCCTTGGCTCAAGACATAATGTTTGCCCTCACCTTGCTAGATTCAATGTTGCTAACGTCAAGGACGAAATATGTTTTTAAAAAGTCTTTATCATAGTGGCTAAATCATTAAAAAAGCCAAACAACAGGATGCGGCCTTACCTTTTATAGTAGGTATGACTACATGTATTTCAGTGAGGAACAGCCAATAGGAGGCGATCACATGACCCAGATAATGACATGAATTGGCTTAAAAGATTACATGCACATGATGTGCAGAAAATAAACATTAAAAAAAAGTCAAATGTGTACCCTCATTGAGGCCAGGATACTTCAACACCTCCAGTCTATGAATCCAAAAAGCGTCTCTTCAGTTAAGTTTCCGTATTCTCTCCCCTCTGTCTGTTGTTTGGCGCCCTGATGAAGACTTTATGATCAAAACATGTTGGTTTTTTAAACAAATATTTAGGCTTTTTAAAGTTTCCTTCCTCATTTGATACATTTTCATGCATACAGAATCATCATCATCATCATATCATACAGGAAACAGAAACTTACTTACTATTTCTGTCTCTCTCTCTCACTCACTCACACACACACACACACACACACACACACACACATTCTTTCTGTCTGTTTCCTCACCTGCTAGTTTATTAGCTGTAATTAAGTGAATCCATCAGGGGAATTGAGTGTTTTGCAGAGCAGTTTCATGGCTCGTAAATCTAGCAAGCAAGACCCCATATAATGCAATTCAATTTGGCTGTGTTGGCTCAGTACTTGCTGTCACAGACACGTGGCTTGGATGTAAAGACATATAAAAAAGGTGCAAGTAGCCCTGCCTTTTTACCTCACAGCCTGCAGCAGCAGCAGGAATTCCCCTGTCACCTTATACACACGCTTCAAGTGATTTTGTCTCAGTGTGAATGCTAGATGTTTTACAGCTATCAGTTAAAGTGGTAAACGTATCCCTTCGTATTTTCTGTCTGTGCTGTGGCTGTTTTGAGAATGAATGGATGATTAATGCAGCATTTGAACCTTTTTAGGAGGGTGAACAGGTGTTTAGGAGTTACAGGATATTGTATATTTAGTTATTGTATTGTTGCAGAGAGCATTTAATACATGCAATAAAGAAAAAAGCATTTCCATTACAAGGATGTTCAGCGCTGCTGGGATTTAAGGTTGAGGTCAAAGAAGACCTGGCTAAGCCAAAGCACTTATGCTTGTATTAAAGTATTAAACCAAAGCACAAAAACAGCTGGTGAAAGTATGAAAAGCACCAAAAACATTTTTTTTTTTGGTCACGCAACGCTGCTAAAGGCGGTCAGGCTTTCAATCACCTGATGGTGTTTTCACCTGAGGCAGAGATGGGAGAGGACAGAACATCATCTCAAATCCCATATTATCTCTGTTTTGGAGAATACCATCACCTGATTGGTTGCACAGAGATTAGCAGTCATTCTATAGTAGTGTGCAATGGGAGGAAGGGAGGGAGGAAGGGAGGGGGAATACTTTCTCCTGACTCTCAGCTCAGTTTATCTGTGCGTTGGAGGAAGGCACACTGTTGGCTGTGGTGAGAGGGATTTATTGTGTTATGATATTTGACATTTGAACATGTTATATGATTTGATGCGAATTCATTTTGTGGTTAGTTTAATGCAGGTATTTCTTTAAAATAATTCCAATGTTGTTAAGCAAAGCTAGTTAAAATAGGAGCGTTTTTGTTTTGTATTGAGGAAAGAGGTTAATTGTACCTGTTTTGAGCTTTTATAGGTTGATGTAGTTTATGTAATGTAAAGAAATGACCAATTTGAACATTGTTACATTTTGACTTTATCTGATTAGTACATTATTTATTCATTTTAAGGATAATAGTTGATAAAAATCAGACAAGGAGCCTATCTTTTAAATGTGAGAACTTTTGAAAAGGTCATTGTGGCCAAAGTTTCACATGTCTAGTCAAAAAGTGATTCACTCACTTCTTGTTTTCTTCCTGCCCACTCTTCAGAGTATTTCTATTCTTACTGCCTATTTTTCACTGCCTCTATTGTAGATAAGCTGTGAAGCCTGTCAGCAGCCAGCCGGTGGGCAGAGACCGTCTGAGGCTCAGGTTTTAGAGAGCTGCTAGCGCAGACGGAGCAGAGCACAAAGGCACAGATTTCAGTCTGACTCGGTGAACCTGCACACTCGTTGTTTTTGTTTTCTCTGGTGTGGCAGTCCTCTGAGCGTGGGAGGAAATATGTTTGAGTGAGTCCTGACAGTGGATGTCCCTCTGCTGATTGAGTGCTTATGCGCAGCTCAGCTTTCATAAAAGCACCTTCTGGGCGGAGTTTGCGATGGGAACAACCACAATGCTGGAATTTTTTGCTTGCTCACGCCGCATACGCTGGCTGCCACGCCCTCTTCGCCTTATGAGACCTTTCCAGCCAATCCGCTGTTATCCTGAGACAGCTCCGCCTCACTGGCAATGTACGTATGGAGATGGACAGGGTGGTCATACACTGCTGGGAATTGGAAGAGTGAATTTATGTCATGTTATGTATTCAACTCTGATTATTTCTCCTTTTTAATATTTATGTATTATTCCATTGTCTGGAATGGCTGAAACCTAAGTTCTGCTTTTCAGTTCATGTTTCTAACAATGCTAAAGTCATCCAGAGCTACGAGAGAACAAAGATCTTATGTTGTTTGTCGTCACTGTTTGTCAGATAACTATGATCTTTTCCAATTCCGCCACTCTCACTACCGCTGACTTTCTCCCCTCCCGGGTGCTCCCTCTTGATCTGATCCGACCTCACGACGAGCAACGTGACCTCCCTGTCTGACTCACTGCTGCTCTTCCTCTCTTTCTCTTTCTAGTCCCTCGCATCAACGGTCACTCGAAATCAGAGCGCACTGCGAGGGACTCTGCCATGGGTTACGACAGCGCCTCAGTAATGAGCAGCGAGCTTGAGTCCAGCTCATTTGTGGACAGTGAGGAAGATGAGGATGCCAGCAGGTAACATACTACCTAACATCAAAATGGATTTTTGCACAATGAACACACAATTTTTTTTCTGAAACAACTTGACACATAACACAATAATATCTCTGCAGTAAATGCCATTTCTGCGAAGCACATCATTTTATTGTTTGTCATGAGAATCTGTAAGGGTGTTCATTCCCCATAGGTCAGATGATCTTTGAGATTAACATTTTTGCATTGGCTATAGCTGCAACTCACTATTATTTTCATTATGAAATAATTAATTATTTTTCTGTTGCTTAATCACAAAATGCCATAAGTTAGTTAAAAAAATGCCTGTCACAATTTCCCAAAGCCCAAGTTGATGCATTCATATTGCTTGCTTTGTCAGTCCAACAGTCCAAAAGTCAAAGATATTTAAATTACAAAGATATAAAACACACAAAAAGGAGAAATCCCTCAGATTTGTGAAGCAAGAATTATTCAGTGTTTGGCATTTTTGCTTGATAAATGACATCAATTATCAAAACAGTCTACTCATTGATTAACTGATTGTTTTCCAGCTCTGGCTGTTGCTTAACCAAAGTTAAATTGCAAATAAACCAAAGTTAAATAGCAATTAGCAGCACATATTATATATGTGTGCTGTATGTATATATCTATATATATACATATATATATAGATATATACATATATATATAGATATTTACTATAACTATGTACTACTATACTACTACAACACCAACGTGACGATATCAGATATGATGTCAGCATTTTTTCAAGGCAACATAAAGCAGCTTACAGACACGGGAAGAGGCTTATCAGCACTACAAAGTTCAGCTTACAAAGTGACGGATGATTTGTATTTTCCTGCAAATGTTTCCTTTTATTTTGTCATCCAACTATATAAACCCTCTTATTCTAATATCCTGTCTTTGTCTTCAGTTCCTTGTCATTATTCCCCCTCTTTCTGTCTGTGTTTCAGGCTCAGTAGCTCCACAGAACAGAGTTCCTCTTCGCAGCTGATGCGCAGACACAAACGTCGCCGACGGAGGCACAAAGTGGCCAAAATAGATCGGGTGAGCACCTCTAAGACACATCACCGCCCCTGCCGAAATTGAAATTGACATAGCGTGTGTGAAACAGATGAGAGTGCTGATTGATATAGATTTTATGCCACTCTTGACTATTTCTGATGTGCTTTACTTATTGTGTCCTCTCTGCCTTTCTAGTCGTCATCCTTCAGTAGTATCACAGACTCCACTATGAGCCTCAACATCATCACGGTCACGCTCAACATGGGTAACCCTGAGACTTCAAAGACTATGATTTTATTTTATTTATAAATATGTATACAGATATAATGTTTTTCAGAGCTGATACTGTGCCTGTTCTCATTTCTTTCATTCTCCACGACAGAGAAATACAACTTTTTGGGTATCAGTATTGTCGGTCAGAGTAATGACAGGGGAGACGGCGGCATTTACATCGGCTCCATCATGAAAGGAGGAGCTGTAGCTGCTGATGGAAGAATAGAGCCTGGAGACATGCTCCTTCAGGTACACCTGCAGATACTTCTCTTTTCTTATCGCTGTAATGAAAACACCTCTGCCGCTGTGTGTGAAAGTGTGAAAGCTGAACATGACATGTAAAAAAAACACTGTATTTCCATTTGAAGTTTTGTGGCCTATTAATAACATCAATGTTGCACTCGCTTCCATTACGAGGCTATTTGATACAAGTCGTAATTCTGCCTCTCCTTTTCCTTCCTGTTCTTGCCTCCCTTTTCATCTCCGTGCAGATACACCCTCTACAAACCACATGATGTCTGATTACAATTTGTTGTTGTTGCTGAACATTCATATTATAGGTTTTATATTGTTTACTGTGTTTCCCATAGAAAGCAGCTTAGGATTTGCAGGCATCTGAAGGCCTGTGAGCACAGCAGAGATGAAAAGTGCATAAACACATTTAAGCCCTCTGCAGAGCCTCAAAATAATATTTTTGTCATAAAAACATTGTATAATTGTGTAATGTCATTTGATTTAATGAGGTAATTACATATGCTGTTGTCTGCCAACCAGGTGAATGACGTAAACTTTGAGAACATGAGCAACGATGACGCTGTGAGGATCCTCAGAGAGATTGTTTCCAAAACTGGGTAAGAACAGCTTTCTCAGAGCAGCGACTGAGCATTAGGATTGTTTAACTCTCTGCAGCAGAAGATTATCACATAGAGAGCATTGCTTACTGTATGTAGGGTGAAATATTACACCTTGACATTACATGTAAATTAGATGGGGTGCTTGTTGGGTATTTAGAGGATTAAAAGAGTTAGGAGAGCCCATTGAGGAAATCATAACTGTAAAATACAAGCATATCCCTACAGTTTATCCATTTTTGCCAAACGGCATGTTTGTTGCTACAGTAGATTTGTTGACTTTTCAGACCCTTTTTGTGGCTTTTTCTAAAAGAGGACAAGTGACTTTCTAAGCTGGTATCAGCTTTTCCCGTTGCTGTTATACCAGTTTAGAACAAACTCTTACAGTAAATGTAGTAATGTACTCACAAATACTAAATATGCATTATTTTGGGGTGTCATTTAAACTACTTTTACACCAAAATCAGTGTGCACAAGAGAGTTTTTATAAATGTTTAAAATAGGTGTTTGACTTTTACACATTACCAGGAGTTTGCCTTTCTGCCTTTGTTCCTTGTGTGTCACACTTGTCATCTGGAAGATGTTAAAAGGTGATTAAAAGTCTTAATCAATAAAATTCTGAATAAGAAACATTGTTTCTTTCCGGAGCTGACAACAGAAGTCGTTAAAGAGTCAGACATCTCGCTTCTGATTTGTGGTACATTCGACCAAAAAACACTGACTTGATCGATGAATTGGTGATTTGATTTTGAGCTCGTTATTCAAACAGTAAACCAATAAATGTCAGCAATTTCAAACAACTTACCTCTGTGAGATACAAAGTAATGTGGTCAGTAATGTGGAGTGGAGAGTAATCTGTTCATTCCTGTTGTTTTATTACATGTCTTAACCAAACTTTGCTCATTTGTCTTTAAAGATATAATATGCAACATTTCTGCAATAAAACATCTAAGAACAAGTAGACCGTAGTCCTATATTTATCAGAAATGTCTCCAATTCTGTTCCAACATTCATTTGGTTGCCCGTTGCTATAACTTCCCGGAGAGAGTCAGAGAATGAGGTCTGCAAGCGTGACTAAACACAACATGAATAAAACGTTGCACTAACGTAGATAGATGTTCATCAGCAATGGTGGTTATTTAACGCTGAAGACAACAGCTCCCATGATTCGACATTACTTGCATCTTTTGTTTAGACCTAGAGACCCTGAGCAGCCGAAACTACATACTGTCAATTTAAAAGATTTTTATTAAAACTGATTTTCTATTTGCTTCCTCTGCAGTCCCATTAGTCTTACTGTTGCCAAATGTTGGGACCCGTCTCCACGAAGCTACTTCACCATCCCACGTGGTGAGACAAACCCCAGTACTATATTGCAATCACATACATACATATCTAATTTTACTTATGGAATCGAGGGTCTAAGGATAGAGCATGTCATTCATTGTACAGTTTGTTTCTTATGTAAAATAAAGTAAAAATAAGTTTGATTTAGTAAAATATGCATTTGATTAGTCAAATCAAATCAGTTTTATTTATATAGCCCAAACAATGCCAGACAATGTTTAAACTGTATCTTTTATTAGAGTTGCCTTATTTTATTTTTTGCATTTGTTCAGCTGAACCAGTGAGACCCATCGACCCTGCAGCCTGGATTTCACACACCACCGCCTTGACAGGCCCTTACCCACACTATGGTAAAGACAACCAACATGTCCATCACACACTAGAAACATCAAGTCTGTTTTAATTATGACAACCTCACAACATTTAAACAATTGAGAAGTTCCACTCACAGACTCCTCTCCCGTCCCAGAGTTTGATGACCTGCCTCTATCTGCGAGTAAAACAGACATGGCAACCATCGTCAAGGTGATGCAGTTGCCAGACTCTGGCCTGGAAATTCGAGACAGGATGTGGTTGAAGATCACCATCGCCAATGCTGTCATAGGTGAGAAAAGCTGAGCCATGTGAGCACACACAAAACTAAAAGCAAACCCTTGTTTCCTGTGAATGAAGATTTGGATTTTTTTTTAAGCAATTTACTGTAAGTAATGCATGTACTTACAGTAACTCTTAAAAATAGACACCCAAAAATGAAGAATAAAGAAATTGATGTTTATTGACCATTCATTTTATTTTAAATTGTGCACGCTTGAATTACAAATGTGAAATTTGAGACAGAAACTGAGAAAAGCTGGTATGTGATTACAGATTTAATCTGTAATCACATACCAGCTTTTCTCAAATCCTTCAGGTAATTTCTGTTTCTTGTTCTTAAATAAGAATCATTGCAACACACTAATACAAGTTTTAAGTTTTTTGGTCTAACCATAAAATCTAATTCTGAGCCCTGAAAATAATCATGCATACAGCAGTTTTGGCATTAGTTTCACTATCTTTATTCAAAGTTCCTGCAAACATCGTGCTGCCTATCTACATGTAGCCACTGTGGTTGTTACAGTTTGCATGTTGACAGTATTTTTAGCATCTGTTCAACACATTAGAGAAGGAGACCTCATGTCTGTTTGTGTGTGTTTTTCGCTGTGTCAGGTGCTGACGTGGTGGACTGGCTTTACTCCAGAGTAGAAGGATTCAAGGACCGGCGGGATGCGAGAAAGTACGCGAGCAGTCTGCTGAAACATGGCTACCTGAGACACACCGTCAACAAGATCACCTTCTCCGAGCAGTGCTACTATACCTTCGGGGACCTCTGTCAAAGTACAGCCACTTCCCTCAGTGTGTCCTTACACGTGTATGGCTTTTTATTTATGAATAGAAGGATTGTGCTAAGTCACTCCCTCTCTGCTTCTGTTTTCTCTCCAATAAGACATGGCATCACTCAATTTAAACGAGGGATCCAGCGGCGGAGGCTCTGAGCAGGACACTCTGGCACCGCTTCCACCCACCAGCAACCCCTGGCCCCTGGGCGGGCAGCCATACCCCTATCCTCCCTTTCCCTCCGCACCTCCCAGCTTCCCGCCAGGATACTCAGACCCATGCCACAGTTTCCACAGTGGGAGTGCAGGCAGCCAGCACAGCGAGGGTGAGCAATGACAAGGAGGGGCAAGGCGGGCCTTTGAGTTCTCCATCAGCTTTTCATTAATTAATGTGATAATTTGACTCAACATGCAACATGGCATTCTCCCTAATCTCAGTATTCCTGACATATGACATCACTATTACCAAGTATCTGACTCATGCTGATGTTAGCTTTTCTGGCTCACTGGGCAGGAAACTGACATTGGATTGCTTTTTGATTATTAATGTGTATTCTAAAACACGTCCTGTATTGTCAAGGTCAATCATGAGCATCTTGAGTCACACAGCGGACAGCTCTGCAGTACTGGGTGTGTACATGACAAAAATAATCGGATCAACCATACAAATCGCCAGCTTGTAATGATCAGCGCCGAGTCCATCCCTCTTCATCAGTTCTCGAATTATCTTTTTGTTCTCATTTTGAATCAGTGCTTTGTGTTGCTGCTGCATGGTTTTTGATATCTGCATTGAGGGAGAGTGGCGAACCAGGGCGGTTTGTACAGTACATAAGTGGGTGGCTGTGATAGTGTGCTTGTCATACGCTTTTTAAACTAGACAGTCCAGACAGATAATGGTAACTTACTTGTTACCATCTATCAGTCTAATTTTCATTGTTTTGAGTGATTCATCCAGACATCGTCATGTCTTGCTTTCAGCCGGTTGTCACTCTTTCAGTTGGTTTAACTGCAACCCGTGAAACGTGGAAGGACAGAGTTGACAAAGATAAGACTAGTCATGTGATGTACTTTTACGTAAGTCAAATGGTAGTTTCTTTTTCTTCGTGGGTAATTATGTGTCCGCCTGCTTGTTTGAATGAGTGCATGTGTGCATTTTTTGCATTTTTGAGAGGCAGTTTCTCCATAACTTGAAGATTTGTTTAGTTGGATGACCATGAGAAGACCAAAAACAGCCTAGGGTGTAATATAAGCTATGACATTATGGGCCAGATGCACAGTTAGGTAGTGTGGGAAGGGTTGGGCTGGGAGGTGTGTGTAATTCTGTTGTTCCCTCTGTTTCTGCTGGGCAACGTTAGACTGAAGGAGGAGGTAGTCCCAGGACACTGGGGGAACCGGTAAGCCTGCTAACCCCCTCTCCTCCTCTGCTGCTCTCTTTCTCTCTTTCATCCTCTTCATCTTCTTATTCTCTTCCTCTTCTCTGTCTCTCATGCTCAACATTCTCCACCTATCATACTGTGGCTTTAAGGTTTTTTTTCCTCCGCCCGTCCCATGCATCTTTCTCCGTTCCGTGTGTATCCCGTGTGTGACTCTCCTGACAGTCCATTCTCCCTCTCTGCACCTCTGGGCATGCATTCGTTACTGTGCTGGGAGGTGCATGATGCAGGATGATCACTCTGGGGCTTATGCTATCATTCTCACTGATAGGGGGCGATCATGCACCACTTTACCCAGTACTGTTGGGCTCATTGTGGAAGGGGAGGCGTGGAATGTGTGATTTTGCAACCTTGTGGTACACCTCTCTCACTGAGCACTGAGACCTGACATTAAGCTTCTTTTAAAATGAAACTGAGTAACACTTTATAACAACCATCATTAATAAATGGCAAATCTATAGTTAAGTTAACATTAGTTAATAGTTCATATCACTCCTAACAAACAATGAAATGCTTTACAAACCATTTATTAAGCAGTTGTTTATTGTTAAGCTCTAACTGATGAGGTCTATAATGCTTTGTAAATGTTAATGTATACTGTATTGTTCATCTATAAACATTATCTAGATGGACATTATTAAGCAATTGTAAAGGTTTATAAACATCAGTTGCAATTGTATAAACAGTATAGAAAGCATTTTTTCATCATTTTTTAACAATCAGTCAGTAAACCCTCATTTACACTGACATCCATTCAGTTGCACGAAACCCCTGAATATAGTCATGTAAAATGGCTACGATTACAATAATGTGAATGGTAATACAATACAGTTTAAATTTAAAACATTTATAACCGGTGGATGGGTGGTTTAAGATCAAATTTCTGAAATGGCTAAAGGGTGTAAGAGTATTGATTTTAATTAGGTGCTGTATTCTGTTCCAGGAGTCAGGTGCGCTAAAAATGAACTGCAGTCTTTCCAAGTTTGAACCTAACTTGTATAAAATGTTAAGTCACACAATAATATAACTATTAACAAAAGTTTATATAAATATCATCTTACCATTTATTAATGATGGTTATTATAAAGTGTTACCAAACATTGACAATAACTTTCTTAAATAAATATGTTGTGCTTTTCTGTGTTATCCACTTAGTGCTGTGTAGCAGTGTCTCTCTGATGCAGGTGTATCATGTTTACTTTGAGAATATGTGAATGTTTCAGTGTTTGTATGAATATCAGATGAAGCCCATGGTGTTAGTTGCTGCAGGTGGAACTTGGGGAAGAACCTTTGAGATAATCATGTTTGCCCTTGACTGCTGACTCTTGTTAGATTGCCTAAGAAAATATCTCGTCACACCTTAAACAAAGTGCAGTAATATGTTTAACAACATTAATGCATTCGTGCCATGAGATGTATAGTGTCTGGTACAGTTGATGAAGGCTTCATTAAGCTTTACATTATATTTTGTTTAATGTGTGACCAACTGATATCAGTAGCTAAATAAGGTGGTCTAAATCAGCTGTGGCTGACGAGTCAGAGCTGATGACTGTTGCTGCCTTCAAATGGAACTTGCGAGCTTGTGGTTACAACATGGAAAGTTGCGAACATGATGCAGTGTGCTTAGTGTTCAAGCGGTTAAGTCATGAGAACAGCTTCTAGGCAACGGCTTCTAGAAGCCACTTAGGCTAACAGTTTAGCAAACTAGCGAGGGGGTAACATAATGCTGGAGATGCAAAAGCATAAAATAGATGAGGACATTGGGAAAATCCACATTTTCCTCAGAGATATTCTAAAATTACAAGGAACAACTAAAAATGCAATATATTAATTTACTTTCCACATAAAAATTAACTTCTGTGGCCATAAAAAAAAACTTTATCTGAAACGTGAACATGGGAGTTTTCAGAAAATTTCCACTTATGAAGTCATATATATGGATTCTTCTCGTGATTGTGATAACCGTGACCCCATTTGAAGGCAGCATGTTTATTTATTAAGTGTACTAAAAGCTAAAATGTCTGAGTTTCTCTTCCTCAACAGGAAGCCGAAGCAGTGGATCCAACCCCAGCGCAGGCAAAGGTAGACGTTCCTCCCCACAGGAGAAGGGTCAGAGGTCAACATGCAGCGAATCAGAGCCTCGCGTCCGTGGAGGGAGGCGCGGTGATAGGTCCGCCAGCCAAATGAGCCACCACAGCCACGCCGTCTCAAGTCACAGTCATGCCCGATCAAGCCTCAGTCACAGTCAGTCGCATAGGAGCCACACTGTCTCACAGAACAGCCACCCATCCTTCACTTACAGCCACACCCCCTTCACCCAGCCAGGGCCAGGCTCGTGTGCCCACAGTGAGCGGAGCCATGCCTCCTCCTACGGCCCCCCAGGCTTACCTCCCCCTTATTGTCTGGCCCGACTGGCCCCTAAGACCTCGTACAGCAGCAGCACGCCCCCCGGAGCCCCTCCTGGGAGAGAGTTAGCAGCCGTTCCTCCTGAGCTCACTGCCAGTCGCCAGTCCTTCCAGCATGCTATGGGCAATCCCTGTGAGTTCTTTGTTGACATCATGTAACAGGACAGTGCCTTTTAAAACTCATGGAGCACAAAACAATTCTTTCCCCAAATTCTGTCACCCCCTTCTCACTTTCCTCTCAATCCTTTGCCTCTGACTGTCTCTAAGTTCAGAATGTAGACCCTGACTGGCCCTCCACCTACCCCCTGCTATCTGTCTATCCCTCTGATGTCTAAGCAAAGGAATACAGGCAGCAAGCGCACAACAGGAGGGAGTCCTCTCACAAACACAAGCACGGGTCCTCTGTGGCTGAAAACCCTCTTCTGTATTGACGTGACGTGTACAGTTTGTGAAATGTGAGTGGTATTCAGTGTGGTGATTTTTTTAAAGCTGCCACGCAGACATTCTCGGGAGTGTGTACTCTACCTAGGATATTTTCTGTTCTGCAAGACCTTTAAGCTGGCTGGGCCCTGGATCTCAATCCCCCAGACCCAGACCGAAACCTACAGCCCGCACTTAGGAACATTTCTCTGGGTCTAGTACTTGGAATTGATCTCCTGACTCGTATCTGTGCATACAGATACAAATTAGCAAGTTACACCAAACCTCTGGCCCCGTTTCCTTTATACTGTGGCATTGCCACCAGCTTATTTAAGCTCTTACCTGCCAACTACTAAAATGCTAACCTTGACCAGTTCACGATTTGTGGATTTCTTCTACTTCATAAGGGAGGCCCCGTAGCCAGCCATTAGTTTAACTAGGCTGCATATTGCATGACTGTCTCAACTGCTTTAAAGAAAAGAAATTTTATTAATACATTTTGTTTAAAGTATTACCATTATTGGGAGGAGGTGTTACCTCTTGCCAATGTTCTAAAGGAAGAATCCGTACACTGGATGATTTTTTTGTGATGTTATTTATGTGATCATGTTGCATTGATGGTGTCATACTTTGTCTACCGCGGCTGACTGACAGACAATCAGACATCACCCTTTGTGAATCAGTGGCCTGTTACCACTGTCCAACTGTGCTTTGTCGAATGTATCATTATTCCTGTTAGTGATTAAAAACCCTGACATTCATAACACTTTGGTTAAGTAAGAAAACCAACTTACAAAAACAGGATTGCAAACAGTGGACACACACCACAGCTGTGAAAGCAAGCTCAAAGGGGTGACATGAGATTAACCAGGATGCTGAGAGCATCACGGTCATCTATGAACTTCCTTCCTGAGCTTTGATAAAAGTCAGTGCGTTAAATGCCAAAGCCTCACAATGTGTGGTGGTTATTTCTCAACAATGCAGGAGCTGTCAATGATGTAAATCAGCTTTATGAATATCATCTGGCACTTCTCATTTTACATCTTCAAAGTGACTTCAAGGGGAATCCTGGCCTTCAGATTCTGATCTCCTTGCAAAACAATGGCAAACCCCTGTTGTATCTACCTAAAGTTTAGTTACAGGAGGGAAATCACAGACAGACACTAGTTTTATGAGCACTTTTCCATTTTGTCTCTCCCTCCCCTTTAGTATGAAACACTGTTTGCAATCAAAGCTTTCTCTTTAATTTTGTTTCTTTACAAAAGAAGAATAAATTGTACATAGAAATTTATTATATATATGAATAAAAATATATATGTTAAAAATTTTCCATGATAATCATCTCTAATGTGTTATTACCGTCTCTTAAATGTCTCTCTTTTAGCCACTAGATGGAGACATTTAATGTGAATTTCCTCCTTTTTACCCCACTTAAATTTCAACTTTTAAATATAAAATGTATTTTGGTAATGTCTGCTGGCATTACATGACAATAGAAATGTTTCATTGTCACAACAAGCAGGAGGTCACTACTCGATGACCAGTAGTAGCTCATCAAGTAGACGGCTATAAAAAAGTACGGACTAACTGCAAGTTGTAAAACACCGCCTCAACACCTAAATGTGTCAGCAACACTTGCGTTGGGTTACACTTAACAGTTAACACCCCGGAGTGGAACTTCCGAGCACTAGCGCTACCGCGTACTTTCCCAGTGGGCTGGCAATATTTTCACCAGGCTCAGCTGTACACTAAACCTGTACAGACCCCCTGTCTGCCTGACCCACTAACCACAGATGACTGAAATTGTTGAATGTTAGTTTGATGGTGAGGCTGCACTCCCCCACATGAGGGGGTGTGTTATAAGAAGTCTTTCAGGAAGGATGTGATGTCAGCCTTATAATGACGCCCTCGTGTGCAGAGGCAGATTAAAGTGCCCTAGAGAAGCAGCCCCCAGAAGTGCGCAAAGAACTGTGATCGCCTGGATTGCATTCATTTGAAGGAGTATTAGGCAAAGTGAAAATAAGTAGTCCCGGAATTAACCAAATTCTGTTACAACTGGCATACTGTTGTTGTAGTTTGACTCACACTAAGGCTGATGTCAGCCTACATGCAAATACACACACACTCATTTACCAGCAGAATGAATGTCATTACTACGGTACTCTACTGTACTTACCGAACAACTAAAAAGTATTTCCCAAGACAGTATGTTAATAGAGCTATTGGGGTTTACTCTGCTTCATAGCTGAATTTAGAGGGAGGTTGCAGGGTAAGTGTGGGAGGTGTTTCTTGGCCAAGGACGTGTGGGCTGGTGAGGTGCTGACTTTTTGACATCACAGTCTCAGATGATCTACGTATGCTCTTAAAGTGGGCGAGCCCTTCTAGGCTGAGGCTGAAGCCTTAGAAGGTCAAAGGCGAAATCTGTCAAATGTCATTCATGTATCATGAGATCATGATGAATGATACATCATACATGAAGTGTCACTTCGCCTGATTCGAAGCTGAGTCAGAGGATAAGACACACCATCCACAAGTAAGTGTGCTCATGTCATCATTAGTAAGCAAATTCTCCAAAAGTCTAAAAGCACGTACTGTAAGGGAGCACCATATCAAAGGAAATAAAGGTCATCAGCTAGTTTTTGGGAATTGACACAATACAAATCATCAACAAAAGCCACCTAACAAACGTGACCTTTGGGCAGTCGCACTTTCATTTTGGCACAGTGAAGTATTCTGTCTGCACTTTTTGTTTCCGTTTCTCTTTCACTGTGGTCACCAATGATCACCCCTTACTTAATGATAGCAGCTCATGAGAAAAACAAAGGGGAAATTTTAAACTTTTCAGTGCCCTTTAGCTTGACTCGTGACTCTGGGCAGGAGTAACTTGTATATCTAACATGACTCATCAGCCAACAATCTGCATTGTGACCTGATATTATGAACTCAATAACAATGATACTTCCTCCATTAAAAATAATGTGGTATCCTCTTGAGTGAAAACTGTTTTTATACATAACTTATCATATCTCTGTTTATGACTTCTAGTAATCTTTATTGTTCTTCCTGAGACAATGATAGCTGAACAAAAGCAGGAAAGCCCTTCCTCTTACAGTGACGTCAACTTAAGCTTTGTTTAACAAACAAACCCAATACAATTAAACAATAGTGAATGTAGCACATGAAAGAGGCCTGGAAGCCTTTCTGAAAACAGTTACATTTGGCCACTGTAATAGAGCCAGAGATGTGCCATCTACACCAAGAAACACCTCTCTTGGTAAAGGATAAGTTCACCCAAAAATGAAAATTCAGTCACTCTTTATTCAGCCTCAAAATGCAATGCAAAATAGCATTGCAGCACTCTCCTAAACAACTGAAGTAGATGGGGACTTGTTTTAAAAACGTAAAAAAAATGAAAAAAATCATGATATCGCTCCTTACAGCTTGTCCGGCATAATCCAAGATCGCAAACTGATGTGAAAAGACAATTTGCACCAAGCGCCAAACTCCCGTTCGGAAAATTGAAGCAAACGCGCAACTACCAAAAACTGCAGTTCCTGGAATGGCCACTTGAGGATGGCCCCGAAAGCAAGTCAATCCCCGTAAGAGCCTGTACAGCAGAAATAAACATGTTTACAGCCCAGTAAAAAAAAACAGTTTTGGCCTTTATACCCAATTTATCCCTTCATGACAACACTAAGGGGGTGAATTTTTAGAACTCACTTCCTTAAATTATATTATTATAGTTATGCATAATTAGGGGCGTTGCCACAAGCTATCTGCTCGTCCTCACCCCAGCTAACAGAGTGCCTATTGTAATGACAGAGACTCATTTATAGCGTAGTTTTTATCTGACACACCCGGGAGTTGTAGCTGAAACTTTGGTTTTTGGTCTATGTAAAAGTATGCTGTTTTCACTGCAGTTCCTTAATCTAGACAGGTTTACCCCATAGGACCTTATTTCAGAAAAACTTACAGTACAGTAGTGAACAGAGAGAGACAAATATTTTTTTGATCCGGTTTGAATTGTGCCATGAACAATACATTTGAGGTTTTTCAATTTAAAAGATTTACTCATGAAAGAGCTCAGGCCTCCACATTACATTTTAAAACAAGTCCCCATCTACTTCCATTGTTCAGGAGAATGCTATTTTCAGCAATAAACTCCAGAAAGAAGGTATGCAGTAGTCAGTCTAAATTAAGGTCAAAGTAGACAATGTTTTCACTGCAGTCCCTTAATCTAGACAGATTGGAACAAGACCATGCTGTTATCCAATACTTACAAGGATGTACTTCTAAGAAAGAGTCAATTGTGTGAATTCCATGAGATTCTCTAGTTATCTATTAAATATGCAAAGTGGAAGTGATTTGATAGATACAACAAAGCAAACAAAAAGATCAAGAAGGTGGCACAAAGCAGGGGTGAGGTAGAGGGGAGAGAGAGCGGAATATTGTATTAGGGTTTGTTCTTAATGTTTTTTCTCTTATTTTGCCAGTTAAACAACTCTTACATCTTGTTATTTTGATATTTCTAATCTTCCTGTGTTTGCTTTCTCACTGAAGAAGAACAAGTTATATCTTTGTAAAATTATCAAACACTTTATATTTATGGTTTTGTAGTTTTTAGTGACAATTTGTAGGGGTTTATGTTTTGAATGTTAAGGTGTTTTCCATTCATGATACTCATCTCTGTCTTATTGATTTCAATGATGTCACTTAGTCACGCCCCCAGTGAAAAAAAACCTGAGTATGAAAAGCATGCTCAGTTGTCTGTGTGGTGAGTAAGTTTTAGCGCACTGAGCCAGCAGCATAGAGAGATTACTTCACATGACATTACTCATTTTTCAACTTCATATCATTACTGCTGAGTGGCTTTAACTTAAGAATATTAAGGGTGTGTATGTATTTAAGACTACAGCTTCAGATTTAGAAAAACAAAAAAGGTGCCTTTTTAAAATAATTTAGGTATCTGGGATATTTCTTGAATTTGGATTACCTTACATCTGTCCTGAGGCTGGGAAGCTGACAACAGTATGGCTGTGATCCTTTGGGCACTGGGTCTCTCTCTGCTCATGCAGGTCTGTTTGTGCCGTCCTGGACAAACTGCCAGGGGCTGCATGACATGGAATAAAATTGGGGACGATGTTTGCTGTGAAGCCTGTCATCCTGGTAAGTAATAAAGGAGATAATGACCATTACAGCTCTCTATGATTATAATTGATCAAATGTGTTGTTTTATTATCTCTGTCCGAACTGTTTTAAAGGTATCCCAACAGCACTGATCCGCAAGGGTAACTCTATTAATGTATATGTGAAAAAAATAAATGTAAAACCTTTTGTTGCTCCACAAGAAGCTGCATGTAGTCTCATAAATTGCCTACAATGATGTCACTCATTGGCTAAGCTACATTGTGTGTAATATAGGTGCCAGGTTTTAAAAAAGGAAGAAACACGCTTTAATGTGTAAAACTGACCTGTAATGAAATCAGTCCTCAAGAGTTGTATTAATAGTAATATCTCATATGAGCAATAAGCCTCCAGAGTTGTATGCGCTTTTAGCTGCAGATTTTCCAGCCCCTGTTCCTCTGTGGTGGCGTCCTGTAACCAATTATAGTTTCAGTGGTTTTCTGAGCTAATACCACAACAAAGAGACAGGGATTGGATGACAAATCAAATACTTTGGAATTGTGACTTATACCTCCACATGTCCTTACAGTACCAAAACAGTTTGTTTAAAGCTCTCCTGTGCTGCCTTTCAACTTTTAAAGCTTTGAGTAGGAAGGTCATATTGTCTATGAACACTTGGAAGGAGCTGATCTCACTGAAACTGATCTCATAATGTGACAGAATTTACATTATATTTACTGGTGTCTGTTCTGTGTGTGTGTGTTTGTTTGTAGGAAACCGCCTGGTCAACAAATGTGGTCCAAAGCCCCAGGAGCTTTGTAAACCTTGTGAGCCAAACACATATACAGTGGAACCTCTGAAGCTCAGTTGTTTGAGATGTACTCAGTGTGTAGGTACGTTAATAGATCCTACTGGTCACAAAAATGCAAGTCATTTTTTTTCTCATTAGTGAACTACAAGTGGAAATATGTAAAATTACACAATTTTACAACTCTCTTTCCCTCTTTGTATGTGTAGGTGCTCAAGTCCTGCTGAGAGAATGCACAGCCACGACTGACACAAAGTGTGGCTGTAAAGAAGGACTCACCTGTGGTAATCCTGCCTGTACCTTCTGTGTTATGAAGTGTTCCAAAGGGCAGGAACCTACAGAGGATCGTAAGTAAACTAAAGATAAGCTTGTGAATTTGGCACATACACGTCTAGATTGACCTGAAAGTCACCTGAATGATTGTCTGCACAGGTTCATGCAGACCATGTCCAGAGGGAACCTTCAATGACCAAATTCACCAGAAGTGCAAACCTTTGAGTGCCAAGTGAGATATACCCTGCTCTAAAATCACCATCTGTTTATTGAAGCCATGTTTTGTAAAAAAACAAAACAGAAAAATCACTTAAGTCCTACTGTCATCGCTTTATCTTTCTCAAAGGTGTCCCAATCCAGATGACAAGATTGTGGTCAAGGGAAATGCATCCGCTGACATCGAGTGCATTTCTGTTAGGCCAGTGACCATACCAATCAAACCTGGTAGGACATGATTCTACTCCTATAATGTACCTGTGCTTCTTATTTTAACTGTAAGCCAGCATTAATTTCTTGCTATTTTGTATCAGATCCCCCAGAACAGGCATGGCCTTTGGTCTTATCTGTGGTCACCAGCATAGTTCTGATTGTCTTCGGCCTCATCGTCGTCATTATTGTTGTGACCCTGAAAATCCACCAGAAAAGAAAAAAGGAGGAAATGGAAAATGGAAAAGAAAAGAAAACCATAACCCCTACAGGTAATTACTGTTGTACTTCATACAAATTATAAAAAGATAAGCCTAACCATGTTACCTGAATGATCGATTATACAAAACATTTATCAGCCAATCATTCTGAAAAGTATTCAATTTGTCCTTTTTAGCTTCTTCAGATGACCCTCGGACATTAATAGCAATTGAGTGCAGTTTCCACGAGGCCCAGCAAGAGCAGGGGAGCAGCTCAGAGTCGCTTGCCTCCAAGGACTCCTCAGAGCGACTCATTGGATGACCACACTGAAACACCTGTGGAGGTTCTATTGAATTCTGTGAAAGGAAAACAGGATACCGTGAATACGATAGGGTCCTTCTTTGTGATACAAAGCCACATGTTTTGTGGATGTCCTTGCTTGACTCAAAGTGCAACAAACAGAGCACTGTGTTAACCCAGCTGCCTTTTATCTACCCTCTTTTCTTTTATATGAATAAGCACAGATACTGTGAAAATACAGATTGGTAAAATTAGAGGTAGCATCATGTTGTGAAATTACCAGGATACAATTCTAGCAATCTCTTGATAATACAGTGAATAGACACAGGAGAGGAAGGGGAATTCTGAGAGGGGAAAAAACAAAGTGGATTTACAACAGCCCATTCATCATGTAAATTATAGCCATCAAGGATGCTGTGTTTTTTCCCCTGGCATTAATCTTGACAGATACTGTAGTCCTAAAATATCTATGACAGGTTTTGAATTATATGGTTGAATTAATGGTAAAACAACAAGCCTTATATCAAGTTTATAGCCAACTCTGTTTTTTTTTTTTAACTTCTTCCGTTTTTTTTTAAGTAGTTGAACTTTGGCCAATACATTGTTGAATAATACTGTGGTGTGTGAATGAGTGGGAAAGAGTTTCATATCTCTGATATTTGCATGTCTGAGCGGTAAAGCAGTTCTGTGTGAATGTACAGTGCACGCGCGGGAGTTTGTACAGCTGTGTCTGACGTCAGGTTTCAGTTGTATCTATTGCTGAGCCCACATATGACTCCTAAAATAGGTTTCAGTTGACTCAGGCTCCAATTTTCAACTAGTGTTTACTGCTGAAATTTTACATTTATAACCTGGTTATGTTGCAGCAACCAAACTGTAACAATATTGTCTTATACAACATGACTATGTGGTGAAACAGGATTTATCAGGGGATGGTTTATGTTACTTCTTGTATGTTTTGGTTTATTATTTAAATCTTTATGGTGTAGACTACTACTGATATATTGTGAAAATAATAGTGCACAGAAGACACTAGCTTTGTGTACTATTGTAAAAGTCAGTTGACAATCAGGTTGAAGACAGTGTGGTATATAACCTCCTCCACCCTAGTACCAGGAACTACATGGACTTTCCTCCTCTTGCTTTATTGGTGTCAAAAAGTCCAGTGAAGGGAGTTTCCCTCTTTGTTAAAAGCTAATTCTACATCATGTTATATTAAAGGGAGCCTACAGTACAGTACAGAATCTGCCCATCTACACTAGTGTAGATAAGAGGCATGTCTCAACTTGAGATCAACCAGATCTCTTAAGAGTTTGGCAACAGTTTGTATACCGAGAGTAATGTTTGGATAAAAATCACTGATAATCTGATTACTCATGTACTTCACATGTATCGCTGAGATTCCTATTAACTATGTCACGTGGGAAAACCTTGGGAAAAATATGAGACAGCAGCTCTTTAATACAACAACACTCAAGGGTCATGTGGAAACCCCCCTGTACTCAGTCCTGTACTCCTTATTGCTTATGAATATCATTAAGTACAGTGTAGTAGGCAGCAAGATGAGACCAAGTGGAACTTTTTTTAAAAAAAACATGTCTTTTCTGAACTGTAGCAGGCCTATCTTTATTCTCAAATGGAACATTTGAGTCATGTGCTGTGGGCTCAGGGTGAAAATGTTAGCCCACACTTATAGTCACTATATCAGTGAGTTCCTATGAGTCACAGCTCAAGAAGACTGTTCAAAGAACACAAAGTTCAGATACTGCCTTGAGCAGAGTTACAAAAGTAGGAATCAATCACACATTAACATTTTCGTAAGAACTGTAGCACTTTATTTTACCTGTCAATGGTTACCTGAATCTTATGCACTGGTTTGTTTAGGTGAATTTATCCTTCTGCCTTTGATGTTTTTACATGACTTGTTTTTATGATATCTGTCTTCTTTGTACTGTATTTTAATGACTTTTCAAAATGGCCAATAAAAAAAGGATATTTTTTATTTATTTTTTTTCACTTTCATACAGAACAATTGCATTCATAGTGGTCCACCTGAGCAGTGGCATATTTCAATTGTAGAAGACAAAACAAACAACAACAAAAGGGTGTGTTTAAAACTTGGGAGCAATATAATCAAACAAAACAAAAGTCAAATACTGAGACCAGTGAATATGTGCGTAAAAATTAATTCAAATCTGCTGGGGGAGTAAGTGTTCAGTATACTGAATCATAATTGCCTCTGGACTGAAACATACCTGGCAAAATATACAAAAATATTGAGTTGAATGTGTACCAAATAGTCTAAGCTTTCATGCCTACGTAAAAGCTTTTTGGTCACATGCTAACAAGTGCCCATATATAGGGGGAGACCTAACCCCCGTCTCAGGTCAATGATGGTCTTTGGTAACTAATATGATATAAACGACTGAGATGCAGTTGAACCTCCAAAAATCTAGTAAGTGGACCTTTGAGTTTTGATTACTTACTTACCTTGTTCCAAGAGGATATATTTACATCTGGATATTACAAAGCAATTTAACATACTTTGATGGGTTTTTTTTTTTTTTTTTCAAAAAAATGGGATTTCCATTTATAAAAGTTATAAAAGTTCATTTGATTGTCATTGTAAAAACAGCTGGTGTCCTGCCAAACTGCTTTAACAAAAAATTGGCAGAAACAAGTAGCTTGTCCGAAAACCACGTCACTCAGGGTCAAAGGTTATCCCAGTGACGTCTTGTTTTTGTCATTTGACATTTTAGATGCTAATGGTATACTGCTTAACTAAATAAAAACAAATAAAAGCTACAAATAAAAAAAAGGTATACTGTTTAAATTAAACACTCATAAACACTGAAGAATTCAAACAATATTTCAATAAACCTTGAATTTCCCTTTGAAACTGATAAAGGCAGAGTCCAAAGTGTAGTCATTATTCAGTTAAGTGTCACTTCTCTCAATTCTTTCTCTTTGTTTCACTGGTCTAAAGTGCTCGCAGGGGCGGCTGGTAGAAAAGAGTTTTTAATTAGAACTCTGTAGCTGAACGGATGTTTAGTGTTATAAAATATATATGCATCAAACAGCAATAAAAGTTACTGTTGCTTGCAGTTTTCCTTTTTCTCTTTGGGTTTAGTGCGCCCTGATTTGTCTGTTGGACGTTTCGTGGGTGGGATGAAAGTAGGCTCCTCTACAAAGTCATGTAAGCCAGAATGTGGAGTGGGAGGTGACTGACCGGTTGGACCTTTATTGAAGGAAAAACAATGAGTGTCAGCTATTGTTGTAACAATTTCATTTTGAGTGCTACTATTCCTGTTTAAAATACCTGTTTGTCCCACTCTGAGGCGGTCTGTGCCTTGTCTCCTGGCCAGGAAGGTCGGGTCAAGCTCTTCTGCGATGTTTCTGATCTGCTGGGTTTGTCTGTAAACGCAGTTGTGAGTCATTTAAAGAAAATAAAAGAGTAACAATAGAGACATCTGTCAGTTTTATGTGTAATAATGTAGAGACAGTTACGGTATTGTGGAGGGGGGGCTGGATGTCTGGTTCTCTGGGGAGCAGTCCTCAGTGGGGGAAGGAAGGCCCTCTGAGTCAAGCCTTTCCCGTTGGACCTTACACAGAAGACAAAGGCTGACTAATTTAATTCAAAACAATCACATTTTACAACAACACTGACAATAGATACGTCATGATAAAAGTACTCATAAGTCAACTATTTAGTAGTAGTAACTATTTAGAGTAAACAAAGAGTTAAGTGGATCTTTCAAAAGACATGCATTATGTTGTTTTTTGTTTTTATTTTCTTTGCAAGGCAACAGTGGCTTGTATATAGTTTTGTGTCACATGTTTGTATGCATGGTACTCTGTATTTGTGTATCATGTGACAAATTGTTCAATAAAAAGTTGATCACAAAATAAAAGACATGCATTACAAGGACATGTAGCTTCTTTGGATGCTGAAGACATTTACCTGTCTGTCTCGTGCGGCTCGTCGGTCATGATGACTGATCATCGCTCTGTGTTCGCGCCACGATGCCGGCCCTTCTAGCTCACGAGATCGACGCTTTGTCTTAATTTCCTGCTTCTGCATAAAATGCGCAATTTCCTAACGCAAAAACACAACAATAGATCATTTCACAGGTGGATATTAAACGTGAGATACATGGGCGATAAAATTAAATCATTTCATAATTGTACCTGATCCTGCGCCACTTGTGCTACTCTAAAGTCTCCCTCTGGGTAAGTGCTGCATGGAGAGGGCTGGGAGTTCTATGAAAACAAGACAGTTAGGGAAACAAAACAACAAACAAAAGGAATCAAAAGAGAAACTGAGCTTCTGTCCTTTCTCCTTGACATCAAAATCAAGGTTTGTAATTATAATAGGGGCGCTTACCGTCCTCAACAGCGTTTCCTCTTCCTCCTGCAGCTTGCGAGCCAGCTCTTCGTCCCGTAGGACCTGCTGCAGCACCCCCAGGTCCAGGCTTGCCTCGTCAAGTTTTGGTTGCAGTGACGCTCCTAATAGTGAGGTATGGCAGTAAATATGACGGAAAAGAAGATGATTAAACATAAAACACATAAATCAGAGATGAATCACACAAGTCCACTAAAACAGAGGCTGAAAAAAAACAAAGAACGTGGACATCTGATACACGCAGAGAGATGAGAGGAAGCAGTATGTAAAGGTTTGTTAAGATTGTTTCAAAAGGGACTCCATAGAACTTATACCCTCACCACATCAAAGCTAGAAGAATAATGAAGAAGATGAAGATGAGAATGAAAGCAAAGCACACATTGATTTTATTCCAGGACTACTTGAATTATAGATTTGAAAAGGAAACTGTCCACACTTCAGTCACCACAAAAACCCAACTTCGTCCAGATAAGGAGATGATTGAGGGAAGATAAGAGGAGCAAATGCACATAGTGAGGTAGGGAGCACAGCTTTGGAAGATCTCCCTCTGCAGACAGGAGTTGGCTGCAGTTCTGGGAGTTACCTGCTGCCATGTGTCTTGACCTATCCCTGGTTGAAATCCTGCTGCTTCTGAGGCTTTGGCTACGCTGTGGGGCTCTTCGGCAGGGCTGCTCTCTTCTCCTCTCCACCTCCTGCTCCTCCTCTGAGCTTAACCTTTCTTCTATAGTTTGGTGCCAATGCCTGCGTTCGCTCGTTGTCCTCTTGACCCTGCAATCATTTACATTCCTTTCCTCTTCATGATCGTTAGTGGATATGTGCTCTCTCCACCTTCCACTGCCTCCCCTTTCTCTGTTAGCAAGATATGAGTCTCTACTACTAATCTCATAAACCTCTTCATCAGGCTCCACAATATTACGGTGCCTGTCTCGGTCTTCTCTGTGATCTCTCCCACTGTTCTCTCGGTGTGACAATCTCCTCCTCTCCCTGATATCTCCATGGAAACTGTGCCTGGTGGTAGCAGCTCTCTGGAAGGCTCTCTGATGTGGTTGGGAGTCACCGCAGGAGGCCTCACTCCCGTGAAGCACCTGGCTGTCTCTGCTTCGGGGACATATTTGCAGTGGCGCCCCATTGCTGCCAAACCTCACAGGCACACCCCTCTCCATGAGGATCTGGCCTAGCATCCCCCAGACATTGCTGCCTTCACTGCGCTGCCTGTTAGAGTTTCTGGTGTCAGCCCGAAAATGTACATGTTTGTCAGGGTTGTCGTTATAGCTCCAAGTTCTCACCAGGTCTCTGTTACCGTGTCTACTCCTGTCATGTAACCGGACAGATTCACTGCGACTACATCCCCTTTGTCTATCCTGATCTCTGCTCCTATGCGAACCCTCATACTCTTCTCTCTGGTTCCTTTCCCGATCCCAGTCCCTACACCGTCTCTTCTCTAGGTCACCATTTTCATAATAATAGTCCTCATCATGCTCTCCTCTCTCCTCCTCCAAAACTCTCTGCTCATCTGTAAAGCTGTTGCGAGAGCAAAAACTTCTGTACTTTCTCTCTTGCGGCTGATGTTGTATAGATACCTGCCGTCGAGGAGGTGCTGTGTTGACTCTATCATTCATTCTCTGGGACAAGACAGAGAGCTGTTCAGAGAAAACTGTGTCCGAGTCCTCTGAATCCTCACTCAAAGGCTCTCTCAATACACTGATTTCCCTAAAGGAATCTCGGTGTCCTTGATTTGACCATGAATTTCTGTTTTTCTGAGCCGTTACCCCCCTGGGGGAGTTCGCCTGAGGCTCAGTTAAGTATGAATTGCTGTGAGAGGTAGAACATTGCCACCTGGTGGTGGTGGATGAGTACTGCTCCTCTCCTCGGTGATGGTTGCTGAATGTATGCTGGTGTGGGGATAGCAGTGCAGGATCGCTGGTGCTGCCTTTAGTTAAGCCAAACATGCAAACACAAAAGCAGGGAGGATGGGTGAGGCTGTTAGCAGGTACTATTAGACGAGTGCAGTTAATGGTAAGGTAGGTAACACGGCATTAAAAATACCATGATACATTGGTTACACATTTTACATTAATGTTTTAGGCACAGCTGAGAGATTCCAATATGTTTATACATTGAAATATAGATGTACAGTCATGGGTTAAAGACAATATAAAAGACATGTTATATGCATGCAAATGATTCACATGAATAACAACACATGGATAACAATACTGTGCGAGAGCTATGAAGGGTAAGTTTTGTTCATGCTGTTGTTACATATGTGACAATGGATTTAAATATCACAATAGCTAGCAGTAGCAGAGAATGGTTAGAGAGAAGTGAAGGATGTCCTGGGTTTTGTCCTAAGTGTAACAAAAAAATATGCAAAAAAAAACAACAAAAATATACATTTTGTTCAGAATGACAAATTCCTGAATACTCAAATATCACCATTTTTCTTTAAAATGATTTGGCAGTATTTTAGGATTGCTGCCTATGGTTACCACTAAACAAACTAAAACATTAAACAAAATGGCAAAACTGTACCTTCATTGTGGCCCTCCTGCTGTCTGCTCCTCCTTCTGGTTCTCTGTGCCTCCTCTTCCTGCATTTGTTTAGCTATTTCCTGTGGAGACACAGCAAAGGAAGATTACAGAGAGATTAAGCTGGTCTGTCAAATAAGTACATAAACATAAATAGGCTGAGAACTTTCAAGTAGAATTGTTATTGCAAGCTCTTGATTAGGATACACAATGTATTGGCCTGATAATATGAAATGTATATAATATCTGCCATTTATCGGCTATAATTTCATTATAGCCGATAAATAGAGCTGATATGATTAAACCAAATTGCTTTCATTGGCTTTAAAAGTGAGCACCTATACACTCAGTAGGTGGCAGTATGCAGCTTTAAAGTGGTTTGAGGTCCGGCCATGAACACAAAAAAGAAGGAGGGAGAAGACAAGAAGAACAAGTATTGCATGTTGTTGTCACGCTCTTGTCACAACATCAAACTGCTGCACCTGGGTAGAGCTACGCAGTGTCAACTAAAGAGCCAAACATATCATCGCCTGTGTGGACGTGTTTCTTTACAGGTTCAAAGGAACACAACATGACTTCAAATTGCAATCATGTTCAGCAAGGTATCAGAGAGGAGGGAAAAAAGTCTACAAGTTTTAACACCACAGTTCTTATTAGAGCTGCTGATCATTAAATCCTTCAACTTTGCTCACTACATCTTAGCCTTTCTTACCCTCAAGGGGGCATAAACCACAAGTTACAAACTTCTTTTAAAATAAAAAATGTAAAATTATCAGTCATCTTAATATCATCTGCCATGAGTTATCAGCATGGACTACAAAAAAAAAATATATATACAGTATATATATCAACTATCCCTAACTCCTTTTATTTGCTAATAATAATAATCTTATAATGAAATTATCTGGATTAAAGCATTACAAAATGTCAAAACATAATCCACCTACTAAACAGTCAGGTTATTCCACTCGTGCCCAATCATGAGTTGGCATGACTAGAATTTTCGAGACATCATGTTTACGCTGCTGTTTTCAACCAGCAGAGGGCAGCATAGCATAGACTTTGTAAAAAGTAAAGCAAGACAACAACTGCCCTCACTGCACCAGAAGGATTGTTTTGTTTTTGTACCATCTTCTTTCCACAATGTACGACTAACTGCAGAGAAAACAATTATCTTGTACTGCTTTGTACTGCTCCCTATGCTCCCTACATATTATTAATGTTCAACTAACAGCATTGACTGTTTTGAGTTGACCAAGTTTACATCAAGAGGAGAATCTAATCCATCTATATCAGACATATCTACAGAGGAGGCTACACCAAACGCAGAGCCATGTAGGTTGATTTAGTGCGATGTGAGGTGATATGACATCTTAATAGTGGCTATTTCACCCAGTGCCAGCTCTGGGTGGCCAAACAAAATATTTTAAGTGGGGCTGAGGCTGACTCAATGGAAACTAGTCGACTGAATGAGACAAGCAAACCTTTCATCTCCTTCAGCCTGAACTCTGGACCAGAAAAAACTCCAACAGAAGCAGGTCAGCAGGATACACATGTTACACATGAACTAACACCTTGTCACAGGGGAATGCCTGCTCTTACCAGAGCTGCTAAACTTGTCTTCTCTTTAAATGAGGACCCACCCCCCACCCCCACGATGTCTCTGGGTTGCTTTTCTTGGAAATCCCAGAACTAATAATGTTCCCTACAAATCAGCAAATTCTACCATTGATTTCTATGAAATATGAAGATATGCCTCTGCTGGTTGCATTTGCAACATAAATCATGACTAAAAGCTAAGGCAGCTACTTTTCTTTGCAATCAGGGCGTGTGTGTCAGCCACTTTGCCAGCATCAGCAGACAATTAACAGCTTGCCATGGCAGGTTAGGCGTGGAGTGCCACAGGGATCTGGCATTTAAAACAGCTCAGCCTGGCACCTTCTGTTCCTTAATTAAAGACACAATCTACAGGGAGGCAAATATTTAATCAACACCTCTGATCAGCCAATCATTAAGGTAGCTAAGCTAACAGGAGTGTTAATAGTTCATCATTTGATCCAAACATCAACACTCATAAAAGAAATTATCACATTCACACAGGAATAAATATATTCTCATGAAACGTGCTGCATAACCTAGCATGACTTTTACCCCAGTAGGTATATGAAGCTTTACCATTTTACAATCCCAACCCCTTACCAATGAAGAATGAACCTCACAGCCTCTCTGACCTCATATCCTCCAAACAAGGAGCTTTTAAAAGCCTGGCCAAGGCAGCCTCCTCTAAAAAGGAAACTGCAGGGTAAAGGAAAATGTTATGCTGGAGCAGGTTTTGTGACGCAGACCGCTCCACTGGACCAGCTGGAGAGTGTCGTGGCAGAGTTGCCCCTCTTTTTTTAAAGTAACCCATGTTCAGAAATGCTGTAAAAATGCACAGACATAAAAACAAAGTTTTTGAGGGGTAGGGCCTGAACATTGGAACAACAAGGGAGTGATTGATGGGAACCATCTGGTTGCCTCGTCCTGCTTAGGTTGCAAGCTTAATTGTTTTTGCACTTAAAAAGAAGGGAAATGGACAACATAAATGTCACAACAACAATCACAACATTATCTAGATATTAACAGGTTACATTTTTATTTAAAATCAGATGACAAAAATTTAAACCCATGTTGTCTACAACTGAATCAAGACAAAGAGTCTACAGCCACGCTTTATGCCTTGTATGGTTGTTCTGAGGCACAGGGGAACTTTAAAGGGAAACTTTGCCGATTTCTCTTCATATTTCCTGCACCCAAAGCCCCAAAATGTATGGCTGGCAAAATACCTCTGTCTTACCAAACTCCAATCACACTGTCAAAACTAGGCAGTGCTGATGGACTATAATCCAAGATTCTGTTACTTCGCTGTCTATTTCTCGCTAAAATGTTTTCAGATACATAGTGTAGCACAGTGTTTAGCTGCAATAGAGAAGTTTTGTGAACCAGAGCTGATACTGTTTTCCTGCTTGAAAAACAGACGACGAGCCAGGGCCAAAACCAAGGGCAAAACCAAAATGGTGCGGCGAAGTGCATTCTGGCATTTCTTCAGAGCAAAAGGGAATACCAATACCCTTTTCCTCTGATTATGTAGCACCAATTTCAAAAATATTTGCATTTTTCTACTGCATAGACAGCCCAGTTTTATGCAAGGGCCATCTTTCCAAATGAAGCATAAGTCTCTTTATCAAACACTATACTTAGATAACGTTTTTACATAACCTGCTTCTTCCTCAAACTGCACAGTATTTACACTTGAGTGTGCACATCCAGTAATGTGCCCACATGAGTGGATTCTGTATAAAGAGGTTGATGGTCCATGTCTGGAACCAACCACCAGAGAAATTGCTTGAGCCATCATCCAGATGGGTAGCTGACAGCTTGTGTCTCTGTTGAACAGCTGACTTTGCTCATACAGCCCTCTTATAACACAATGGATTCTTCAGAGGCCCAGAACAGCACTTTACTGCAACCGCCATTCATTAAGGACTCACTAAGTCCTAAGTGAAGTCAAATTGAACCATATGATACTCCCTGACCTGCTGGTAACAGGCAGATAATTAAAAGATACAGGTATGTCCCGAGTGCCATATAACTCTGAGTCCCTGTGCTGAATGTGCTAATCTTGAAGGATAATAGTGGTGCTATTTTAAGTTTGTGACAACTGCCATGGTTGTCCCTGTAGATCATGCCCAGTTTTGTCTACTCACATTGACGTAGTTACTGTAATTGGTGATACAATCATGAATGTACCTTCACTAACTGCTATTTTCTGATTTTTCCACTAGGGACGCTGATGTGACATAACACCAGTCTTGCCAATTACACCATACAGATATTTTATAACACTTATTATTGTTTGTCAGAAATGCGTCTACAAAAACAGGCCAATTGTCATTTTCTGCATTTGTTGACAGCAGATGAGTTTGAGATAATGCAGGGAATAGTTTTACACAGTCTGTGGGAGAAATGGAAGAAGAAGAAGGAGCCACAGTGAGCTGTTAGATGAAGAGCTGCAGGCGACAGGCTGCACACCTCAAACTTCTCATTGAGGTAACCAACTCCTTTTCCCTCATTAACAATATCATGTTCCCAATTAGAAATGAGTTTATATCGAAATATTGCCAAATATGTACTTTTGCCTTTGGCCTCTTCCTTCATCTTGTAAGTCAACTCACATGATAAGTGAAATCTGACTCCTTCTTCTCTGTGCTACAACTATGCTGCTGTACAGATCAGACTTTTAGTTTCTAATTGTAGCTTCTGTAGCCCAACTACAAGCTTCAACATTTACCAAGTAAAATAATCCATTACAGTGTTACCCTTTAACACAGTCTATAGTTTCTCAAACTGGATCGTTTTTAATGGACATTTTGATGAACTGATACTAAAATTAATTGAAACGAACATGAATTCAGGATGACCACAGCCTCTTAGTCTGTGAGTGAGGAAACTACCAGCTTTAAACCTCCAACAGGGAGTGAGTGTTTGATACTATGAAGCTAAGTATCATTTTAAGTCTGACTCTGGTTTTGTCCAACTTTCTGTTTTATCACTGCATTGTGCCAAGTTGAAGCAGTCACTTGCTCTGCTCTGGTTGCTGCCAGCAACTTGACACCCACAGCAAAGGATTTGTTCCTCTTTCAAAAGCAAATCCCTCAAAATATTTTGCTCAACAAACTTTGCTGTCACATTTCTGTCTACTTAGGGGACAACATATGGTTTCAAGCTAAGCTCAACAACACCAAGAGGTTGTAATATAAAAGTGACAAAATGAGTGTAAAAGAACACTGATTTTCAACCTTGTTTCCATTTATTAGTCATTCAAGGGACATGTCTTAATCATAGATAATATTCTCTATATTATTGTAGGCACCTGTAGCTTAAAAAAAAAGATGTTGTTTTCCATCAATCATATTATCTGATGGACTGAGCCTCAGCTCAGTGCTTAGTGCAAGTTTCTTCCCAGTTTAAAAGTCATGAACTGTCTTATCTGTTAACTCTGTTATGGTCGGGCAAGAGTTTCCCTCCATTACAGCTGCAGCAAATAGTGAATTAAAGACTGAGGGAAAATTAATTCCAAACAGTTTTGATAATGAATTAATCTTTTCAGTCATTTTTCAAACAAAAATGTCAAACATTTGTTTGTTCCTGCTTCTTAAATCTAAGGATTTGCTGCTTTTCTTCATCATTTATGATAGTAAATGAAGAGTTTCTAAGTTCTAGACTTGGACAGAGAAGCAATTTAGAGACATCACTTTGGTGATGAGCATTTTTCATTTTTTTAAAAATATTTTGTCAACTAAAAACTTAATTGTGAAAATAATCTGAACATAAATCCATAATGAAAATAACCATTATTTGCAGCCCTACTCTGCAGTTGACTCAGTGCATGTCTGCATAGTCACTTCTGTTAGACAGAAAGAAGACTTGACAATCTTTTGACTGTTAAATGTGGCTAACGCTAATGGTTAATAGTAGTACTCACCTGCCCCTTCTCAGCCAAACCAAACCAGCTACCATTTGATTATTGTGGCAAGAAGAAGTGAGTTAGTTTCATGCAGGCATTGACAGTTGCAGATATCCAAATCGAAAAGATTGAAGAACAGACTTAATTCATCCACATAATTGAAGGTGAAACCAATTAAATCAGATTGTGCTCACCTCATCGTCCAGCTCCCTCCTCTGAGCTTCCTCAGCACAACGCAGGATCTCGTCTTGAATTACTCGGGCATACTCAAAGTCTTCCTCCTCTCTGAAGGACAGTCAGGGAAGAAAAAGACTTCTTACACTTCTGACTTACTGATAATGACACATCATATTGCAATGACACATGCAGGAGATGAGGACATCTAGTGATATCTGAATAGTGCAGCAGTGTGAGCTGTGTGAGGGGTCACCTACAGTTGTCTGGAGGCCTGTCTGAGGAGGACGCTCTGCTGGGCCAACTGCTCCTCTTCTTCATCCTGCAGCTTTTTGGCTACACGAATGTCATTCTGCACTAGCTGGTTCTTCTGGATGTTGGTGGTATAGTATTGTTCAACTATGAGGGCAAGGCAAAGAAAAAGGCAGAGCACAAGACAGTATTTAAGTATTTTTCATATTTTCTGACTGCTATGTTGTTTATTTGAAATAGGATCTGTGGCATGTCTGACCTTAAGTGACTTTATGAGGAAACCTAAAAACAGACACCAATTTCCGTGCCTTTTTTTTTTTACTTTTGTGTTTACAACTAAAGTTGAAGAGAACCCACACACCACTTACAGAGAAAAGCTAACCAAAAGTAAGTACTTAATGTTCCCAGTCTGCCTTGGTCAACCGTGAGATTAATACATCATTTTACTTAAATATGTTTTGTTTTAAATCTGGAATTTGTGCTTACTATCTGTGAGAATAATCCTTAGCTAAATTCTTTTACAGGATAACTAAAGATGAACCCTCACAACGCAGAAGCAGTGATTCATTGAGACAGACTGGAAAGCAGCCCATATAATATAAATGACTACACGTTTGAAGTGTGCAGCTGTGCAGCTTGACATTGTACTTACTCTCCTGTTCCTGCAGGTTGTGTGCCAATACTCCATCCTCCAGCACAGCAAAACACTGGCAAACTGAAACAACCAGAGGACAGCAACACTTCAGCATCGAACAAAAGCTATAAACACAGCATTGAAAATGAATGGATGGAGGAGTTTAAAGTATTTTAATCAAGTGAGCAGCTCTCTCACCTGGATGATTATATAAACAACAGAAAAATTACAACAACCAATGAACAATTAAGCCTTTGGGTGGATTGAAAGGAGTCAGTATTGTGGAGCTTTTGGTTCAGCAGCACTCTGTGGTGCCATGTGTCATGATTGCTGTTTTTTTTTACATAGACGGGGTGGAGTGTCCCTCAAAACCTTAGTAAAAAAAGAAACCATCAACCATTCTGGCATGAAATCCCTGTTAAGAACATAAAAAGGCTCTCATAAAATCCTTGCAGGCTACTTGTGTTTGTCTCATTTGAACAAAAGCAACAATGTGACCAACTCTATTTGGGTGTATTTGTGTGTGAGTGTCAGTGTATGTGCATGTAGGTACTAGGACTACATGTACTTTTAAAGAAGTTTACACTACGAGGAGTCATAAAGTAGTCACTCCAGTGGGTCAAATTGGCAGGGGAATATGTTTGGAGCACCTGCTTTGATAAAAATATCAGTATTTGGCAACAGTGTATCAATAATCAAATTGTTAGAGGAAGCAATATGATACAATGCTGTCTCAATATTTTGTCCCACCCATAGTACGTAAATGCATGCACAATTTATATATACGTCAGTACAAAACATAATCTCTAAAACTGCTGTTGAAAGAGGCAGATACATGTTTATTCTTATACTAATGTGCTCACTATGACTACCAAATGAAGATGCAAAGGTTAGGAAACATCACCTGCCACCATTTATGGTGGGGAGCCTGTGTACACTGTACAAATGTGTTCAAGAGTGGAATCTGTAAGGCTGTAGTAAATCCAAAGGCTTTAGCTGAGGGCTGTCTGTACTCCAACTCTGTCTGGTTCTCCATATCGAGTCACTATGAGGAGAACTAAGCCTTCCCTATCCGGTGATCCCATAGTCTGGCATCCTGCTGCTGAATATCCTCCTAAAACATATCAATTTCATGCCATTAACACTCTCTACCCTCATCCTTTGTTGTCACAAGGCTGACAAGACGGGGACTCAAATACAGAGACAAAAAACTTAAGATAAATACAAAGTATTCCCAAATATGTTAAGTCAAACAAAGAGTCAAGAGTCAATAATAGAAACAGTTAAACACTCTGTTTTGACCTGAATATAGTTTAAAACTTCAATCATAAGGTTGTGAATACCCACAGATTGAAATACTCTTTGGTCTGTGCTTTGGTCTTATAGCTTTAGCATTTGTGAACTGTTATTCTCATCTATAAACATGCCAAGTGTTTACAGTAGGGCTTAATGGGCCACTATAGGCTCCATGAGCTGCAGCCCATGTGTGTTTTAAGTCTGTCAAACAAACTCAAAGTTACTCAAGAGAAAATAAACACAGACAGACAGCAGCACTGTGGCCCAGCTGTTTTCTCGACTTCCTCCATCTTTGCAGGCACACAGCTCACTGTGAGCAGACAAAACCATTTTGCCATCTCACAAATAGTTATCAGGAAACCAAGAATGGCTGTCTTTTCCTTCAATGGAGCCTTCAAATGGCGAGAGAAGGACAGAAGACAGTGTTTAAGAAGGGATTAAGCTCACTGCAGAGGGAAAAGCCTCCAGCCTGAGCCAGAGGCAGGCCCAATTAAAAACACCTGTCTACTACTAATCCTTCCACTGAGCCGGCTGGGCCATGCCTGTGGAGACATTTACAACCCTGTGCTTAATGCTTAGATACTCAAGTATTCAGTTTATGAGCTGAGTGTCCACACATAAATACCATATGTTATGCTGTTTATAATGACCCGTTTAAACTCTTAAAGCAGCTATAGAGAACCGGGATACATTTTATACGGCTGTAACACCAAAAGTGATTTTAACACAGTATATATATATATATATATATATATATATATATATATATATATATATATATATATATATTACATTACAGGGTTCAATCCAGTCGGACGAGATTGCAGAAATCTATTTGCCCAAAGTCAACTTTTACTAACTACTGTACAAATTGTTATATGTATTAGGGGCTGTCAAATAACAACAAAGTTAGTGGTCATGTTGAATCTTATTTTCTTCGCTCTCAAGCTTGTGGCTAACTGCATAAACATAGACAGAGTTTCACATCCTCCAACCTCCAACGCCACCACACTAATCTCCGGGTTCAAGGATTCTCTTGCGCTTCAGCTCAAACACATATTTACCCACCACCATTTTCTCGCAAGTGCCCAATGAGTTCTCTGCATGACGAGAATGGATGTAAGGTCTTGAGATTCACTGTGACATATCCAACCCACAGTCTAAAACATAGCTGTGACCATCTGTGTGGCAAAATGAAAACATCAAGCATTTTAACTTTAAGAACGCTTCTCTGGGTTGCCCATCGTTGATCAATTTGTGCTCTCAAAGACCACTTTGTGTCTGGGTTTTTATTCAGAGGCACATACATGTCTTTGTATCTATCTGCTTTCACAATCATACTCTTCTTAATGTACAGAGTCCTCTTCTCTTTCACTATGGCTGCATCTTACCCGAACTATTATGTGTGCTCTAACAATGCATTGTTAAATTTCAACATTTTCACAATTGTTTCTGGGTTTATATAACAAGTCAAAATGAGGATGTCTCCTCCTTGCCCAGTTCTGTAAATAGGGAAGTGGGAGAAAGAGTCTTCTCTAAACTTTACTGTGGTCAAATTTAGTCAAACTAAATAAAATAATAAAACTTGAAGAAGAAAAAAAAAACTTTCCTGCAGGGATCAAGTCCCTGGGTATGTTTCAGTCTAACAGTCAAAGTTCATAGAAATCACTCAGACAGCCTTAAGCCATCAAAAGGGTCTGTTTACACCATAAATGACCACAGAAGTCTACACTGAGACTTAACCCATACCAAGGCAGACATGCATGACCACTTACACCTGTCGTGGAGCTTAACAGACTATCTGCTAACTGGATTTCCAACCTGCCCTTATGTGTCCAGTCTGTCAGTGAGGAGGGATTAAGTAAAGGCTTGGTTTTAATCCAACAGGACAAATTGACAGCTCAAAACATGAGTTTACTCTTAAGTCCAACTCAGAAAGCAGAAGGCAAGAAAGGATGGAAAAATGGAGGAGAATGACAGTCTAGTCTGTGTGAGTGTGCAAGCGTGTGTATGTTTGTGGGTGTGTCTGCATTGCGGGTTAACTTGTTTTTCCAAACTTCTTTAAACTACGGTCACATTACCCTTCTAGGGGAGGGACAAGGAGACTGTGTTATTATGGCTGCTAAACAGGTTTTGAGGGACAGGCGAGTCTGGCTGAGTGCGTTTTCAAAATCGTGCACAGACTCCTACTGTAAGCTTCTTAATAAGGCCACTGAAAGGACCCCGTCAGGCCGTGTCTGTTTCCTAAGAGGATAGTAAATAAAAGATCCTGGAGACGACAGAAATTGGCTGTGGCATTTGAACACTGGAGGCTAAGATCGACTGAGGGCTAAGATTGTCTAAGAAAGCAAGAAGAACAAGTTGGTAAGATTTAAAAATATCAGCAGCCACCCACTGTATGGCTCCCCAACCGTCTGTGCAGACTGAGATATGGATACAGTCAAAACAATGTGAAATTAGTTTCTATTATGATATATTTTATAAAAATAGAACAATGACACGTGTAGCAATTTTTTCCTTTTTGCTGATGTAATTAAATCTCATAGGTGAAAGTGTTCACTTTCTCTTTTTAGTCAAAAAGCTGAAAAACTGCCTCCAACATTAGAGAACTGACAGCCAGTCATCTAAAACGAAATTCTGCAGATCATCTCAGACATCCAGTGCGAGGGAGCAGCCGATCAAACACCGACAGAGATGTTTCTCTTTCATCTTCGCAGCCTCTTGGATAGCAGCAGTTGCAGCAAGTGCCTGCCAAACAAAGAAACTGGCGAAAGGAGAAAAATGACAAGGGTTCTATTTTCAGCCAAAATCCCCCACCGACCGCCCACAAGCTGTCTCCCTCCCTCTCTCACTCTCTCTTTCCTTCTCCCTGGTCTGTTCTCTTCCCCTGTTCGCTGTTTTTTTACGCAAATCTTCACCATGAAGTGTCTGTCCGTCCATTCCACAGCTCTCTTTGCTCTGTTATAAACTAGGTGAACTGTGCCAGCCAGCTCATGAACTGGACCAACTTGAACAAAGAGAGGTGAGGGGTAATGGGACTCTAGGTCAGTTGGGGAGAGTGAAATGAGGAACAGGGGGGAGGTGGGGGAATTCCTCTGGGAGCTGCATTCCCTCTGCACATCAGGCTATATCAGGAAGAGCTGGAGGACGGACAAAACAGGAACTGATAAGGGGGCAATGAAAACAAAGAAAGTTGACTTGGCAGAGAGTCACAGATGGAGGGGAAAATTAAGGAGAAGTGGAACACGAGGATCTACGGCTCTTAGGGAAATTGAAGCATAAACACCCACAATGGGACATTAAGCAAACAGCCCGAGTGCAAGAGAGACCAACAACAGCACAGCTTGACAAATCTGTCTGGTGAAAGTAGACGATGAGCGGAAAAAATTACACTGACCACCAGACATCTGATTTACATGCTGCTATTGTCTCGATGAGCAGTTTATCGCTGCCATTACCAGCTTTGTTTGTGCACTGGCCCCTGCTCGATAAAGCATGAAAATGCAAAGCTGCACACTGTGTCCTTTGTGTACGGAAACAAGAGTGGAGTGCTGAATTATCTCCCTTGATAAAAGACATGCAGACCTATTTCTATCTCATTCATTAGTGTGGACACGCCAAAGACTGAGTCAACGGTCTACACCCAGGCCATAGCTTAGACATTCCTTACCTGTGAATGTTTAAATACTTTCATGGAAAGGAGGAAGACGCAACTAATTTTATTTACAAGAGCTGCATTAGTATGACAATAACACATTCTGTAGCTGAGCATGTGAAATTTTTCTTTGCTAAATTTATTCGAATTCTCACTTCAGCGTTTTGTTTTTCAGTTTCTAAATGTCTACATATGTTTGACAGTCAACTGACACGTAAAGTCTATAGTCCAGACACCGAAAATGCCTCATAATTGCTTTGTTCGGATTTATAAATAAAGTTGACTTAGAAATTGAATAACAAATGTCACTTCATCATGATTTTAATACTTTTTTCAGTGAAAATGAAAATTGCGATGCAAAATGTATCACTAACACTAACCATGAATCATATATTGCAATAACAATATGATTTTTTTTACCATATTGTACAGCTCTAATGTTTTTCCAATCGATTTTGGAACTCTATATTCTTCATACGCAACTCTTTGCTGTGCACATCAGCATGTTTCAACATCAAGAGATTTAAGTTTCAGTACAAGTCTTCATCTCGAGTGACAGCACTTTCTTTCTTCAGAAATCACATATCACAAAGAGTCATCTCATTCCTTTCCTAACTCTTATCTGCAACCAGCACACCAGACTTGCCTATAATCACATCCATCTCCACACAGCTGTATTCCTGAACCTGTATCTGGCATGTAGTCAAAACATACAGCAAGCTACTTCACGGAGTATTGCAGCCTCAGAAATCAAGCATAGACACACAAAGACTAAAAAAAGCTGCCATTTGGTGCCAAGGCCAGTTATTCATAAGGCAAAAAGGAGACTATGGGAAGTTGTCATATGTCTCATTCTCTTCAAGGACGCAGGAGACGGGTAGACAAGTCTGTCCTTAGTATTCACTGTACTTGAATCAAATACTTCATCCTTCATGGCTCCATGTCAGTCGCTGACCCTGACCTCCCTATGGAGGGGGGTAGCTCGACATAAACAACTTTTCTCCAGGACGGACCATGACCCATGGTACATTTTGCTCACATTTTCCACACTCAGCTGCAGGAGTTGGGTCACTGTGAGAGTGTCTGCTTACCTTCTTGGACACGTGGAAGGTTTGTGTGGTCAATTTCCAGCTCTGCCATCACAGTCCCTGTTCTGTCACTGCCTCATGGTGATAGAGAAGACCCTGACAGAAGAGGGAGAAGGGGTAAATGAAATGGGACTTAAAGGAGCACTCTGCAGTTTGGGGGAGGAAATTTTAATCAGAGGAGAAAGTTCTTCATTGACAGATTTGTGTATGCCTGAACAAACTAAATAAACAAATGCTATTTGTTTACAAGACTAAATAAACCAACTGACCTTGAAGGACAACACCATATCATACTGTTTTACTTTGTTTATATTTGGCGGACCCTGCCACATTTCTAGCTCTAAACAGTGTTCTGGGGAGTTTATTTTCCTCTGAGAACAGCCTGTTTATTCAGTTATGGAAAAATACAATTATTTCTGAGGCATTAATATTGTAAAATATTTAAATTCTGAGTTTGAATTTCTTCTTCAAAGCTACACGGTGCCCATTTAAATGTACAAGCATACCCCCAAGCTACACAACGAGACATTTGACAATCATTTGTGTCTTTAAATCAAACAGTTCAGTGGTTTATCTCAGTTTTACTCATTAAAAAAACTAAACTAATGTACTAACATACCCTACAGAGACTGAAACTAGCAAGTTTTTCTCTCACAGCAACCTAAGCTAACACGAGCAGTGCTGCTGTTAACATCGACAGGAGCCTGTAATTCAAAACCTGTGGGCCACTTGTTTGTTGAATAAAGTAAAACACGGACAAACATTCATTCAGTCCAAAGAGTCATTGTTTGATAACCTACCTGTTCCCAGCCCGCTGCCCACACAGGCTCCAGTGTTGTGTATGTTTGCACACAGCCTGTTCAACAAGTAGCTACTGTACCAAACATGACAGCCAAGTGTCAACTTTGGAGTCCGTCGCACTCTCCCTCTCCCTCCCTCTTCCTCTCCGTTTTAATCTGTGTCTCTATTGTCCAAACAGTCACGAAGGTGCTTGACCGCCTCTACCGCCTCCACTTTTGGTGAGAATTGTTTAAACGAAACGGACGGTTGTTGTTCATCAATGAAACAAAGCCCCCGTCGACTCGTGATGGGAAGCCAGGGCGGACAAACTTAGCCCCGCAGTCTATCGCTGCGGCTGCTCCTTCACGGCTCCTGTTCGCCAGCAGCAGTGGGGGCGGTTAACGTGCTGCTGCCTTCAGGTGCGCCTACAAACTCAGACTTATCCCTGCCAAAAACTGAATCGCGAGTCACGATGTCCGCCTATAAAAAAAAAATGACTGTTTTTATTCACCACGTGGAGAGGTAAACACCCTTTCTTTAACCGTTTAGGATCGTTTTACCGAAAGAGCACACAGATAAGCGTAGCGAGAGTTTTAACGCTGATTAATTAAGGTAAACGATTAGACAAAATGTTGGCAAAGACAGGCGCATGGTAACATATTTACACCGACACAACAGCAGAGTTTCACTTTTCAGTTCCCGACACTCAACCCACATATTGTTACTCGAATATCAAACAAGCCTACGCGCTCACTTTCACTGAGTGGCAATATTTCCAGCAGTTGTTGAAGGCAGCACCAAACCAGCCAAATGTTCCAGTCACTCAGCCGAAATTGCCAAAGTGCAACTTTTATTGGCTGCATGAGGCCTATATCATTTTGATGCAATAATTAGATAAACACGTTTTTGGGAGTGTGACACATAATCAGCTATGAACTTGATTTTAATCACACTGTTATATATTTGGGAAATGTACCAACTTGGCTGAAAAAGCAAGACAGATATTTTGTACATATACTATTAGCAGGTAGTAAAGAAGCAATAACCAGTAAATTACTAAAGTAAAGAGTCTCCAACAATCTCTGAATGGATAGAAATAGTTCAAGAATTTAACATGATGGAATGGTTGACTTTTTCTGTAAGACATGCCACTGAAAAATGTGACAAATGCTGGGAAAAATGGAAATATTATTTGAACCGTAAGCGATATCTTTATTATGTATATATTTTGTTTGGAAGACTGTCTTATTTGCTTCTGCACCTAGACCAATAGATTTCAGCTATGGACGGTCCCTCTAAGATTTCAAGGTCAATCATGAACATTGCAATGTAATCCAGCCTCTTTTCACCTCCACCAAGCATTTCATCATACCAATGATGACCCTGTCTGTTGTCCCTCTGTCTGTCTGTTGCATTTTTTTGTTGTAAAATACAAAATAAAAACAACAATAAAAATAAAAAAATATAAAGAATGGTGGGAAACAAAATATTCAGGAGAACGGCTTGGAACTGTGAAGTGATCATTTCATCATCAGCATCTCTAAAAGTTTGAAAGCACAATCTGATGATGGGGTGAAACATTTCACTTGACTTCTGGTTTAAGAGGCTGAATGTGACTTATTTTATGAAAAATAATAGCGATTTCCTGCATATATTCACATGGGCAGGAAGCATTCTTGCTCCCAAGTAAAAAAAAAAAAGAAAAAGAAAAGAAAAACATAAAAAGTCCAATTTCTGAGCAGGATAATTGGGATTGTATTCTACTTTTAAAAAGTGTCTTGTAAATGGCCGTGATGATTTGAATTTAAAGGCAAATGTAGGTTTTAAAGCAGATTCAGTTTGCACTACGACAATCTGAAATTTACAAGACTTGTAAAATGAGGAATGAACAAAGGAGACTGCACAGGAATTTATTTTCCCCCCTCAGAGCCACACTGAAGAGTTTACACTGCAGGCAAAATAGCTGAAACTGTGTTTAAGTGGTTTATTACACATTTGTTTTGGTTTCAAAACATAACACTGCCCTCTGCTGGCTGTCCTCATGTCAGTCAAAAATGTATGAGGTCAAAAATTGTAAACAAATTCCAAAAACCTGTCAGGTCACATAGCTGAAAATGAAAGGGAATGTTTGTGAGAGAAGCTTGGACTTTCACAGTAGGAATTCAGTGACTGTGAGCACATTTACATGATAAATAATGCCATCTGAATCATGCCTGAAGCGAATGTTAATTTAATTTACGGAAACCATCATATTCTGTTGTAAATATTACAACCTGTCTCTGTTTTTACTTAATTGCACATTCATCTGACAGCTGTATCAGGGTTTTTTTGTTCATTTTTTGGGGGGGAAACAAGTACACTCACAGAACACACTACATTATTGTGTTTTAAACCACCCACCTGCAGAGATCTAATCAGAATAAGCACCACTTTAGCCAGATACAAACAATAAAATGCTGCTTACAGAGTAATGCAGCAGTACCCTAGCCTTCAAAATGGACAATCTGGCACATTTTGCACTACATTTGATACTAATTTAACTGCAAATAATCATTTAAATTCATATTTAACATTAAAAAAGCAGGACTTTGATACTTATGATAAGATTCAGTTTTATTGAAGGCATTAATTTACATATGACTTCAAGGAAAGTGTTCAAATATCAAGTTTCTTGACAAAAATATGGGTTTTAGAGTTGAAAGCAGTCTCTAAATTCTGTCTATGGTGAAAGTTAAACATGTCAACAACCATCACTTTATATATAACAACCTAATAGGTGTTGGTTTTCAGATGTTTGGATCTGTTGCAGCTGTTCTTAAACATACTCTTTGAATTTATTAAGTGTTCCTCTCCACTCTGTCCACATTATATCATATGGATCTCAAGAACGTGTAGTATGTGTCCATGTGCTTCTACAGAAGCATATTTATATATATACACTACCAGTCAAAAGTTTGGACACACCTTCTCATTCAATGGTGGAGGTGGAGGAGTTCCCAGAGGTGCTGAGCACTTGTTGGCTGGTTTGCCTTCATTCTGCGGTCCAACTCATCCTAAACCATCTCAATTGGGTTTATGTTGGGTGATTGTAGAGGCTAGGTCATCTGACGCAGCACTCCAACACTCTTTGTCTTGGTCAGATAGCCATTACAAAGCCTGGAGGTGTGTTTGGGGTCATTGTCCTGTTGAAAAAAAAAATGATGGTCCCACTAAGCGCAAACCAGATGGGATGGCATGTCACTGCTGAATGCTGTGGTAGTTAAGTGTGCCTTGAATTTTGCATAAATCACCAACAGTGTCATCAGCAAAGCACCCCCACACCATCACACCTCCTCCTCCATGCTTCATGGTGGGAACCACACATGTAAGAACCATCCGTTCACTTTTTCTGCGTCCCACAAAGACATGGTGGGTGGAACCAAAAATCTCAAATTTGGACACATCAGACCAAAGTACAGATTTCCACTGTCCATTCCTTGTGTTTCTTGGCCCAAACACCTCTCTTCTTGTTGTTGTTCTTCTTCAGTAGTGGCTTCTTTGCAGCAATTCGACCATGAAAGCCTGATTCATGCAGTCTCCTTTAAACAGCTGATGTTGAGATGTGTCTGCTACTTGAACTCTGTGAAGAATTTATGTGGGCTCTAATCTGACGTGCTGTTAATTTGTGGTTTTTGAGTCTGGCAACTCTCATGAACTTATCCTCTGCAGCAGAGTTAACTCTTGGTCTTCCTTTCCTGGGGCGGTCCTCATGAGAGCCAGTTTCATCATAGCGTTGCATGGTTTTCGTGACTGCACTTGAGGATACATTCAAAGTTCTTGATAATTTCCGGATTGACTGACCTTCATGTCTTAAAGTAATGATGGACTGTCGTTTCCCTTTACTTAGCTGAGTGGATCTTGCCATAATATGGATTAGAACAGCAGTCGAATAGGGCTTTTCACTGTATTGAACTGTGTACCAACCATAGCTCTGCACAACACAACTGATGGTCTCAAACACATTAAGAAGGCAAGAAATTCCACAAATTAACTCTTGACAAGGCACACTTGTTAATTGAAAACCATTCTAGGTGATTACCTCATGAATCTGATTGAGAGAATGCCAGCTGAGAGAATGCAAAGCTGTCATCAAAGCAAAAGGTGGCTACTTTGAAGAATCTAACATTTAAATCATATTCTGGTTTGTTTAACACTTTTTTGTTTACTACATAATTCCATATGTGTTCCTTCATAGTTTGGATGTCTTCAGTATTGATCCACAATGTAGAAAATAATAAAAATAAAGAAAAACCATTGAATGAGAAGGTGTGTCCAAACTTTTGACTGGTAGTGTATATATATATATACATATATACATATGCATATATATATAGCAGGATAAACCCCGGGGGAGACAACATTTATTTTAGACGATGGAATAAACTGAGATTGGCAGTAGGACAGAATATAAATCTTAACAGCTTTCTATGATATACAGCAACACCTAATAGAGTGTCTGGCCTTCTGGCCATAAAATTAAATGTCACTGTCGCTTCGTCGACCCTCATTATCATACAAGAGACTGAATATTGACGTCACACATCTAATAAATATACAAATGGCATACAGAGGTGCAAAATGTGACTTTGTAAATTGCTGTCTCCACCTGTCCCACAGAGCTGTTAGGAAAGCTTCTCTGACTCTGTCCATCTCTGCTGGACGCTCTAATAAAGTTGCCTTTTATTGCGTGACGACGAAGAAGTGAAAGCACAAATATAACATCTTAACAGAACAAGGCCTCTAAATAATGTGCATGAATCAATCTGATTCAGCGACCCATGGAAAATTCTCTGCTCTCTTAAATTGACTTAAAATGTCAAATGGCTTATAGGCAACAAAACCTCGAACATTTTAGCATTTCAACTGAAGCTCTGTGCAGGTAATTATGTCGTTTTATTAGGACTTCTCTCTGCTTTGTATGCAGCTCTGAATGTGGAGTTTTGTGGGCTTTGAGTCAAGAGGATTCAAATGGCCCAAGAGTTTAATGAACTGGTAGCATAAAAACATCAGTCATTTAGCTGCCGAGTTTCTCCACCTGCTCCCCTACGGGTTGTTGTTGAGAGTGACATCGGAAACACCTGCTTCGATCCCATTTACACAGTCAGTAAAACAGTCAATCAGGCTGAAGAGCTGGTAAAACATGACTGTGCCCTTGAAGCATGGGCCACGGCACTTGTCTTTTTATTGAGCCTATAATTCACCTGTGACTGCCTGCTGATTTATCACAGTTAGAAGGGATGGGACTGTGGATATTGCTGATGGCTGTTGTGGCCAGCAAAAGTGTGCGTGCGTGTGTCTGCTTTGTGGCATGTGGGAGGGGGGAAAGGCTACAGCTGGAGGTATATAACCCACTTGGGACCAACAGAACATGTACAAGTCTTCTTTCCACCTGAGGAGCTCCACTTCCAACAACAGCATCCTGTCATGATGAAGTGTAACCATCTGCTGTCCTGGGCCTTCCTGCTCGTGGCCTCTGGCCCACTGCTGGCCCACCCAATCACAGAATCTGTTGAGATGCCCTATCCGGGACCTGGTGAGTGGAACATAATATCTTCATTAGCTGTTATTCACAGTAAGTCACTAATTCAATACCTTGATTAGCTTTTTTAGCAAGGCATAAATAATACAACTTAATTTGTGAAGATTAATGGCAGGCAAGTCCTTGAAGTAATTGCTTTAGAGCTGCAGTGTTGAACACTGATTGTTCTGCCAAAGTTCACACATCATGGACCATTAATGCAGGATTTCCCTGCCATCAGAGAATAAACTCAGCTTTCTGTTTGAATACTTCCACATATTAAGTCATCATTGATTACTTTATCTTAATAAAAGTGTTTACAATATAGCTTGTCTGGAAAGTGCACACTATGTAAATCTCAACTGTGTGTTACCAACTTTGTGCATTTATTCTCAGTATCGGTGGAGGACCGAGGAGTCAGCGCTCTGGATGATCTGCCTCTCTCTGAGCAAACCTTCCCTCTCCAGGATGGTGCTGGTCTCAGATATTCCACTCTGATATCTGGGGAGATCAACAGAGATGGTAAGAAACACACACACACCCATTAGTACAGAATTGTTTCAGCTCATTGTAAGTGCTTGTACTCACATACTTTATCCAGGGAAAACTGCACACTTTCTCATTTGCAGCAACATTGTGCTCCAAATGTGATTTGATACACACAGTTATATCAGTATAACCATTTGTTTATATCTCTGGCTACCAAACAGCACAACTGGAGAACCAATGAGACCATGTAGTTTGAAGTTATTGACAAAAACGTGAAGGACATCCCTTCATTTTCCACGCTATTTGCTTCTTTAACCAAAACCCTGAAATGCACAGAAACACAGCTAATGCAAAAAGCTGCCATTAAGTTTTTCAGATATCAGAGTAACTTAGTGTTTTACTTTCTCTCAGGTGTCAGAACTACAGGCCTGCTTCCTCGGGGTATGAAGAGAGAGGTAGGTTTTCTACAAACAGCAAAGAGAAGTAAGCTACATATCGTAAGCAGAATGTTTACCACTGCTACTTTATCCTGTCTTTCAGGTCCTACTGGAGAAACAAAGTCTCCTAAATCCTTTCAGCCATGTGCTGGGCATCCGGAAGCAGTTCAGGAAGAGAGCAGGGAATTCTGAATGTTTCTGGAAGTACTGTGTCTAAACCTGTCGACGGGCATCGAGGCCACCCATGAGACAGGGCTTGCACTAAAACAGACATCCCTATCTTGCACTCACATAAGTACATGCAGAATAAGAAATACCATGAATGCATATTACTGTATGTGCGCACATGCATGGCCAGATGCATGTACTCACATATATATCACATACATAAGCGCTGTCAGTAAAGAACAATGCCATAGGGATGATTGAGACATGTTGCTTGGGGACTTTAAGATGATTTATTGAGGTTACTTTTCTGTTGTGTGAAACTATATTTATGTACACACATTTGTTCAAAGTCCTTGGTTGTCTGATGTATGACCGAATGTCTCTTAAATGTGAAAGGTTACACAGCAATGTATGTTGAATATAAATAAAAACTATATTATAAATAGGAACTTGCTAATTGTCTTTTCTTGATGAATGATGTTGGTGAGAAACATTGGCAGCAGAGGAAACCACCTTGCCTTCCTTAAAAGTAAAAGAGGAAACAAAAACACGTAGCAAACTTTGTTCTCGAGTTTTCTTCATTTTTTCCTTTTTTTATTATTTTACAGCAGAAAGAATATAAAGCATTCAGAAAACATCTTCCATATTTTAAGGGCAATTCAAAACGTTTTGCATGGCTTCAGCAGCTGAAATCTCTTTTTTTTTTAACATATCCATCGAGTCAGTGACGCTTGTACATGCACAATTACAAAAATAAAACTTACAAACAAGAGAAGGGGAGAAAAAGGAGGAAAAGCAAAAACACATTAGGAGAACCAAGAGGAGATGAAACTTTTAAGGGTAGGGGCTGGGAGCGGAGAAAAATTGGGTCACATAACAGGGAAAGACAGAGAGAAAGACAGCTATAGAGGAGAGGAAAATAGATCTAACACTAGTTCACATGCAAAGTGTCGAGGACCCATAACTTTCTATCAAAGCAGGGCCTTTTTTTTTCTTCTCGGTTTGGAATTGATGAAAACGTGCAGTTCGGTAAAGGGTGCCATATAATTGCTGTCCATAAACTACTGAATGCTTGTCTTGCAATACTGGCATTTGCATAAGAGTAAGTCGACTACATGTGTCCAATCATTTTAAACTTCACTAGGTCTATAGGTCTCCACAAAATAGTTCTTTATTGCTCTGTGTCCACGAGTGGAATATGTTGTAAAACTGTTTCTGTTCTGTTGTCCTGATGTGCCTACCTTTCTCCGGTTTGGGTGCTTGGGGGGAAAAAGAAGAGGAGGAAAGGCAGATTCCCAGGTCAATTCACAGAACGTCTTGAAATTGAATAATACTGTATACTAATGAGGAGTGCCTATCAGCTAACCTGTCATCCCATTCATAAATGGCAGTAAAAACAAGATTTGCAGGTGAACTTTTCATATAACTACACTCTTAATCTTAAATACCTTCTACACTTTGTCACTTAGATAAATTAAAGGCCTAAAGAACCGGCCAGAATTGTACTATGATTTGACAGGCTTCTATGAAAGAAAGTCAAATCATTTATCTTAATGAGCTATATATAACAGGACTTTATTCCAGGGCCCCACCGGTGTCTGTAATGCTCAGCGTTACAGAGAGGAAGTGGATATCATTTCATAGTCATTCATTTTAAAGACTTCAGTGTCGCAGCGGTGAACCTGTCAGTCCCAGATTCTTTACCAGAAAGCACTGCTGAAAGGTTCCCCTATTTCAATTTCAGCTTCTTCTGCTGTGAATCACGTGTCCTGCTCTGTTTCCTCCTCCCCATTTTGGCACCCTGAGTAAAATACAGAAGGGAGGTGAACCAGTCCCTCAGCCTGTCGAAGAGCAATGCTGCCTTCACCGCTCAGCGTACAAATGAAACTGACACCTTGACATGTCTGCATGTGTGCTGTGCTGTGTCTTGTGCATGTGTCTGTGTGTTCCGTGTGTCACTTAAGTTAATACTTGCTATACATACTGTCACAATGGTCTCCAACCTTGTCCATTTTGTCCTATTTGAAGTTGGGAGCACACTGATCGAATCTAAATGAATTTAAAAAAAAACTAAAGAAAAGGTCTAAAAAGTTAGAGCTTGGTCTAAAAAAACAATCTTGTCGTCATGCTTCGCCATGAAAACGTCAGTAGCTACTGAGCATTTAAACATTGGCTCATTTGTGGGCTTCCCGTCTGCCCTCCGGTCACATGCCCTCTGTCTTTCTGAGTTCTGTGACACGTCAAACCAACGTTCATCGTTTTACAGAACAGTAAGTCTTTTAACAAGTCTATCTGACTACCGATTCTAGGAAAATAAGCATGCTTTAGGTGCAGTTCTTTCACCCAGTTAACTATTTTACCCATGCAAGCATAATAAATCCTTCTCCTTTTTGCCACAACATTGCATTGGCTATGCATTCGAACCACAGACTAGAGGATGAATGCAAGGCAACAAACCCCAGTAGTGGCACTTCTAAATGTGGTTTTAACAAGCTGTCCCACTAGAAAACAGAAAAGAAGGCAGAAAAAACTTAGCATGTTGACAAGCTGGAGTGTTGTGGTGATACTGGTGTGAACGGGGAATATCATATTGGTGTGTGTAAGGTGACGGTGATCATGTAGAGGATTCAGCACTGTTTGTGGGTGACCATGTTCTCTCACTTTGCCTCAACCTCAGGTACATTGTATGCATTCTGACATTGGATTTGTGTGATCAGGATATGAATAGGCACTTTCTACATAAACACTCGGGAAATGAAATTTACATACCAGGCGTGTGGAAAACAACAAAACAACCAATCATCTGAGGAAATAAATACCTATTAAGCCTAATAATTATTTAACAAACATGACAAGACGTCGATAAACAAAACTCAAGTTTTTCTGTGGCACTTGGCTGAATAATCAAATAGCATTACTTGGATACAGAATACATTTTCTGGTAGGAATATATTATAGGAATTAGGCAGCAACCAACAGGCACCTCTAAACCAGCAGCTCATGTGTATTCTCTCTAAGATTGTTCCTACAGCCCAATCAAAACTGCTAAATATGCAGATATTTTCCAATGTACAAGACACATTTTCTGCCTCATAGTTATAAATGGCACCAGCGCACTGTTTTACACATTACAGTAATTGTAATTTTGGCTCATTGAACCTCCATCGAGGCAAGTGACAACTTTTAGTGCTGTCCCTCTGTGTAGAATCATTTTAGCACCTTTGACAGTTGGGACAGTTCATTTTGTAAATATTTTCAGCTGCTTGACAAAGAAATCCAGTCATGTACAGTATGCTACACATCTTTGTTCTTTTTGACATGGGATACAAGGTCTATTTAGACCCTGGCAGCCTTGCTCAAGGAGGTTTCTTCTGTCAAAACATACCGTATTAGGAAAATTCTGTCACTAGTTTACTCAAAGGATCTGCCAATAATTAATAAATAAATGCTTGCTGCAACATACTGCACATTTACAGTAAAGAGGTGAGTTAAATCTTTCTCAGTGACAGAAAGTCATTACATGGATCACTTTACAGGGACACCATGCGCAAGGCTGCCAATCTTTAAGATCAGACAAGAAACTTCAGCAACATATCACATTCCATTTGCAATGACAACAAAAATAAAACTCAAACTGTATTCAGTGATGGTCAAATGCTTCAGTGGAGACATGAGAGACTTAAATGCTTTTCTGCTTAAATATGACCCTCCCCCTGCAAACTGTGTGCCTTATTGTTCTACTGATCCTCGGCCAGTTGTGATCTTATGGTCTTCAGTGCTAGTGTGTATTTCACTGTATGATTATCTGTTCTGCAAAAAATTAACTTAATTCTCTTCTTAAGCTATATAGCATTCACATACCTTGGCACCATTGGCAAAAAATTCTTGGTAGCCCAAAACAAACAAATGAAAAAAAGAAAAATGTAAACATAACCATACTTGTTATCAGATAATTTTGCAGACTTCTCCTAACTCTAAATACAGTATTTTTTTGTACTTTTTTATATTGCAATAGTATCATGCTTTAGCAAAATGTTCTTCTCAAGAACAATCAAAATAAAATAAAATACTCTAATAGTGAAATAGTTTTAATTTTACAGAGCATAGCCACTACTGCTTTTGTTGTTTTTTTCCCTTTTAACTCTGTTCATACTTTTCATGCACATAGCTCATTTTTATCCCAGGTATTTACACTATTTACAAACAATACAACCATACTTCTTAGGCATTCAAACAAAACTATACAAATATTCTGTTTTTGTCTCGTACCTGTTTTTGACCCATTTTTAATGAATAAAATAATATATTTCTAAAATACAATCCCCTTTGGGTAAATGTTTTTTTCCCCTACGTACTTTCAGCCTTCTTTATATACAGAAATCGCTCAATTGTCAAAAATATGGATTTGTCAAACCCCTATTTTGGGACAAGCTTAGGGACCCCTCAAAGAATCTCTAAGACGTCAAGGCAATGTATGTGATCTTCCCCTCAAAAGCCTTCACAGGCTCTGAAGTTCATTTAAAAAGAACAGTAATAACCATGACCATTACAACACAAATAGGCAAGTTCTTTTCACTTGTTAGGTTTCAGAGGAGCAATCAACCGAACGAGGCAAAATGAAACAACATAAAAAAAAGATAAAGGACAATACAGGGATAGCTTCATTACTGACATGGTAGAACTCATGAGGGGGGAAGATGGAAACAAAAAGGAAATCAGAGGATAGGCTGAAAGACGAGACCATACGCACACAAGCAAAGACTTTTCTTGCCAAGAAGTCATGCATTTTTTCTTGGTAGGATTCGACAACATAGAGTCTGAAGATACAGATCACCAATACATTGGACATGATGGAACAAATACATTGGACAGTATGGAACAAATTCAAGTAATAAAGTGGCAATATATACGATAAAGCATAGGGTTTTTTTTAAGAAATGGCAAAACAGGAATACTTTATCCTCCATCTGCATCTGCATGGTTAAACCCCCGACTACATTCATTTGTAGCTCCACCCGTGTTGGGCAGACTGTTGGGGTAGAGCACAGTGGGACAGGAGGAATTGTTGAGCTGAATTGAATAATATGTGATCTACAGCAGTGGATAGAAGTGGGCGTGTGGGTTACCAATATATTTGGTAAAAAAAATCCTTCTTCAAATGAATTGATTGGTCACTTAAAAAATTATGAAATACAATTAGAGCCCAGAGTGTTTTCTGCATGGTCTCCCTATCCTCTGAGATCTTCTGCAGCAGCCTTATTTTACGTCTCTTCAGGTCCTCACGTGTGACAGACCTCCTTAGACTTGTCCTCGGTTTGCTCCCTTCACCGTCCACAACCTCTTCATATCCAAAAGACAAAACAATCCATGAAAAAGTGCAAAAAATGCCATGAAGCAAATGTTCTGCACCCCCCACCCCGACCCTTTTAGTTTATAATCCGATAGGAGTTGCCGCTCTCCGACCAAAATCAAGTCAGTGGAAAGAATAGATATGTGAAAAAATGCTGTTGTACATGTAATAGTAGTTGAACCAGTAACACTGCAGTAGTAGTAATAATTGCAGTGCTTGCATTGATGTTTTTTTTTCCATTTCTCTTGTAAAATGTCTCGGGTACAAACAAAAAAGAAAAGAGGAGTCAGGAGAGTGATGTCACATCGCGAGGGGGCTCTTCTGAGGGGTCTCATGTTCCCTGGCCCTTTTCAATTCTTTCACCCTGGAACACAGAGAGAGACAGGAGTCCATGAATACAACATCTATGACTTAAGTTTGTAGTTGCAAGCTGATCAAGACACACACACACAGGGATAACAGTATCACACTGTTCAGCCAGAACTAACAGAACAATATCATCAACAGCCCAGATCATCAGGAAGTGCAGGTTGGTCTGTGAAAGAAAATGTTGGTCAAGATTGAAGTGAAGTTGCACTTTGGAATGAACAAAAGGGGGAGTCAAAGAATCATTACCATATTAATCTGTTGCATTTGGGATAAAATGCACTTTTTTTTTGACAAAATAAATAAAAGAAATCTTGACATGAAATACATTTAATTTTGAAATGGTTCAAAACAATATGGTAATGATATCATAATCATTATAATTACAATCATTCTAAATCAATATTACTCATTTCAAAGTGACACTTGGCACCCTGAAACACTTAAATGCTCAAAATGAAGAGTTGTCACACCAGTGCCTCACGGCATGATGTGACAACTACTTTAATTAATGCAAATAATAATGTAAAACTTTTCTTCAGCATTTTTAAATAAACCCTATTCAATGATGAAAAGCATGAATAATTGCACTTAATGTTAATACTCATGGCAGAGCTCAAAAGAACTAAAAGGACTAAGAAGTCTTTCCAAACAAGTCTTTCTTTGCGGGTAAAAAAGAAGCAACTGATAATTCCAGACCTCCATAAATGCATCCTCTGACAGTTCACAAAAGAAAACAACCAAATACTGACATGGGTTCATAGAGGAGACGTGTCTCAAGTGTATGAGCAAAAAGAGGTCAGCCTACTGAAGACAGGGCACTCTATCCCCCCAAGTTTGATTTTAAAACATCAACTACCATCATGTAATGGATTTAACCCTCGTCTTATTCTTAGCAGAAAGTAACTACTGCAACATTTATGAATTGAAGAGACTCTGTGTAGATGCAGTGTGTGCACACACACACCATGTGTTTGCAAACACTGCGTCACATGTGTGTAAGTGTGCTGTATCCTCTCATGCTGAGCTGGAGTAATCCCCCGAGGTATGAATCCATTTCAGCTCTGTTTTAGTCCCAATGGGTGGAGGAACGTATTGTTTGTTTTTCCGCTGTGACCTATATACTATCACAGCTTCCTAACCTATATCACAGTACAGCAGACAAGCCTGCTTTAATTGGTGGTTACATCAATAATCTCACCTGCTCTATCCTCTTTTATTACAGTAAACAGCAGATATGAAAGACAAAACAATTGTAAATGAATATCAACAACAAGGAGGTTAATGATTTGTGACAATAATCAAACCCTTAAACATCTATAAATGCTGTATATGATATTCTGAGCACGTTCCCATTCAGGTGTATCTTTTTGTGTGATATCTTTTATTTATTTGTTTTGTTTTGTGGGTATAGTACATTCAACAGTTTGACAATTTTAGTAAATGGAAATTAGAGGGGTGAAGCCCCCCTCTCAGTCTGTCGAGTGGCTAGAAACAGGACACACAGCCAGTCAGACAGACAGACAACTACTTGAGAAACAGCAGGCCCATAGCATGCCTAAAGGTAGAAGAGCAAGGCCCATAGTTATCACCACTTGGCATGCAGCAGAATAAAACATGATGGAAAAAACTTCCCGCTTTCTCAAACTGGCTTTCTGCATAACCACACAAAACTGAAACGAACGAAAAAAACAAAACAATCATGAACAGAAAGTAATTTCCAAGGAGAGAAAGACAGAGATAAAGAGAGTCAGAGAAGTGCCTGTTAAGTGTTGCAGTGAAATTGTCATTCATAAGCATTTTGTTAGTTTGAGATAGGTTCTGCTCTAAATCTGAGCTTCTCAGTCCACCTGTGGCTCCAGTCGGCAGCCTTCATGCAAGCAGGCATCAAGCAACAGTGATGGAGAAGGAGGTAGGGTGGGTCGAGGGGGTGGGAGAGAGAGAGAGCAAAAGAGAAAATGAGAGTGAGGGAAGGAAGGAGAGAATGCGAAGGCCGAGACCTCAGGAGGAGATAACTGTATTATTAAAGAGTGAGAGACAGAGAGGGAGATAAGAGGGAGAAAGAGGCATACAGAATAAATAGAGAGGGAGGAAGAGAGAGAGAGAGAGGCACGAACTGAGTTGCTGAGGCTGCACTCACCCGCTTGAACAGTCTATGGTCCATCAAGGGGCTTGGCATAAACAGCAAAACAATACCAGACAGCTATTAGCACACAGTAGGCACTGTGAAGGAGGGGGCGAGGAAAGGTGGGGGCCAAATACAGTGAGGGGGAGGGGTGGAGCTTAGGTGTTGGAGACATTTCTAACCACCCAATTGTCCAACAAAAATAAATCAGACACATAAGAATAGTTGAGAGATGGACAAGATTATAAAATCAGTGCTACTGTGTCTTACTGATTAGCTCGATGGGATTTTTTCAGACCATGAACCCTTGCAGTAAATCTGAATGTGAAGTTTTATCTAGCCTATGTAAAGCTGTGTGTGTATGTGTGTACTGTATGCATAAATGAGTATGTTATTATGTGTGTGAGACAGTGTTGGGGTCTACCTGTGGCGGCAGCGACGTAGGAACCTCATGATCTTCCTGGCAGCCTGATCCTGCCTCTTTGTGAGCAGGCTACCTCTGTAAAACACCACAAAGACAACAGTGTCATACTGTTTGCAGAACAACATTTGAAACTGGCATACATCTTAACTGTGTTGTGCTAGCCACTGTTGCTCTTTGTTAACGGAGCGGAAAGAGGCACTTGAGAAGAGACACTCGAGAACGTGCATAAAGTCACATCCTTTGGACTGTTGTTAACAACTTACACAACAGGCAGCAATCAGCTTACATATGGCCACTAAAAAAGAGTGAAGAGTATTTGTTGAATGTACCTTGGATCAGGGTTGAACCAGCTGACCACATTTCTCACTTATCTACTATATTCCTGTCTTTTCTACGTTCCTGCACAAACCAGATCTGCCGTCAGAGGTGGTCACTGTTGTATCCTAGTTACATACCATGTAACTTTGCACAAGTTTTCAATTCACCGGCTTCTCTTTGCTACTAGTTTCTCATCCATAATTTGCTCCTTTGGATCCAAGGTTGCTGGAGGGGGGTTGGATCTGGTAAGACGGATGGCGGTGGTTGGATGCAGTGGTTACCAGTGACAGAGTGTAACTCAATACACTTACTCAAGTGCTTACTTAGGGCAAAAAAAAAATCTTTTTACGCAAGTATGATTTTGAACACTGTTGGATACTGTATTCATATGGCAGGTTGTTTGTGTGAGAGCCATTCTGGTGTGATGGGGACATTTATTAAAGGCTATAAGTTTAAATTGAGAGATATCTTTATATTGCCTTAATGTAATGTCTTTGAGTTTTTTGTATTAACCGTCAGATGTCAAGGTGGAACTTTGTTATTAACACATCGTGGTGGCTGGCCTGGTCGACCTCATTAGACAAAGCTGATGTTTAATAGTCTTTTTTTGCTCAGGAAGGTTCCTGACTGAGTGAAATGACCTGGAGGTATCTAAGGGGCAACAATGATAAGAGCTGGTTGAATTCTTTAAAGGTTAAGAAAAGGTGCTTTAATGCTTCATTTCTTATCTCATTTAGTATAGGGTATATGGGACCATGCTTTATGAAAGGAAAGGAGATAATGCCATCCCACAATTCCTTGCAGCCTGAGTGTAACACCAATTTCAAACTGCATGCGGCACAAATGAACATCAGTGCGAAAATCAGCTTGATTTCATTCTTTCCTATTCGAGTTTCCTAACTGGCTGCAAGCGACATGGCACCATTTTGAACCCCATGCCCTGTTCCTGTTTCATTGCTGTCACTTGCATTGAAAGTGCAACATGATTAATTCATGAGGTTGAAATAAGGAGTTATCTATACAATACTGTCTCCTTTTACAACAATAGCATAAATAAGGTGCCAACTGGTTAGAAGGAAATCGCCAGAAGCTGAAAGTTTCTGGTAAGAAAACTCACTATTTCTACTTACTGTTGGCTGAAAAATGTAAAAATCAAAGCATAAAACATGTGTTTTCTGTTAAAAAGGTACAAATGTAGAAAGAAATCTTGTCTATCTTAGCTAACTCACCCATTTTTTACTTGAGTGGTTAAGTTTTCAATCTGATCTCCAGCACACAGCTGATAGTGGTTTGTCTACGTGACATGACAGAATGCATAATTAACATAAACAGTGTGGACATCGACTCACATGCAGTAAGGACACAGTGTGAGTGCAGACGGATTCTCTTAGCACTGTGGTTGTCTTTTCCTAACTCCTTATGAATTCTCCTCCACATCTTTCCTTGACCTTGTGACATTTTCCATTGAGGTCTAGGAAAAGTGTTTAGGAAAAGACGTGGGATGTAATTGTTTTTGACTATTTGACGGCTGCCTTGGCTGAAGTGAAAGGTTGTCAGCTGATAACGCTCACTTGGGGCCAAGGTCCTGGCCTAAGTGACTCCGCCTGCCTCTTTTTTGGAACAGCTGACATCCAACCGGCATCACTTTTTTTGTTTGCACCTTTAACACCTTTAATGCACTGCTTTTTTTGCTGATCTACACGCTCCATTGTTCATTTGAGTTAACCTTGGTTTTAATCAATTAGGCTTGTTGAAGTATGTGTGCACTTTGTTCTTGTCACATTCCTTGAGCAAGTTTGTGAGAGTATATTCCAATAGTGTCTGAGTATCTACCTCAGTTTGTGCTGCACCAGGGCAGCAGCAGCCCCGCGGTGGTGGGGCTTCAGCCTGCCAAACTCCTTGTAGCTGCGGTAGTATTGCTGAATGAGCACGGCAGCCCTCCTGCTCTGCTGGAACTTCTTCTGTTCGTGGTAGCTGCGGAATTTACTCTGGATAAGGATGGCGGCCTGCGTCATCTTCTTATAAAGTGCATACTGCCAATGAGAACAAAATAACATGTCACGCTTAACTGTGTATGAATACTGCGTTAGTGCTAAGGGTTCAATCTGCGTTAGAAGACCACAACCTGAAGTTTGGCAATCAATTCAGCAGCTGATAGAGAAAAACATTTACCTTCAAGGCTATCCATGTTAGCTTGCAAACAGAAGAGGGAAAAGACTGTGAATGATGAACTACCATACTCTAATGTTCTCAAAAACTCTGAGTTTGAAAATGTTAAAATCTTCATTAAATACAGTATTTAGATAGTTAACTCATGAAGATATCTGTCTCCTAAAAGACTATGATATTCACTAACTACACTAGAACATGTAAACAAAAGCACTTATCCGATGTGACCTCATTAAGGACACAGTGCTCTGGTGGTGCCTACCTGTTTGTACTTCTTGTAACAACGTTGAATAACAGCAGCAGCTACTTCCTGTTGCTCTCTGAGCGGACGCCCCTGTTGGAGAGTAGAGTGGGATAGGTCAGAGGTCACAGTAAAACCTGCGTTTTGCCACAAAGGATATTGGTGGCTCTGTCAAGTCTCCCTGACGGTCTCCTGGTGGCCGACATGTGAAAGCCACCCTGGCACGAGTCCACCCCAGTGGGGAGGAGGAGGTGAACAGTTGAGCGACAGAGAGCCAAAGGTCCACCTCAGAATCAGCTGGTAGACAGACATAACAGATGACTGTAAACGACAGTGATCAGTTTGTCATTTGAAAACTCATTAAAAAGAAGCTTTGGGGCGGATAGCAAGTTGAGGAATGGGATCGGGCAGGGGAAAAGGACTGGTGTGTGGAGAGCTAGTTAAAAACAGGCAGTAGCAGGCTCCATACAACTAACTAAGAGAGAAACAGAGACAAAGAGAGAGGAGGAGAACATAAGCTTAATTGTGTCTACTCGGAGCAGGGGTACAGGGGGCAGTGCAGTCGTTCCTCTAAGCAAGGCCATGCTCTGCTCAAGGCACCTTCCCATGCTGAAACCACAGGGACATATTTGGATATATTTTTGTTTATGCTGTTTTGTGTATATGAGCAGAGGAACAGAGAATGAGACAGAGATAGAGATAGAAAAATGTGAATAATATAAACATGATTAGAAACAATTTATCCCCTGGCAAAAGATATAAATGAATCACAACCCTGAACTTTACTGCAGAAATCAGAGCTCCATAGCTTGGAACCAAATCAAAGTGAACCCTTCAACATTTCTCCAAAAGCCAAAACCATCTAACAATACCAGTCCTAACAGTACAACCCTGTCACTGCGGGCTGCAGTACACACAGCATATGGCACCTGAGCGCCGAGCCTGTACCTTGTACTTGCGGAAGGCAGTTTGGACTAGTCGGGCAGCCTCATACAGCTCTCTCTGCTCTGGGTCTGACAGAGTCAGCTGGGCCAGGTCTCGCTCCACCTTGCTGTTGGAGGCATTGATGAACTCACTCCAGTCAGCTGGGGATGGGAGTGTAGATCTCTCCAGGGGCCCCTCTCTCAGCGGAGACCCCCCAGGACTAAGACTGGGGTTGGACGATGGGGTTAGGGGTTCATTATACAGAGATCTAAGGAAGGTAGAGGACAAAATGTTTTATTCATTTTGCATGTTTAGCGTGGGAATGTGCAGCTGTTGAATATGTACACTTAAAGTACACCTGTCTACCTACACATATTGTTAATACGGTTGTGTTGGATGAATGAATCAAAGTCACAACAAATTTAAAATATTTACCTCTTAACACTGTGCCAAATTCCCATGCCACATAAAGAATGTATTAACTGATAGCAGAAAGTGTCGATTTTTTAGTTTATTCCTTCTCATTGGCTCCAAAAATTCTTAGAAAACGTTGTATACAATATATTGCTTGCTTCCTGTCACAGCAAGTAAGCAATCCTGAGCCAGTGCCCCTGCCCACAGTTCTCCTTACCGTAGGTGTATGATACTCGGGAGCTGTTCCACATCTCCAAGATAGTTGGCCAGCCAGTTCATGGTGTTGCTGACCCCTGACGTGTCTAATGGCACAGAGTCCGCCGCCGTGAAGTTCTCCCTTTTGATTCTCTCTGGCGTCGCTTCGATGATGTGCTCAGCCAGAGTCATCATATTTACCTGTTTCATTGTGACAAACAAACACGACCTTGTTAATGCTTTCTCAGTAGATATTTTAGGGACTACCTATTTTTGAGACTTAACATAGTCTCCACATGCAGTTTAATTATTTGGCCCTGTGAAAAAAATGTTGGCAATAATGCCAGGAAAGAGGATAATAATGATGAGAGTGATACTGTTTGGAAATTCCTAATCCAGCTTTTCATCTATTGGTGCAGTAGTTAGATTGAGATAGATGGCTGGAAGAATCCCTTGGCTATGGGAGTGGATCAATAGGGAGAGTTTATTATGCAGTGATGGTCATCAACAGAGTGCCAGGTTGGCCTGGTGTACACTGCCTACCCAGAGCAGAAGGGACATAAAAGAGGTGGCATGATACTATAATGTCCAATTTAAATAGTGTATTGCAATGTGTTCTTCACTCATGGCAGTGTAATTGTATGCAGCTTTTCAAAGTGGTGCCATTAAAATATCCATTCATCATTCTGATAACATATGTAATGTAAGAAGAATACAATATGTGTTTCATATGTAAGGCTTCTATTTTTTTAAAATGTTCACCCAAAATGTATTTTAAAAGGGGGTTTTTGTTCCAAATTGTCTTATCTGCTGCAGAAAGACGTCATGTTATTTCATTCTGTGATGCAGGTTTTAAACCAACAGCAAAATCATTTTGAACCTTTTGTCTGTGGCTGTACTAGTCCCAAGATCTGCACATTTAGCTGACTGAATACACAACTGTTGTTTTTTATTCTCACCTGCAGGTCATTCATCTGTGTGAGACAGTCCTGGTTCTCCAGATCTTCCCGATAGGATAATAGTTCTGCATCAGCCATTTCTCTGTCTGCCATCACCAGCATGCCTAGCTGCTCCCTCTGACGTAACCGGTTGACCAGTTTCTCCTTCCCCAGGCTGCTGCTTCCACTGACCCCAAGCGTCTTCCTCCCCAGGCTGCTGCCGGAGAAACTCTCTCTGGAGGTCCATCTGGTTGTCCCTGTGCTGCCTCCTGTAGACAGACCCTTGTCTGAGCTCAGGCCCTCTGAGGACAGGCTCTTGGGGCTGGACGACAGCTTGTGGAGCTGTTGCTGCTCCAGGCTCAGAGGAACAGACATGGCCTTGTCAGGCCGAGTCTGAAACAGTTCGGGGTTGGGTTTATGCTTTTTAGCTAGTGGGAGGTCTCTTTGGCCCTCGCTGCTGTAGTAGTTGGAGGGCTCTGACCGGGGCCTTCTTAAGTCTGCAAAAAATAAAACATGTAACTATTAGCTGCATAATACACTAACAAAGAAAATATGGGATCCTTCAGTTGATGTTTTATGAAAGTCTATCAGCTTAACTAGTTTTCCTTCAAGTAGACAGTGAGAGAAAGAGTACTGTACTGGCCTGGATTGAGGCTTGTGGTGCTGGCTGTGGTTGTAGTGGTGGCAGGACCCCCTTTCTTGCCGCTTGGTGCTACCGCACTGTTGTTTGCCCAGCTGACCATCCAGCTGTCTGTGGTGGGGGTATCAGGGGCTGGGGAGAAAGACATGCGAGTCGTGGGCGGTAGAGGGGCTGGTGGCTGCTGTTCTTCCCGTTGTAGCTGCTCCAGACATTCAGCTAATTTGGTATGGCCGCGAGAACGGGCAATCGAGAGGGGTAAGCGTCCCAGGGAATCTGGGATAGCGAGGGCACGTCTGTCCCATTTATACAGGACCACCGCTGCTTCCAGGTGACCCAGTGCACATGCCCACATCTGGATTAGAGAAAGCAGCAAAAAGAAACAGAGTTTGTGTGTGTCACCAGCGATCGCAGATACTAGGATTTTTTTTATTATTACTCAAACTGTTCTAAACTTCAGCTGTCTTACCAGAGGCGTGCAGGAGAAGTGATCTACATTGAGAGGGTCCACTTCTAACTCCAAGTCAATACTATCAGCATGTTTGGTGCTGGATGTAGAAAAGAAAACAATTAGCATCTTACAGCTATAAAGTGTGGTGCACACCAATTACAAACTAAAGCACCATTATACACTATGTAAAGTATTTGGTACTCACCGCCACTTGATGAGTGTCTGGATGAGGGTGGCATAGCCTTGGCCTGCAGCCAGGTGAAGGAGTGTCATGCCTCTGAAGGTCTTGGAGTGGATTAAATGTTTGGACTTGGCCCAGCAAGCTCTGCTCATCATCTTCTCGCAGACCACTACGACACGGCTCTCGAAGGAGCTGCTGGCCTGCATCTGGCCAGATACACACTCAAATACACAAAAGAGGAAATCATTATTGTTTGTTATATGTGCCTCTTTAACAACAGAAACACTTAATCACTCGATTATGTTATACACTACTTGTTATGCACTACTTTTGTCAATCAATAAAGACAAAACACAATGTGCCTGTAGTGTACTGTCACATGTACAATGATTGTCTTTAGTATGAGTAGCGTGATGTGGCTTTTTACCTGTGACTGACTGTTGTTACCCCCACCTCCACCCCCTCCGCCTCCGCCGCCTCCCCCTCCTCCTCCTCCTCCTCCTCCCCCTGTTCCTCCCCCAGCTCCGCCACTCCCTGCACCGCTCGGCTGCTGGTGGCTGGCCATCTCCGCCATCCTCCTCTCCATCTGCTCCAAGCGCTCCAGGATAGACATTCTGAACTGGTTATCTAGGCAAACGGTGGGACACAGAAGAACACGTCAGCATGCAAGTAGCAAGTGTGCAAAAAAAAAAATGGCTGTCTTTGCTATTAACAGCACAAACAACGCTGTGTCCTGACAAGACAAATGATTACACTGTATGCACCACAAGCTGCACCAAATATGTTGTACTGAGCAGCATTAAGACTGTCGCAGTGACTTGGGGCTTAACACCATGAGGCATGCAATCAACCATTTAGGAACAAATGCATCTTCTGATGCAAATGAGTCTTTTTCTGAGATACTGCAAAGCTGCTTTTAGCTGCAGCACAAGAACCCTTCTAATTATTATTAATCCCATAATATGACTGAAAACAAAAGCATCAATCATGGACTTCATCAAAACAATTGGCTTTACCAAAATAACCTTTAAAGCCCATCAATCATCTGCTAATAGCTGCCATCACTAAACTCCTGCCGCCATCTCTCACTCAAACACGACCATAGCAGACTAATACAGGCTGAATGATTGGCCAATGAGTGGGGGCATGTTAAATGTGTCCACCCTTTCACAAAGGGCTTCAGACATGCTCTGAGGGGAGTGTGCAGCTGAAGGCCCTCTCCAACTGATTAAGTACACCCTATTACGACCAAGGAGTGCCAGCCCACCCCCGTTCCATGAGCCTGTACGGTGGGAGGACTGAGAAGCTGACAGTAAGGAATCAATCACAACTTGCACCTATCCAGAGTCCTTGAAAACACATGCTTTCCATACATCAAGATGGATGGAGGTGTATGAGAATTCAGAGTGTGTACACACAACTACTGTTTTGTACCCTGTGTCAGTCAGTGTAGTTTTAGAGATGGGTTCTGCTGAGATTGTCAGCCTTGCAACAAGAAAAGCTATTTTCTCTGTCTGACATATATAACATGCTGCATAATTCAATAGCTAAGTGAGGAGAGGGCAGAGCAAGTGACTTCTAAACACTAAGTGTGTTTTAATTAGTGGAACAATCACAGAAAATAAACATGATGCATCGGGACAATTAAGCAGAATCTCTACAGAAAATACATTTGAGTAACTAATATCAAACAGTCCACACACTTGCAAATACTGCAATTTAAACCTGTTGCAATAAGTTTATGTAAGATTATAAGACAAAAGCCCCCCACCAACACTCACCTACACACAAACAAACAACAAACACTTGTAAGCGTGAATATGCGTGCACACACACACAGACACACACAAACTATGCTGTGTACAGACAGTAGAATGGGATGGGCACAGAGAGCCCACTGCAGCAGGGAGCATAGAAGACTGCATTAGCATTCCCCATTTAGCCACTATGAGGCCGTTTCTGTGGCAACCTGCTGCCGAGCGGTAACTAGGCGACAGGAACATGGCTGTGTGTGTATGGTCTGCCTGCGTGCTATTGGCTTATTGATGAAGGGGAGGAGAAGGACTCCTGCAAAAAAAAAAAAAATGGAGAGAAAGGCAAACAATGAAAAAATAAGAGTCCATAAATCTTCTTTCCTGTGCTTTTGTGTACTTGCCCTACTCTCTTTTCTCAATGTTGACGCCGTAGGTAAGGACCTAATGACTCTAAGTGGGGAGTCTTCACAGCACGACCTGGTGACATTTGCGCTTTATGGTATCTTGGCAGTCACGGCTCAGGGCTCCGTGGAGAGCTAATGTCACAGTCAGACCTCCTATAAGCCACTGTAAAAGAGGTCAAGTAACTACTATCATTGGACAGAAAAACATAATGTCACTGGCTGGTAAATTACTGTTCTCAGTGACAACATGCTGCACCGTGAATAATGGACTTGAAGGACAACACTGAGGTCTCTGCCTTCAATCCCTGTGTGTGCTGTAGCATGTCTACATGGACCTGCTGTCACTTCAGGAGATCACTCTCTTATTCAGCAGGAATGTTTGTCGGTTGCTTCTTTCTTCTCCACCTAACAACACTGTGAGTTGTGGAAACGGGCGAGGTGAAGAGTTGAGAGCCTGTTCAAGACTGAGGGCTTGTGTCAGGAGGTGAATCAGAGGGTTGAGATAGGTCACAGCACTACAACCTGCCTTGGTACAGGGCTATGCTCTCCCTCTCCCTCTGGCTGACAAGGGGGAAGAGACACAGACAGAAAGATGTAGAGAGAGAGAGGGGATAGTTAGCGGTAGGCTGACATGTCTTTGTTCAGACCCAGTGCTGCAGTGTGCTGCAGTGCAGATGATGTCATCTCCACCTGCTGCCTGCTGCTCCAAATGCGATGCACGTCCACTGCAGAGGGAGGATGGGGGTAGAGACAAGTGGGAGGGGAGAGGGAGGAGACATGGAAGGTGAGCAGCCAAACAGAACTGTAACAACACGGTGACGTTGCAAACGCCCTCCCACTCTCTGGTTTACTCCCTTGTGACGGTGTGTGGCAGCAGACGTGGTCACTCTCACTCATTTAGGGCAGACTGTGAGGTGCTATTTTAAAAAGTAGTTGGGTGCCACTCATTATAGTATGAGCACTTGAGTGAAAGGGGACAAGCGAATCGAATTAAAGTGTACAGCTGTCATGACACAAATATGCCCTCCAAAGCCAGGTTAACTTTCTGCGCGTCAGTCCAGTTCCTTCGCTTGTGGATATGTATTATATAACTCCTCCTTGCTTTGGTGATGTATTCCCATGCAGGACTTGGACCTTTGCTAACTTTCTCCTTCCAAATTACATATGAAAAATTCAAAAGGACTGACTAAAAACCTTCACTGACTTTCATGCTCCATCAGTTCTCTTACACTTCTGTCTACCTGCACTAATATCTGTCGTGGGTTATATTGTAGAGGGTTATGTGCTATTTTAATGAGAACTGCTAAAAGAGTTAAGTGTGAGTTTTTGTACAGTCTTTTACATAACAAGTGGATTGTGCTTTTTGAAATTACAGTGAACATGTTGCTAAATGATGACCTGACTTGTCTCCCCTTAGAAGTGAGAGGAAAACCTTGCAGCTCTGGGACGAAATCCTTGATGGGATGGGAAAATACCACACTTCGGGTGTTTAAATAGAGTGACAGTTGCCTTGGCTGAAAAGGGAGCACTTCACATCTTGAATGTGAGAAAACACCCACGTAACAGTGTGTGACAAGAGGTCTTGAACTTTTATGACCGTTAACCCAAATGAGTAATTTTGTCACTTGCCTTGCCTCATTATAATAAATGACTAGTGTTGTCATCATGCGAGCCACCAGACACATGTTCATGACCTGGTCCCGTCACACAGATTAAGCAGCTTGGGGAAAGTCACACTTCTAGTGTGAGAAGTCAGTAGTGTTCCTTAGCGTGTGATGACTGCTGTGTGTCACCGTGGCTCTGCTGTTGCTTCTTATTAGCTCTCTCAGAGGACACCCGTGTCCTCTGAGAGAAGCAGAGAGCAAAGGACCTGTAAGATGTTCACTGGGTTTCAACCAACACAACATCACAGCCCTGCCCCGCATGATCTGTCTCATCTCTGGGACATGGCAGCAGCTCCTTGTGAGACAGGTTAATATACAGATGGATAAGGGAAGGAAGGACAGGGCTGTTTATTGACTCTCAGTGGAGCACAGTGGGAGTGAGAACAGGCAGAAGGGAGGACGGAGACAGCAGGAGAGATTACAGGTAAGAAAGGACAGGGGTGAAGTGAGATGAGAAAAAAGGAGTAGGGTTATTAATATAGTGCACTTCTGATAGAGTGTGTGAGGACATCTTTAATCCTCACTTTTGAACCTCTGGTTGTGTTCATGCCAATCAAGTTTGGTGCTGGACCTTATTATCTCTCTGCAGCCAGTCAAGTTCTCACAAGTAACCCAGTGGAAAGACCCGAGGGCAGCCTCCCTCTGGGTCTCTGGGTGAGCTGACTGACAGGGGCTGGTATTTGTGACCGTGCAGGGGAAGGGGCCAGGCCATCTGGCAGCAGCCCTCGCAGCTGGAACACATGGCTGTCTTTTGATTAAAGGCCGACTTTACTTTGACATAGTGTAATGAAGGGTTTTGTTCTGTCTATTTTTATTTTTATTCTGTTTCATTCTTCTTAGCAGAGTGATAACAGAATATTTAAATCATTCAAAGAACAATGAACAATATGTGATAGAGACATCTGTCTTTTGCACAATCTGTTATTATGGCATCAAATCTATTTGAGGATGCAATCTATCCATTCATCTGCCATATGACTAATCCTGTTCAGGGTCACAGGGTGGCGGGGTGAGAGGCAGGGTACACCCTGGACAGGTTGTCAATCCTAACACACACAAACAGACAAACATGCACATTGTTATCTGGAGTTTCCAGTTCACTTAACCTGCAAGTCTTTGGACTGTTGTAGGAAACTGGGTCACCTGTTGGAAACCCTTCAAACATGGGGGGTGGAGGGGTGGGGGGGTACGGACATGCAGTCTCCACACAAGAACAGATAATAAAACAACCTCCAGAGATTCATACAGATCTGTTTTTGATTTGCTGTTTCAGTGCTGGAAAACATGTTTGCTGTTTTCTTTCTATCAGGTACAGGCACAATTTGCAACCTGTGCACAACAACAGAAATCCCTCACACGCAAGGCAATCAGACTAAAAACACAAGTTGGAATTCTTGCCTTGCAGTGAATCAACAAACTACAACAGCAACGTGGGGAAAATGCAATATTAAGAGGCATAACAATAAGTCCTGTACGACAATTCTGTCTTACCACCGTTCCCACAAAGAATTCATTCTCAGGCATTTACAGAAGTTTAATAACTGCAAACAAAGGTTGCATTGCCTTAATGATACTTCTCAGTTCTGCATTAAAGGTGAAGCAGCTCTTAACCTACTGGCATTTGTCCAGCTAAATAGGTCAATATGAGTACAGTCTGAATGCTGAACAGATACACTGTGTCACATTGAAGGTAAAATGCCAAGAGTGCACACCATGGGGATTTACTGTCATCTGCTATCACACTAATAGAGTGATACAGCATTGGCTTTTTGTCTTGGTGAATAAGGTGCTTGATTTTGTTTTAAAGACGTCCAATTGACACAGTAACAAGTACATATCATTAGCTTCCTATTTGCATAAACAACTATATACTGCCTGACACATCAGCTGCAGGCAAGAGTGCAAATGAGAAATGAGTGAAGGAATAATTTCAAAGATGAATCAATCTGATATGAAACACCAAGACCCAAGGGACAGGACGTCTCCAAAGCTTTCCATTAATAGTAAGACACCACAGTTAGGCTGAATGCATTCACAGGATTCTCAGCCAGCCTCGTCTCTGAATCTCTTTCAACATTGCACTTAAAATTATATTTCAGTCTTTTGTCACATACTGGAATCCTGTCTATGGCATATTGTACTGTAGCGACAACTGTGATTTACAAGCAAGGACAGACAGGACAAGTGAGCAGAGATAGAGACCCGAGACTCAGAGCTATTTGATCTTGAATGTGATATTATGTATGCTTGGTTTGAGACTATTTATATTACCCTCTCTATTTTAATTTGGTTTAATGGCAACTCAGAGGAGAAGCAGCTGCACAGCATGAACAGGGAACCTGAATACGATAAGCACATTAGCCGACTGGCCAACAAAAGGGAAACTGAACTTACAACAGAACATAAAAGAAGCACTTTCACTGGATTATAGCTATTAATATACAGTACAATTAGCTAAGAATACAGAGAAATACACTTTGCCTGTCCTCTTTTTAAAAAGACTGGAACTTGTGAGCACAGATGTGGGCAGTATAATGCAGAGTTCAAACACAGACAGGCTGATTTATAACATAGTGTAAGCTAAAGCAAACCGAAACTTTAGCTTTGAATTCATGAAAGGCTTTATTTGACACCTCTTTGACAGTTCCATCGCAAACTACATGTTATACTCTAAGCTTAACAAAAGTAGAATTTATTGCATGACTATTAGATAGAGATGGTGTTACTGTTTACTGTCTGACCGCGACCCACTATATTTTAGACTTGTATGGATTCTAAAATTATGAACTATAATGCTAAACAAATAAAAAGCATAATAGAAGTAAATAACAGGGATCTAAATGACTGTTTCTCTTCACAGGTACCTATCTCTTTAAAACCTTGTGTGGGGTGATCCATCACCTTTAGGTGTAAGCATTCTACGTCACTGCTGCTGTTACTAGTACTACTACTATTGCTCCTGTTATTACTGCCACAGCCACAGTAACTAATATAATACTGTTACTTTTGATATTATTATTGATATTAACAGCAGTATAAATGCTTAAAACGGACAAAAAATAGATAGATAGATAGATAGATAGATAGATAGATAGATAGATAGATAGATAGATAGTATTTAATGTCCTACGAGGGACATCTGTTTTAACAGGTACCGTTGTACATGCATTTGACATAGTAGTCATATACATTCATGCCTTGCTAGGGCCAAGGGGGCAAAACTCCAGCTAAAGTGATTCTTATCAATATTAATATTTCTACAAATGCTTCTGCAACAAGCACACTACTCCAACAATTGCTACTATACTACCTGTACAAATGTTTTTATTCAACTGTGGTATTGTATTTACCTTGCTGCTGCCATCTATATAAGTAAACTTGTTTGCATTAAAGTGGTTGGTGTTACTACAATGAATGCATATGCATCAGACTCATGTGCAACAACTTTTTCCAAACATATTCTTCAAGACTAAGCAACTTTTTGTCTGTTGTTATATATTTCACAGTTCTCCTAAAGGGGGTAAAACATGGGCAATGCATCTCGTCCTATGCCTTTAAGAAAGGGAAACCCAAAAACTCACAGAGGAGCAACAGGTAGATAAATGTATGTCTGAAATTCCCTCATTTTAAAGACGAAACTTTTGCAAACAGAGCAAAGTTTGAAGACTAAACGTGGTTAGAGTGAAGTCGCTGTTCACACATATGTGGTGCTGAAACGCTCAGCGGCATCGGACCGCTATTAGCAACGTGTAGTTTTGATTTGGCACCATTTTAATCGTTCAGTGAGTCCATGTGGTTGAGAGGGTCGACCCTGAACGCCACCTGAACTATGAAACAACAGCACGAGTAGATTTCAGCGACGACAGGCTGGCCCCGATAACCTGAGCAGCACTCAGGGATGCGACAGCCCTCTAATGCGCTATAGCAAGTAACTACTTTGAACAACACGTGAAACAGCACTTGCAGCTGGCGATGTAGCGATGGATCATCCTGGGACACAGACAGCATGTAGTTCAACAGACCAAACGTCCTTAAACTATCAAGAAGGAGTCGTGAGCACTTATAATGTGGACGCCAAAAAGTACCAAGACAGTCGCATGAGAGCTGCAAGTTCCTCTGCTCTTCAAAATGCCATAAAAAACTAAAAAAAAAAAAAAAAATTATTATTATTTTTTGTCATCTCTGAGGGCGTCTTCAGGTGTTTTTCACATGCCCAAGCACAAGTCGTGAGTCATGAGTTAGCTACTATCAGCGTCAACTCTCCAGCGCTCTGCAATGAGGCAGAGTCACATGAAACACTTGCAAGAAAGCATGTGGCCAAAATAGAGCAATTTCTCTCCAACTCTCGCTACAGCACAGACACACTGGGACTACATCAAGACAAACTTCAACTTCTTCTGGCAAAAACACGAGAAACGCACGGAATATTAAAGGAAAAAAAAAACAACAAAAAAAACCACAACACAAACACAGCACAGCACAGCACTACAGCCATAGGTTGAACTTAACACTTCTAACCTTCTATTTTATTTTCCATTGGTAGAGTCCAGCTCAAAGGCAAAAAATACTGCCTCTTTTGTCTTTTAGGATGTGCAGGTGTCATTCACTGGCATCCTGACCCAAAGAAGTCCAACCAAAGCTGCATCTCTCACTCAAATTGCAGTTTTGCCCCCACAGTCTGACGGTCAGGGTTTACAGCATGGTGTGAAACAATTAAAAAAAAAAAAAAAGAGCAACAAAACAATGTATATATCCTTGGTGTAGACTGAATCTCAATCTCAACAGAGCACTCGTCAACAATAGAACAAAGTGAGGGAAGAGAGCGACGTGAGGAGCGAGGGAGGAGAGAGAGAGAGGGAGAGAGGAAGACCGCTCACTACTCCTCTTCCTCTAATAGCCCCCTCCTCCTCTTCACTTGTTTCACCTCACACACACACACACACACACACACACACACACACACACACACACACACACACTTCCCGTGTGTTTTCTAGTAGTCGCTGCTCTCTCAGCCTGCAGTAAAATGACAAATACCGCTGTTTGGAGACGTTGTGCGCACGTGCCGCCGGTAAACAGACGCCCTAATTCCCGTTTGGAGCCGCGGTCCTCCTCCTAAACGCTCGCCCATACCTTATTCCTCACTGCTGGTTATTTGACCTATTATTACAATGATGAGAATAATAACAAGTGGTGTTATTCTAATAGATCTACTCTGCTCGACGCGTGTGGCTGTGAGTCTCTCCCACACTGGAGAAAGTCGGCACACGCGTAAAAATGCCGCCTGGATTCATCCTCTCCCGGCCAAGCTGCCGTCTGTAACTAAATCTTGCTCTGTTTGCGGTAGTTTACCATGTTTACCCAAACACGCCCACTCCTCCGCTCCTGCATTGTGTGTGCACGGTCTGCCGTTTGTCACGCCGGTGTAGTTCGGCTCTGACTCAGTGCTGTCAACACGCTCCCTTCAACACTAACAGGCACCGTGCCGCTATGCGGGGCTGTAATTTTTGGCACTTCCCAGCGAACCTCTCCCCGGCTCGGGTCGTGGGATCTGAGCTCGGGGACTCATTGGGGCGGACGGTGAGTGCTCTGCAGCTCCGACAGCTTTTTCTGTCCTGCCCATGGCTCCGTACCTGCAGTGCTGCAGAGAAAAAGCGCCCCTTCCCCCACTCTGCATTATGACAAATCAAGGCAGGCAGGCAGCTGTGCCATTAGCACATCATAGCACAGCGAGTCTTCCGTGGGAGAACAAACTCACAGAGGCTTTACAGCACACCGCTGCGGTCTCAGACAACAATAAATACGTAAAAATACGTATGGCACGTAGTGTCAGCAGCCTATAGGTAGTCATGTGACTGGCCGCAGGGGTTAAGCAGCGTGAGTCTGTAAAACCACGGTAGGTAACACCTTATTGTCTTAGATGTGCAGCGCCTCTTGTTCCTCAACACTGTGTGGACATGCCTAAGTAATTACATCCTGCCTTACTAATGAAATAAGTTATAAGGTCTAGATATCACACTGGAAACTGAATTATATCCCACCATGTGCCTTTACGAGATAAAATCTGTAAAAATAAAAAAAAAATGACAAAAACCCACATGGAGTTTCAAGTGCACTCTGCAGAGTCCAGAGTCGCTGCCCACTGTGTGGTGGACCTGAAGCTGCAGGGCATCTTGTAGTAACAATCCATCATGTGTGTTATTGGCACACTTCAATATTTAACATAGACAACCCTTTCAAGTCCTTCTGGTATGGCTGACCCGCTCCCGTCGCTCAGGTACACACAGACACTCACCTCGTGCCACGTCAGCTTGGCATTATGTTACATCATTTGTACACACATGGAAAAAAGCAAAAGCACCCAGACGTCTACTGTACACGTCAATCTGTTGATGTGTCAAACAATCTCAATATTATGTGATTACCAACTTATGTTGTGACGTTTTGACATTACTTCAAATGCCTTTTTCTATGTTAACTGCATGCGGTCTTCCCCCTCGTACCTGACTGATCGAATTATACCCTATATCCCATCCAGGTCAGTCCCCAGAGTTACAAAGAAGTCAGCAGCCTGCACGACCTTTTCTGTCGTGCCTATTTTCTCAGAGGATAATCTTTCTGTTGATACCAGAAAGTCTGACTCTGTTGTGACTGTTAAATCTAAGCTAAAAACTAATCTTTCCAACTGAGCGCTAATCCCTCGATACCTCAACCTTTGTCCCTGTTACCCTTGTCGTTACAGCAGGTTGGTCTCAGTCTCGTGAATCTATTAACCTGCTGACTAGAAATCAGTAAACAAATTTTCAACTTCTCGTTACCACTGCATTTCTCTGACTTCTGTTGTTTCTCACGAGCTTCCAAGCTGAGTGCATCTCTCTCGCTCTCTCTCTTCTTGAGTCTTCTCTGAGTCTTCTCCTCTCCGCTGGTATGGATTTAATCATTTGACCCCTAGAGATTCAGCCTCTTCTTCCTCCTCCTCCTCCTCTCTCCTTGGTCTGCATGCTATCATATCTCTCTCTCCCTTGTTATGTTTGTCTGTCTCTCCTGTCTGTCTAATTCTGTCCTTCTTCCAGGTCTCCATGGTTGAGAGGGGGTCATGTGGCTCCGGTGCTACCAATCTGGCGTCACCCAACATAGCTCAACATCCTGCTGGTTCTATACTTTTCACAAGTTTTTTCGCTGATCTATTCTCTATATGTCTATTGCATGTCTGTCTGTGTCTGCTTGGAGAGGAATCCCTCTTTTGTTACTCATTCTGAGGTTTCTTCCTCTTTTCTCCCTTTAAGGTTTCTTGGGTGGTTATGGGAAGTTTTTCCTTATCCGAATGTTAAAGAGATTGTAAATCCCCTTGAAGCAAATTGTGATTTGTGATTCTGAGCTTTATAAATAAAAGTGACTTGATTTAAATTCCCTAATAATTGTAGGGACAAATGATTTATCAGCAGCTGGATAAAACGGAGATACATTAAGCTAAAATCCTGTCAAACTTTACAACTGAAAATCCCAATTCAAATATAATAGGAGAGCTCAGATTGCCATGAAATAAAATAGTGAGCAATGGCAGGCAAGGGGTTAATATAAGTAAGGTAATAGGGTGGGCTGTGTTTTCCCTGAGACAGTCAGCTCCTCCTTAACTGGTTCTCTGAATGGGCCAGTGAGGCAGTAGGGTATGAATGGCGGAGGGATCCACCGGTACTGCCGTGTATGGGAGCCGCCAGCTCTCGATTACTCACTCCCACTCCCTCAAGGGCCGTCTGCAATGCAGCTGTCCTGTGAGCCTGTGCTTCGCCGTGCCCTACTTTATCCTGTCAATGCTCAAGCACTGCAGCAACGCTTCCCCAGCAGCAGACACACAGATATATAAACATATAATGACTTAGATTCTCATTACATTACGGTGAAAATGTCTACAGTACGTCTTCTGACTCAGATTTGTGTTGGATTTAAACAAAATGGAAATCTGCCAATCCTGCAGCACCTATTGTTTCACATAAAATACCTCTATATTGTTGATCTAAGAAAGCACTTTTACCTTACAGTGATCACACAAAACAATCAAACATAATCTGCAAATACCAATGTCCAAATTTGTCCTCTCATTTGCACTGCTCTATACACAATATCTTCCCTGTTGGCTGACTGTAATAGAGGCAAGATGACACTCTGAGACATTCTCTCTCTGAACTGACCTTAAAATAAAGCTTACAAAACGACAAATGATATTTCATTCGCACATCCCAGAAGAGCAGACTGCAAAGTGAGAGTGAAAATGTGTCACCAAACACGTCTTAACACAACAGTTAACTCTCAATCCAGAGCATACTCAGACTTGCTAACAGAGTCTCTTATGACTCTTCACATGTCCTTATCGAAAAAAACAACTTGCCCTCCAATAGGTGATTTAGAGTCCCTCCATTTTTAAGCCTATCCTGTTGCTAAACCAAAATCTGTGTGCTGCTAACTGAGATTTGAATGAGTGGATATATTGTGATAAGTTTAAATGATGTTTGATATGCTTTGAATATCTATGAATATGATGTAACTATGTTAACCTGTATGTAGATTTCTCTCATGGAAGTGCTCAAAATGAATTTCAGTGTAAACTGTTTTATCTTGTAGTACTTGTAGAGAGTTTTTTCTGATACTAAAATGTAAGAATATAGCAGTATTACCTTAAGTCACGTTTGTTATAGCAATAACAATAACAGCAATAAACCAAACTGATATTAAGTCATTCTTCAACTACATTACAACAGGAACAACTCTTCACAAGTATGTAACAAAAATTTAATTAATTTAGTTCTAAATGTAAAACAATAACATGGTTAATCCGGATCAGCCACAACATTAATACCACTGACAGGTGAAGTAATAAGTTTCATTTATATTGGGGACGTGTTCCTGCCACTTTTTGAAATAGCCAATTTTGACTACATCACTTTTTAAAAGCACAAATTGTTATTGTTCATTGGATAATATATATGATCAGCATGTACTGTAATATCTGTATATTTAATAATAGTTATCTGAGCTTTTATGTCCCCACAACTTTTCATCATCAAGTGATGCCCTTGAGTGAAGTGGATAACATTGATCATTTTGTTACAATGCAACGCACCACCCACCTAAACACCCAGAAGAACTTTTGATTGTGATGAGATGATCAATTTTATTCACTTCACCTGTCAGTGGGTTAATGCTGTTCAGTGTATATCCTAACAATACAATTCCAATAAAAGTCGATGAATTAAATTATTGAGTTATTTTACCAATCCTACACAACGCACATTCCAACAACTCCAATAACAAGGTTCTCAAGGCTCCTACTTGCAATCAGTCTCAATACATACTATACTGTGAGAAACAGACAAACAAAGAATTGTCCTGTGACTAAGTAAGTTTGCTCAAGGATTAAAGAGCCAGCATGTTTTCTGGCTAGAAACACAACATTTTAAATACCACTCATTATCTTCTTGTTATTGTTTGAACTTTGTACTCCTGTCATTTTGATCTATGAGATGTAACGACATTAATCCCAACCAAAATTCAAACAAAGCTGAATATTTTTGCAGCAGAAACATTTAAGAACGACAATGAACATACATTGTGTGAATTAAGTTACTATTACTATTATTATATATATAACATGTTTTTAAAACATGGGAAACTGGATAGATAAATATAAGATCACATTTATCTTTTGGCAGTTCGCTTAGCATTTATCAGTGTCCTGCAGACTTGTTTGGCTCCAAAGAAAGCTAATAAAATGTGTGAGTTGTGACAAATTAGTTTAAAGCAAAGGAAGACAGGTTTTCTCATGCATGATGGTCTGGCAGATAATTAATCAAAATTAACGAAATTAATAAGCCCACATGAGATTCGGAGAGCCAGATAGAAGAATTAGGAGAAAGATAAAGATGTGAAAAACAGAGGAAAAAAATGAGAGAGGGCGGATAGAGAGAGTCAGGGCAATGGTCCAAAGCTAACGTAAAACTGAAGATAGACCTACCATCCAGCGAGAGCCAGTCGTGCTGAGATGATGGCAGTGAAGGAAGAGCGCGGGCCTTGTACTCAAACACCACTGAGTTGGAGATGATCTGGTTACTGACAGCCACCTGTAGCGTCACCAGACCTGTGTCATGAGCTGGAGAGGGAGAGGATAATGAGAATTTAGTACATATAAAGTATACACAAAGTCAGTTTAGCAGTAGTGGCTGGCTCAATTTTCCATGCAGAACTACTGACAGTGTAAACAAAAACATTAGATTTTAAATGGTATTATAAATATTAAGTTTATTTCAGCGACTCACATTATGCTACGTCAGGCTTAACCTGCTGCATCTTAAATAAATGAGTAGATACATTCTTGACTGATGGACAGATACAGTAGCTTTTGATAGAGGACTTGAAAGTATGCAACAAATAAACATTTGTTTAGATAAGCATAGCTTTCGCTCATTGTTACAAAACTGACTTGGATTTTAAATATTTTAATATCTAAATGTTGAGACTGATTTGCTACACAAAAAATCTTGCTTACCAGTTACCTGAATATTGTCAACCTGAAGGCTATTACTTCAAATAAATAAATGAGAGCTAATGATTTATGTGATGGATAAAACATCTGTTTATTGATAAACACAAACCAAGAACCACAACAAAGAAAACCTAAAATAGAAAAAGTATTTTTTATGCAATAAATGGGTCTGTCCGTGGTAAGGTGTGATATGTTAGAAGCTCCTAGTTTCTCAATAATGCGTGAAACCCCTTTATAAATGTTCTCTCTCTCCTCTATTCTCTTCTATGATGTGATTTTGAGCACTCTCCTGTCTTACCTGGGCAGTAGCAGCGCAGCACCCCAGGTTGGATGAGAGAGGCTGGGACCGAGATCTGGTCAAACAAGCAGCTGTAGTTTGAGCTGGCCTCTTGCCAGGGCCCAGTGATCAGAACCTTAACTCCACCCTGAAAAACAGGACAAATGGTTAAACAAACTCATGACACAGCTGCCAAGTCAGGTCTGAGAATCCCTTAGTTTATTTGTGGTACCCTGCCATCTAGAGTACAAAGATAGGATTGACACAAAGCAAAAGAAAACAACTCTGTTGCACTGAGTTCTGCTGCCATCGTGTGGATAACAGACATCATTTCACTGCACCCTTTTTTTTAAAAGGCTCAACCAACACTGCCTTTAAAAGATTGTGCTACCCTCCAGAGGTTGAAGGAAGGTATTGCCCCTCACAATATAATTGTAATACTGACAAGATTGTGCATTACAAGATTGTGCATTATCCGAGAAGAGATAGCTAGATGCTATTATCCATACAAATGTATCCAAAGACACAGCATGCCATTATGCTTATACGCTGTCCTTTACTCCACGCGACATTCAAAACTCTTGCTACTGAAGGGTGAGAGACCCGAGTCCTCAGCACTAATGCTGTGCTCATCTGGCAGTCACACAGCCCTGTGTCGGCTCCGCAAGAGGAAAGAGCCTCTAATCAGTTACAACTGCAAGAGCTTTTACAATCTTATCATCAAAATGTATCTCTTTAGGGAATATATCATCGGGAATATTTCATGGATATCTTCAAATTCCCTCACTTTTGATATAATCAATAACTTCCACTGTAAATCTGATCATTATTCTCCTGCATGGACATCATGGCTTTTTTGTTAATGCTATCTGACATTTAATTTTAATGCTAGATATCTGATATTTTATAAAAGATAAGGTTGTGTTTGCATTGTTACTAAAAAGCTAACTAATCCTAACCGCCCAATCTGGTTAAAGTTCAAGAGAGAATATCAATTGTAAATATGAATGATCGATTGAATATTTTCGATAGATTTAATTTCTTTAGCCCAGAGTTGTGTCTACAGCTCTTATGTGTAGCATTGTCATGTATACATATATCTTTTAATAAAATCTAAAATGTCATGCCCTCAATGCTGTGTCAATTTTTCCACACTGATATTAAAATCTAGTTTCTAATTTTTTTCAAGGTATTGTATCAAAGTTAGAAATTCCAGTTTTGTGCCAACAATACCGAAGGGATCAGTATACTCAGAAATTCTTGTTCACTGGTCTGATAACTTTTGAAAAATCCTCCCTAACACCTTTCCAATTCCTCTCTTTACTTCTCTTGTTTTTCTCTGTTTTTTTCACTTCTCATGTGAATGCCTTCCAGGAGAGACTGTGTAAAAATGTGTTAATATCTAAACAAAAACATCTCCCCCTCTCTCTATGATGACCAGCTTTTCCCCCCACGGTCAGCGTGGTGCAACACATCTTACAAACTACTCAGATTGAGCATGGTCTGACCCTTAGGCTGCATAGCACCTAGAAGCTCCATCAGTCAGATTGTAGGGTGGAGTAAGACATGAAACCAGGGGCAATGATGTCTGCAAAGCCATTGCTTGTAAAGTTGATGGCTGTGAGCACACAGTAATAATTGAAGGCAACTAAGATGAGTTTATCAACACTTTCTCTGGGGTCAGAACATTCTTCTTTGCCATAGTAAAAATTACATGACCACAGCTTTAAGCCTACATAGGTGAGTGTTCAAATGAAAGTCAAAGGATTGATTAATCCTTGTAAGCAGCAGGTTTCTCAGATTGGTTTCATACCTCTGCATCATTTAAGCATAAAGATCCTTTATTAATTTGTGTATTTCTGAAAACTTCAGTTTGTCATCTGCCTTATCACTTTCTCTGTGTCTATAATAGATTAAGAGCAACAACAACAAAAAAAGACCAGTTGAAAATGAACTTTGTATTCATGCATCACTATTGAATGAGGTTCATCCTATTCTGTTTGTAAAGATTTTTGCTGAAAAAAATAGAACAAGCAGATCAGTTTTAAATGATTTCCATCAGTATTGTATATCCCCATACTGTCCATCCAAAAGGTGGATTTCTTACTCACTAACTGTCCTCAAGCAAAGTTAAATCTGGCAGAACATTATACATACCACTTTGCTGGAAGTGAAAACAGTGAAGGTGCCTTAACTGTCCATTAAAATCATTTATATTAACAAGGATAATTGAGCTATTAATTCACTTTCACTTGCATTTCTTTGATTATTTAATCATTCAACTTTGTTTTTATTTAAAAAGGAGTACTTCAGATAAGTTGTATAAACTTAATCTATTCAAAACCTGATGGACTGCTTAGTTCGAAATACAGGATGAGTCCTAAAATCTGTCGAGTTGAGTCGTCAGTCGTCCTCAGCCTTTAAGATGGTGAGATATAATAACCAAAAACAGTGATGGTTAAAAAAACAGTAAACGTCCTGTCACTCACCTCAGGGTAGGACCACTCAGGAGAATAGTCAGTGACCATGAAAAGTCGGCCTGTGGCCTGAAGCATCCCCATCCCCTGGGCCACAGCTGCAGAAACCACTTCTGCTACATTCATGTAGGACAACGAGCCTGCCTCTCCTGTGTTTCCCCCTGCTCCCGCCCCTCCACTCAGAGACTGGGGGCTGCAGCAAGGCTGAAGGCAGAGCTCTGAGGGGTTGTAGCCAGAGCCTCTGCCCCCTCCATCTTCCTGGCCTTGCTGGGATGCCCCAGCAGCTGTGTTCTGACTATCAGAGCTATGGGATGTGACTAGCTGGTGAGCATAAAGTGCCCCTCCAGCTGCCATGGTAGTTCCACTGCCATCCACTGAGATGAAGTCATTAATGAGGTCAGAGAACTGGTTACCAAAAGAGATGTCAAAGTGATCCAGACTGATCTCCATGCCTGTCCCTCCTGCTCCTCCATTGGTGGCCCCTCCACCCAGGCCTTGGTGGGCGCCGACAGCGTTGTAGAGTCCCTGGACCATGCTTGTGCCCTGGAGGAGAGGCTGCAGCTGTTGTTGCTGCTGGGAGCGGTTGCTGCCATCACTGCTGTTGTTTCCATTATGAATTGCTACCCCTTCTCCAGTTCCTCCTGTCCCTCCTCCACCACCATCCGAGGCCTGTTGCAGGAAGTGCTCTGCGCCTCCTCCCTCTCCGTTTCCTGCCCCACAGGCCTGAATGTGGTCTCCTGGCTTGAGTAGATTCTCAGCTCCATTCTCAGTGGCTCCAGCCTGACCTGAACTCACACTGCCTTGTTGCTCGAGACCCACCACTTCCTCATGCTCAGTGCCCAGCCCAGGAAAGCTCCCCTGGTACTGTAGCAGCTGGAGAGAGCCAGCCTGGCCGGGCCCCTCTGTGGGTGAGCCTCCATTACAGTTGGCCCTGTGCTGGGTCTGGTGGGCCTGGTGGTGGTGGTGGAGGTGGCCGTTGCTGCCAGGTGAGTCCGTCTTCACCACCTGCATCCCCATATAAGCTCCAGAGTCATGGGAGTTGTGCTCCATCAAATGTGTTTTCTGGCCCATGCTAGGCCTCCCCTGCTGAGCCTGGCCGGTCTGAGAGGCATCCTGGAGGAAGAAGTTGGGCGAACGATTCTGATGTTGCATGTGAGGACTGGACATGGCCTGACCATAGCTCACTGTGGTAGCGTTGGAAGTATAGTCCTGCTTGGCATCAATGGCACTGAAATCCATCTGCTCCAGGGTGGTGCTGGGACTCAGGCCCCCACCAGAAGGGAGGAGGGAGCCTGCTGCAGTCAGAGTAAGGCTGCCCTGGCCTGAACCAGCACCAGATGTCACCGACACCCCACCGCCACAGTTCACTACTGACCCCACCTGGTAGCCGCTCTCCTTGGCTAGCTGCTGCTCAAAGGATGTGTCTTCAGTCTTGATATTCTTCACCAAAGCTGAGCTGAAGGTGTAACCATTGTCTGACATGGAGGGGGAGCGCTGCATACTGCCGTTGGTGCTTCCGTTGCCACAAGAGGAAGATGAGCTTGAGGAAGAGTTGCCCTCTGTCTTCATCGCACTGCCTCCATAGGTCTGACCTTGTTTGGGGTTGTTCAGGAAGCAGTCAGGGTCAAAGTTCATATTGGTCTCTGGGATCTTGATGCTTCCAGAGTCTAGACTACTGGATAGGACCAGTTCCTCAGACACCCCAGCTGAAGACAGCATGGACAGACTGTCTCCTGCCGCATTAGTCCCAGGTTCCCCGACTCCTCCACTGGGGAAGGCAAATTTGTGACGATCAGAGGTCACAGACAGCACCAAGCCCTGTGGGGTGGCATCTGCACCCATCAGGTGACTGTTGGGACCCCCAGTGGGAGACATGCTGTAGACAGGATCTCCAGCGACTTCAGACATAAAGACACTCTGGGAGAGGCCAGACATGACAGAGGCCACATGGCTCATCCCTGTCACCACAGGGCTGTCAGCCATGTCTGGATCGCTGTTGAGGCCACTACTGATGGAGACAGGGGAGTTCTGCGTGGTGTCAGGGACCTCAACCTGGTTAGTGGACGACACCTCTGTGCTGTTCTGGTGCAGCAGGACGGGCTTGTGGACTTTGCCATTGCGCTTCTCCCTGGCACTGCCGCCTCCGCCTCCTCCACCAGAGCTTTTGCCTCCACCATGGGCGCTGTGCTCGGTCTTCCCCTCTGAAACATCGTTGTTCTGTACCTCAGAGTGAGCACTGCTGTAGCCGCCTGAGCGGGGATCCACCTTAGGGGAGATGATGCGGTGTTTGGCGCTGTTGCATTTGTGGTGCACACTGCTCCCTGCACCTATACGATTACAAACAGAGGAAAAAGGTTGGGGCTTTTGGTGGGTAAGAAACAAGCAAAGACACAGACATACTATTGATTTCCGCATTAGGAATAATAAGAATTGGACAATAGCACTGTTCAGGGAGCAGGGAAAAAGATGGATGTTCTGTTTGCTTCTGTATTTATCAATTTGTGAAAGATGATTTTCTCCTGGGGGTGACAAAACTTTCTTTTTAGTAAACAGTGAGTGAAGCATATGGGGAGTTTTGCATGGCTTGTTACCTTAAGTCATCAGAAATAATAATAGAGTAATTTGTTTTAAAAATTTGTAAACCACTGATCCACAGACTTTTTTGAGTGCCAGCCCTTAGTGAAATTACTCAGATGAAACTATTTGATTGATTCAGCATAACATTCGAGAACAGCTGAGCTATTTCAGATATGGCTCTGACACAGTTATCAGTAAACATTAAACAATAAGCTCAGTCACCTTGAAACTCAATTTTTTCATGAATCAATACCAACAGACCTCAACCACCATCTCAGAACATGATTTTTATGGCCTTTTTTTTTCCCTTACTAAATTTTTTGGGTTCTCTCTTGAGAACAAACTCCATCCCACCCACTAGCCCTTACCCAGGGTGCCTGTGCAGAGGCAGTTGTGAGTCCGGGGAGGTGGCTTAGTTTGGTGGCTGTCCAGAATCTGTTGCACTAGCTGCTCCACTGAGAAGCCAGAGCTGCTGTTCCCATTGCTGCAAGTCCACTTGATGCCATGAACTGCCGGGAGAGAGGAGGAGACAGAGATGTCAGCCAGCCCAACAGACCACCAGCCACGCCAACCCCCCGCCCCACCCTCTGCTCTCTCTGTCTATCTACCAGTATACCTCATGCTGCTCACTGGACACCTCTATAAATTTCAAAGTTACCATGGTAGAATCGAGAAATTAGTATTAATGTTTTCCATCAACCATACTTCTAATGCTTCATCGCACTACTTGTACTGTTTATAACATACAGAAAAGTCGACTTGTACACAGACTTTAATGCGTATATCTTTTATAGTGTTTGCCATCGGTGATCATACTGTTTAAACACCTATTTACGCAAGCCCGTCCAATATATCGGTGGACCTATATTATCACCCGGTATAGTTGTATCATAGATATATTGGTGTCGGCATATATGTTGTTAGATATGCGGGAGTGGACGTAACTAATCACAGCTACTCAAATTATTGTAATTAAGTCATTTTTTGGGGTACTTCTATTTGATCATGAGTAGTAGTAGTAATTGTACTCATACTTAAATATGCATTTAACAATGTAATCTACTTAGTTACTTTTAAATTCATCATTTTGTACTGATTAAAATTTGGATTGATTTCCAAACCTTTCATCTGCATTAATGTAGCCAATACGGTTATCCAATCATAAACTGGCCAAAACCCTGACAAAAAAACCCCCCAAACTGTGCACCAGGCGCAGGTTTGGAGAGGTGACTATGACCACTAAGCAGAACAGAGTAGGGGTTGGAAGAAATTTAGACTGAAGATCTGGAGAAACAGAAAACCCTTTGATTGAGTGGCTGCTACTGATAATGCATTAAACATCCACAGTTAAAAAGTAACTATTACTCTGAGTAGGGTTTGAGAAGAATACTGTGTACTTTTACTGAAGTATTATTTCAATACCAGTAGTTTTAATTGTAAATGAGTAATATTTCAGTAATGTAACTGTACTTGTACTTGCGGATATGCAGCAATATGATTTTTATTTAATTTCTTTACTGAACATAGTGCAGAAAAAGATGCTTTTGGAAAATTGACAATGGACAATTTTTTTGCTTTAAATGATCATTGTGAAGTAAATACTGATGGCACGGTGTAAGATTGCAGGGCTGGATTTTCCCCGGAAAATTGAGGCTTGAATTATGGCACAACTGAAGCGTGTCTGCCATTGCGCAGTAGGGCTCTACTTCTTTAATTTCACTTGCAACTGTAATGTACAGTCACTATTTAAAATTTTTTTGTCCTCGTCCTTGTTTCTAGCTGTACAGTATCTCTATTTCCGTCTAAGTACACTGAGAGTAATGTAAACTGGTGTCAAATTCCTTGTATGTTTACTCATACTTGGCCAATGAGGCTGATTCTGAACTCCAATATCTCTTCTGCTGAACATTCGACTTTCTCTTTCCTCCGTCACTATATTGCCAAGCCTTGTCCCTCTAATGTGACAGTGTCAGTTGCTACTCTGTGGTCTCAGTGCTGATGACCTTAACCTTTCACCCTTACCCCAACCTCCGACTCTAATGAAAGCCTCTCGTGAAGAACATCACCTAGCTGCTGGGTGTGCTGCTGCACCAACAAGAAAAAAAGGCTTTCTCAGTTAAAGCTCCACACCCTGCCTCAGTCACACCTCGCTAGCAACTCCTAATACTTTTCACCGCTCCACTTGCCAACCAGCCGCCACTTTTGATGAGACAGACACTGTAGTGGTTTTAGTGTCTGTAAGGTGGTAGGAGATGCCACTGAATATGGCAGTGCTCGGGCTCTCAAGCGGGAAAAAAGGTAATATATTAGAAATGAGGCATATTTAGACTATCAAACAAAATCAAACCTACTTTAACTCAAGTTCTCTGCACTTCAGTACCTCCTTTGGTTAAATATGCGAGAGAGAGATGTATAAAGAGAGCACGTTTTAGAGCATGTATGAAAAACAGTGTGAATTTGCTTAGTGCATGTCTATTTCCATATGAGATAAAAGGAGATGGAAACAGCAAAAGAGTGTGAGGGCAATGCAGATTAAAGACAGAGCTAGTTAAAGTGGAGTGAAAAAAAGCTGGGAAACATGATTGGATGACTGTGATAAGGATCTAACTTGAAAGCTTTCAGATCCTTTGGAAGATTACAGGCTGGTCACCAGCAGATGTCAGTAGAGCTGCTGTGATCAAGCTAAGATCATACGCTCCACAGACAACTCACTGTGGCAGGTTATAGAAACATAAACAGGATTCATTTTGATCTATTATAAAGTCAGATTTATTCAGCCATTAATTCAGAGTGACTGAGCTGAAAAAGAGATTGGATGTGAAGTGTGACAGGAAAGTTTCATCTAATGTCATTATAATTACTGAACAAAGAATTGTGTCTGTCTGGAGAACACATTAGGCAGTGTGGCTTGAGTCACCTCCTGATGATGTGTAATGCAAAAGTACAAATTAGATGATGCTAGTATTACTGACACAGAGATGATAGGGCCATAGGCGTACTAAAAACGCTGTCATGAATCCCTTGACAAAGCCAGCAGGGAGGCTGCAGGACAGAAGTGCATCGGTTCTGCTGATCTGATTCGGAGAGGGTGACAGAGCAAGAGTGAAAGCCTAATACAACAGCTTACATCCACCATGTAGTGCCTTCCCTATTTGTCCAAACAATCTTGTCTCCCCTCTGCCCTGATCCCTCATGCCAGAACTGCCACAGCCCTCCTCATGTAGACGGGCGTCACCCCCGGAGGCTCTGGGTTGTTGACGTACAGTTACCGCCGTGTCTGCCTGTCTGCTCTTCTCACTGAGGGTTATGTTTCAAAGCAGACATGACAGGAGCAGTGCCACTAGGTTTAATCCCAGTGGCAGCAACAGCCGAGGCACCAAACAGCAACCCAGTCACATCATCATCCTGATGACTGCGTCCTGTCATGAGCAGCATCACACAGCCCTAATGACAAACACAGATGATCTGTAGGACACATGCATATCCCATCTGGCTGCCTCTGCACCATTGGACACTATATGGGACAGTGGAGTACAATAGTTCGCATGATGGCTGGCCCTGTCTATTTTGCCTTGGTCTGTTCTTCTCCGACCCTGTCTGTCTAGCCTGGAGACAGGACTTCTGTCTGTCTGAGTGTTTGTTAAAGCCGCTCATGCGCTATCTGTCAGCAGGCTAGGGGCATAGCTGGAGAGAGCGCTGCGTGTTTATAGCATTAGACCAAAAGAGTGAATCAAGCTGGCTGCCTTGTCTATGGAACTGTAGCGTGACTGAGTAGTGATGCCATTCTCCCCCCTCTACCCCCCTCTTCACCCCCTCACTTCTTCTCTTTCTCATCAAACACCGCAGGGCGTTAAGGAGGAAGAGGTCAGACACGGCAGTGTTTCACAGGGCTTATATTTGAACTGGTGTGTGTGAGCCTCCGTGCATGTGAAAGTTTTTGCGACTGAGAGCACGAATTTGTGTGTGTGTTTTTGTCGTGGGGAGAAGGAATAAGCTCAACTGATCCATGAAATCCACACTTTTCCTTTGTTGTTTTTTTTGTATCATTAGAGGTGTCAAATGGTTTGCGCACTGAAATATCGTGCAGAGAATAACAAAAGGGAAGAGCAAGATGGAAGAGAGCAATTATATTGCAAAAGTTGACAATGTTCAGGAAAAATAACTATTTGACATTAAACAAAGGGTTTGTGTGCTGACAAAAATCAGTGTGTGAAATAGGTACCTTCATTACTATGTAAGAACATGTTCCTCACATACAGCAACACACCATATAAGACTCACTGTCAGACATATTGTACTGTGCACTCCTGCAATCTTGCTTTCTGCAATCAACACTCATACTACAAAGTTTGACGGTTTTTCACATTCTTGATAAAAAGAGAGGAGAAACTTCTCCAGCTAGTTTAGCCATACAATCTCTGAGTAATCAAGGAAGTTCTGCTATGATCCATAGCCCTGCACATATATTATAACATTCCTGTGCAAAGCAAAAGACATATCTACTTTTAAATGCAAGTTTTCATAGATATAGGTCAGTCTGGGAAAATGCAATGTATGTTAAGATCTAATGTTTTATTTAAGATTGAATAATGCATGGATAATATAGCATGACTTCATCACATCAAGTCTTTTCTCCCTACATTGGGATGGCGGTTGCTATCTCACAGGACCACTAGATGGCAATGTTGCTCCATCACTGAGCTTGTGTTGACATGCTGGCTGGTCCAGTAGAAAGAGAGAGGGATAGAGAGGAGAAGAAAGATAGAAAGCAGAGACAGAAAGCAGAAGAGGGATTTTTACTCTTTACGTAGCCCCCTCATGTAGCCTGGCAGCTAGAAGGCATCTCACACTCACCCTCTCTGTCCCAACAACTCCCAAAGTTAATGACTTTACGCATTACTGCAAATGGCGCTTCGTTTTTACATTAAGCCACAGACATAATGAATACAGTAGGCTGTTGTTGTTCAGTGGCTGTCCTGAGGTAAGGCTTTATGTTAAAATATGTCCTGAAACTGATAGCGAGCAGAGCAGTGAGGAGGATAACAATACAGCCGAGACCTCAGTGATGATGGTCCTGACTGCCTTGTCAGTATGCAGCCAGCATGTGTGTGTGCTTGTAAAGCTGCTGACACGTTCCTCTTTACCTGGCCACATCACCAATAATTGGCCATCGGAATATCAGTCACAGCCCTGCCAGACACGCCTGAATCACAGTGTGGCTGTTAAAGGTATCTTAACAGCTCTCTGAAAGATTTTCAATACCCCACAAGGTCCCCATTTGGCTATTATCATCATCAGACAAACCCTGACTTTTTCCAAAACATTGCCTCAATCTCTGGGCAGGTCTAGAGACTCATAAAAACACATAGTGCATCTTGCAGAGCATTAGTATAGCTGATAACATCATGGATCAATCCATTGAGGGGGGAGAGAAACAGAGAGACTCGGAGAAAGGGTAGAAGGGGGATTTCTGGTGAGTCAGACATTCTTGCTCCCACGCACTAACATGAATCAATAACCAGCTTGCTGCCCTCCTCTTCCTTGACTTCCTTCTTGGGCCAGAGATGAGGCGCACTCTCATCCCGGCCAGAGTGGTGCCAGAGGTCGAGGGAAGGGCTGAACTTTGACCCATTACTAGCAGACGGCTCCAGGAAGAATGCACACTCATACAACATTGTTGAAACACTGGCCGAAGATGCTCTCTGACTGAGGTGCTGAGGGCACTTAGTGTACCAGCTTTCAGCTAACAGGACCAGACATTAAATCCTCAGACAAAAACAACAGCCACTATGTTTAGTCTTTCCATGCAGGCAGACATGTAAAGACTATTAAGGCCTTTTTAGAGGAGACAGCAACTGTTTGTATTAAAGGCTATGAATAAAAGTTGAGACTGGAGTGAGAAGAATTGATAAATGCATACTCCTGAATGATTCAGATACTCACACATGGGCTTGAGCTGGCCAATCAGCTCCTCCTTGGTCCACTTGGCCCACTCCTTCTTGTCTGTATTGATGGAGCACAGGATTGGACCACATGGTTTCCCACAATCCTCGATGGCTGGAACATTCAAATAGTGGACGAGCACAATATCAGGGTTCTGTGGGAAACACAGAGAGAGAGAGAGAAACAGGGGAGGGGTTCCATGAGATGACACAGAGGAAAGTGCATCTATGAACATGGTTTCTTGAGGATACAATAGTGAGGAGTGGTAGTGACACATAGATACTGTGGCTCAGCTGTTAGGGCTTTTATGTGGAACATGCCAGCTGGTTGGTGAGAAGTAAAGTGTTGCTGAACTAGAAACACTGGATGGTACCCACACACACACACACACACACACACACACACACACACACACACACACACACACACACACACACACACACACACACACACACACTCACACACACACACTCACACACACACAATAGAGCCCAAGAACAGAAGAGTAAATGCACAATCCAAACCACAACCAGGGAGCAGAACAAATCTGGGATCAGAAATGTGCAATAATCTCACTCATTATGTGGCTCTCTGTATCTCTCTATCTCCAAATGTGTGTGTGTTTGGATGTGTAAACTAGTATCTGCACTCATGTGTGTGTGTATTTGTATGTGCATATGTGTGATAATTACAATGTGTGCTCATGTAACACACTTATGGCATTTTGTCAAGTCCACCCACATGCTGAGTTGATGCCCTCAATTAACTCTGCCTGTATTTACCAAGTCAAAACTCAACGATTTGCCGCCTGCAAATTGTTACCAGGTTACCTAGCTGCAAATTCCCTAAATTGACAGCTTATGAATAATAGGTAGCGTTTAAAGGAATGTTGTGCTGGTGTGAGTAACATCAATTCGCTCCTGTAATCATGAAACGCTTTGATTACTCAGCATGGCAAAGACTCACACAAAGAGTGTTCCCGTTTCAGTCCTTATCGCTTCCAATTTATTATACACATCCGACTGCCACTAAGCCCACACAAACTTAACTCACAAATACAGCACAATATTCAAACACTGACACACAGGATACAAATAAAAGCTGCACTGATTATAACTGACCTGCAAGCAGCCAAATATAAGCAGATATACAGTGTTTGGAAGAAAAAATGTCAGCAGATGCATGAATAAACAAAAACAAAAGGACGTGCATGAAAAGAACACGTGCATGTGTGCATACACTCGAAGCTAAACAAGTCACAAGAATCGACAAACCAACAAAGACCTTGATAGAGAAAAATGCTGTGACAACATGTGTGTGTGACTGCAGTTTGAAGCTTCATCAGTACTAAGTGGCAAATAAATCAAGGCGCTGCTGCTGTAGGTCTGTGCTCCCTCTCAGTGTGTACCATTAATCTACGACTACACCCCCCTCTCTTCCTCTCTCCTTCTCCCGTTTCATCAGACAGGGGTGTGGTTGGGGGCAAATGGATCCAAAGAAACAAATACTTCTTTGAAAAAACATCCAAAACGTGTAAATAACTACCGCTATCTTAGTGTGTCTCCAGTAGTGGAAGAGCAACAAGTCATATGTGAAGCAGTGTCAGAAGGACAGATTATCCTCCTCAAACACTTCCACCAGGAGCTGGAGCTGGACATTACAGAATGTTATCTCACTGCTTTCCTTGTCCCCTGTCATTGGTATGGACACTAGGCGATAGCTGCCCTGTTTGGATGGAGATGGCACAGGGTGGTGTGTGATGCCCCCAGATGGTATCACCAGCTGTGTCAATAGCGAAGAGATGCCCTCAATCTTTACTTGGTAAGAGAGCATCAGATGTAGACAGCTTCATTCAATTATGAGCGTACATATGTGGATGTATGGGTGCAGGCGGGAGTGAATATACATAGACGCATGGCTCTTGCATTAGTGTTGCCAAACATACAAGCACAGAAACACACACAAACAGACTGAGGAAGGACAAACGCATTTGAATACTGTAACAAACATATATAATTCAAATGTTAGCTGTACACAATCATACACATGGTTACGCACAATCTCCTCCTTCCAACACCCACACTCCTAGCTGTTTCCTACCTTTTCACATATAGCCACACAAACATGCAAGCAAACACACACTCCACACAAAGGGATCTGCGATCTGTCTGTATGGAACTTTCCCCCTATTTCCCCAATCTTTCTCTCTTCTTACTTTACAACATATTTAACAGTTCTCCCCCAACTCAGGCCTACCTCCACTCCAAGACGAAAACAACACAATGAAAATGTAAGGCATTACATAAATCTATCAGGATGGTAATTTAATTTAATTTCCTGCTGGCTGCTTTTCTTTTTCCACAGTGTAATATCAGGAGTTGGTTCTCCAGGAGTAGGGGGGGAAAAAGGCTGAGGGGGAACTTTTTGCCTGGATACTATTTTCCAGAGAAAATGAGATCTCATTAACTTATTGATTAATTGTGTAATGTAGTCTTTTGGTTGTTTTTTTTCACTCGTTTCCCATGTGAGTCTCAGGGCAGCTATCCAGCCTCACTTCCGCAGTGGAAGGCAAGACTGGGATACAGTTGCAGGAGCCTGTGGTGTGCATGTGTGAGGAAGGCGTTTGTATCTCTTGTATGATACAATGTGGGCATGATAAATGTTGGCCATATTTCTATGCATGTGTGCCAACTATTCACATGTTAAGGCCTCTTACAGCATTAACATATCGTGTATGAGTAAAACGTAGTGTGTCTCCAGCCAGCATTTTGATGTTGCTGCGTTGTGTTAATGTTTACTGCGCCTCCCTAGAACAGATGGATAGATGTTGAGATAATTACTAGCAGAGTCTTGGGGAGTCAGCCATGGGGGCGGAAGGCCTGCTGAGTGGGTGGTGGAGCGCCTTCCTGCCCCTCCTTTCACCACTCTCTCTCTCCCTCTCTCTCTCACAAACACACGCAAACACATCAGCATACAAAGGCACGCATGCAAATAAACAAAGACAGTACACACAGTCACGCACACACACACATTCACGGCCTAATACACAGCGCATCAGACACGCATGAAAAAGTTGGGGTGCTAACACTTTGCACACACATGCATATGCGATATGCAGGACATCGCCATCGCAACCGGAGGATAAAGGTGCTGTTGTAGCCAGGCAACAGGTTTCTCTGGCACCCACGCACTTAGAGTCAGCCAGTGCTCCAACGTTCTTTCAGTGACTGCCTACCTCATCCTGAAGTCATACACCCTGTTCTACTCCAAAAGACAAGGAGGGAGAAAAAGATTTGCTAATGGAGCTGAAGACACAGACGGAGTTAGATGTCGGTGGAAACAGATATAATGACCTTCTACTTCGTGCTGAATGTAAGGAAGTGAATGTTGAGCCGCGGCAGAGTTATAACTAACTGAGACTTGAGCACAAAACACGTCTTCTGGTGGAATCTGGCATAAGTGGTCAAGTGATGTGTCTGCTGTCTCGGTGACCCTGCCACACTCTTGGAACACCTCCATGTAGCTGCTACTCCAACAGCTTACCGCAGCTCATTAAGACTCAGAGAGCGAGGGAAAGAGTCAGAGTTCCAGGTAGAGATACATGGAAAGACAGAGAGACGGAGACAGAAAGAAGAATGGGAGGAACATTCTTATAATGTCAGGCAGGCAGCTCTGCTCCATGCTTGTACTCTACCATAGAAGGCCTCGCTTTCACATCCCGTGCACAGGAGCGATAAAAACACCATTAACATGAAAGGATCTTAATTGAGAGGGGATGCTTCATGCAACGTGGATGAGCCTGGGAGTGCAGGGGGAAACCTTGTTCCTCTCTGATAAAATAACCCACACCGAGGAATGGGGGCTTCAAAGCCTGTCACACTGAAGGAGAGAGCAGAGCAGACAGGGGCTCAGGTATGGGAAAAGCCCCCCTTTTCCATTTTTACTCTAAGGAAGAAATGAGGAAAAATAAGCAAAGGAGGAAAGGAACGAGATAGTTCTTCATGGGAGAATTGAACTAGCAGGCTGCCGGGAGATCCATTTCAATACAAAATATCATGAAAGCAGCAGCAGTCAATTGTTTTGTCACAAACATTCAGGATAGAAGGTATAAATACAGAGGGGATGTGACTGTGTTGGTGTATTTGTGTTTGTGGATCTGTGCCTTTATGTTTTTGCGTCTGCCTACATCAAATCATAAATAGCGTGTGAATGAGTGTCTAGAGGCAGATTTCTGTATGTTGGTTGGCGTACGCACATCAGTATGCGTGCAGAATGAGCCCAATGAGCTGTGAGTGTAAGTCTGAGTGCATCTGCTATTTTGACTGCATATTCATGCTGTCTGTGCTCGCAATCCGTATTAGAATTTGTGGTGTGCATCCTTGCATATGTCTGTGCAGTTTCATGTGCACACACATGTACTGAATGCATGTGTTTCATGTCATGTGCTGTGGTCCACTGAATGGGTACAAGGGATTATTAAGACCCTGCTCTCTTGGCTGTGCGGGGGCAGTTGCCCTGGCAGTGGCATAGTGATGGATGGCGTAGGGTGCCAGTCATTAGGCAGCCTCCTGGCCTCTGGCACTGAGGTTGCACTCTTAAACACCGACCTCCCCCGCCTGTCCCCAAACACTGCTGCTCATTTCAAGGTCAACTGCCTCTGTGGTTCTGTAAGTTCACCTCCATGAGGCACAAGACTTCTTCCTTTTGTTTGGAACCTTTATCGCTCACTGCCAACGGGTGTGTTGCGGAATGTGGGGGTGGCTGGCTGGTGCCTTGGCTCGTGCAGATACACAAGAAGCACAGACACACGCATGCAGCACATGAACACACACAGACACACATACAAACGCACACACTGAGGTAAACAAACGTCAAACTCTCCCAAAAAGGCAGCAAACAGCCTGAAGCTCCTGTCTACGTAGCAGAGCAATCCCCTAACTGAACCTGCTCTCCCCCTCTCTCTCCAGGTCCTCTATGACAAACTCTTTGTTTAAATGTTCCCAGTTTAGAAAGCAGACACCCTAATTGGGGTGTCTGGAGTCACCGCTCAACTTAGCTGCTACAGTTCACCCTCTATTGCACCCGGCTCTCCACCAACTACAACACTGCCTGAGTGCCAAGCTAAAACGATGCCCATGGTGGGTACCGATCCAGGGGTAAGAGCCAGTTTACAGAGGGTTTCTTAATGTGAATTGCCTCAAATGCCTCTGTCCAAGGTCTGTGAGAGAGATGACAGAGCAGGAGGCACAGCAGGAGATCCTGATTTGGGGAAGATTCATACTCCACCTCTCTACCTCCACTACCTAGTGCACTGGCTAGGAGATATGAAAGGCAGAGCTTGGAACTTTTGAGGAACAGGAAGAGGCCAGCATGTTTGAGCGTGTTTCAGAGGAAGCCAGGGGCTGAGGCCTGTGATGTTTAATTCAGTAGCACATAATCACTCCGATGGAGTTGAGAGCGGGGCTTTAAATAACTCAGCTTAGAGGGGCAGAACTGCTTCACTCTGGGTGGGGGAATGCAAGTCTATGCGCATGTGTGTGTGCGCAAGTGCACATGTCTGTGCACTTGTGTGTGTAATTGTGCATATGTGAGTGCATTTCGCATTTCTACATGTCTATGAGTGAGTATGCACGAGAGTGCTCCTCTATTTTTGTGTGTGGCTCCTCCCTGCTTTGAAATATTTTATTTGTGCAGTGCACCACAGTAAAAGGTGGAGAATGTTTGTTGCTGTGCCAAGCATCTGCATGCATTACAATAAAAGTGCAAAAGGCCAGTATTCAGAGCCTGAATATGGAGGAGCATTCTGGATGCCAAGCAGGCAGGCAGTAAGTCAGGCGGTAAGCCGGGCAGTGAGGCATTGAAGCCCCTTTAGCTGCCACAACTCAACTCACAGTTTACAGCCTACTTATTCTTCCTAAGGCCCTTACAGAGCACACTGCCCTCTCCATTAGTTGTGGTGGTCCCATGTGAGAGGCCATGCCGCCCAGGGGCAAGCTGAGAAAAGGCCATCAGGAGTCCATCCGGCTGCCATAATGGCCTTGGCTGAGCCCATGGCACTGATCCTAATATTCAGTGTCCATCTAGGTGACACCAAGTCACACTGGAGAATAAGGAGGGAAAGGAAGTTACTGAGCTCTTACAGACACAGGGAAGATTTAACCATGTGCTCTCTCTTCATGGCTCTTTTCTTTTGTTTCCACCTCGAAATAACCTCTCAACTTTGGCTTTCTCTGAGTCTTTTCCACTTGCTTGCTCTCTCATTTCATCTCTTCCTCCTAGGGCATAGTGCAATTCATTTGGAGCAGGAAAACACGGCTAATGCCATCTCTCTATAACTCCCTCTCTTCTGCTCTCGCTCCCTTTCATATCGGTGCTGAGTCTGATTTGTTTGTGTGCGTCGTCTTTCTCCCCGTGCCAGTCGACAAGGCGTGCTATTTATGTGCCTCTGCCCGTGTCTGTGAGCGAATCAGGACTCCACAGGAGCAGCCAGGGGAGAAAGATGTGCTGGTGCATTTCTAAACAGGCAGTCACAAGGAGGACTGATGTGTGTCCAGCAGCAAGACAGTCCAACCTGGCGACTATCTGCTTCTGCAATGGCCCACTGAACAACAATAGATAACACCGGTTGTCAGCATCAACAACAACAACAACTGTTGAGGTCGTAACAGAAAACAGACCCAGTCAGCTACAAAATAGTATGGTAAATGCACATACATATGCACATTAATAGATATATACTCACTCTACACATACATCAACTTACTTACACACTATGACAACAGGAATGGCCACAGGACTGCTGAGCCTGTGTGCTCTGTCAAGCATGGTGAGGGGCTCATTATTATTACTGGGCTGGATACTGGAGCAGCCCCAGAGCTCAGCTTGGCAAGACCTCTCTCTGGAGACACACACACACCGACCTCTACACACACACACACACATGCACACACATACACACCATACAAATGGGTAATCAAACGTCTGCCCCTGGGAAAAAAAATGCTCAAATGGTTTCCTAGCAACCACTGGTGTGTATTGGGTCCACATGAAAAATGAAAAATAAAGACTGCGTGTGTGTTTATGTGTGCGTGTAAGTCAGAATGAAAGAATGAGGTTGAGATTAACAGTGCATATTAAAGAGAGATAGAGGGGTTTATAGGGTGAAGTACAGAGTGGTCAGAGATAAGAAGTCGTGAATGGGATATGAAAAGGTAATGAAGAGAGAAAGAGAAAAGGCGCCATCAGAAGTCTGCCAATCTGATCGGCAAACACAAGCATTTCCCTAGCCTCTCCATGGGGGCAGTGTTGACTGCGAGTTGATCCATGGAGCAGGTCCACAGACAGTTGAGGTCATGGGAACGTGTTATCAAATCACAGCTGAGAGAGAGATCATCATGGGAATAAATCAGTATCTTATACACTGTTACAAATATGTAGCAGCGCTGCAGGGGAGGGGATTATGCAAGAACCAAAGCATAGGCTTTAGAAAATGTCCTAAAACGCAATGCTGCAAATCACACCAGGTTCAAATGCAAAACACAGGGGGTTGAGCTGTACCAAAGGCACACAATCAGGTGAGAGTAGTGGTTTGTAAAATTGCCACAGACCAATGTACAAAGAGGCTTAGCTGAATCACTGGGACTCTTAAGAGTTTTTTGATCATTGCTGAACATTCTAACTAAAACACAGCAAGTCCCCTTTAAAATGATCCAACTAAAAGACAGAGTTACATTTTATTTGTTTATCTGTGTGCAAGTGTGTTAAATGCAAGGAGCAAAGCAGCGTGTAATGGTGTGCGTGTGTGTTTCTGTAAGATACTAGTGTGTGTGATTGTGTGTGTTCATGTTTGCTACATCTGTCTAAAATTGTGTGTGTGTGCGTGTTAGCGAGAGGCATACTATCTCCATCCAGCAGCTGCCACAAAGAGGCTTCCCAAAACAAGCGCAGGGGCCATGACAGAGACAGAGCGACCGCAGCCTTCTGGTGGTGTAATAGGAAATTAATTGAGACCATCAATATGGTATTAATCATTAAAGCACAGGTGCTGAGGTGGCACTTTGCTGACTGCTCTACTGTTGGCAGCACTCGCATACACGCACAGTAAAAGTTTGACCTGCTGTTTTGCAAAATTCTAGGTGGGGACAAAAAAGGAGTGGAAGAGACAAAGGAAATTAGAAAAAGGAAAGTCTGTATCCTTCATTCACACTCCATTTAGAGACACTGGAGCAGTTTAATACACAGCCATCCAAGGTCATTCCTGCATCGCCTGGTTTGTGTTCACCTCTTTTGAGCTCCCTCAGATAACGACTAAATAGCGAGACAGAAATTGAATAGGAGTGGGTATTCTGAAAGACGCTCAAATCAGAAAATGTCAGGTAAATTTGGGGAAATATTCATCAACTCCCTGGGAAGCCATGTTTCTTATAACACCTAATCCTTCGTGAGGCAAAGCACAGTGAGGACTGGAGTGCCGGTGTTAATCAGCCAGAGGAGAGCCAAATTGCAGCAACTACATTAAGCCGTTAAGCACACCACGTCTCCAAATTGTTGAAGGTGTCTCACTGAGATGAATGCTTCTTCTTATGAATAATACATCACACACATAGAGCACACACAGACAAAACTAGACACATACTTTATGTATGTGTGCATGCAAGTGCACATGCAGACACACACAACGGCATGTAACACTGCATGTGTCTCTTTCTGAGACAGTGGGACAGCTGTGCAGGATTTGGGTTTTGACAAGGCGATGTTCCAAACATTTTCCTCATACTGAGTGAAGTCCAGCATCAACTAGCCTCTACAGACACTTTACACCAAACCCTCACCATCCCATGTCTGTCAGTGTCAAGGCTGAGCCTATGAAATGTTTATGATTCAGGAGCTGTAGATAAGCTGGAGATTGATCTGGATTGAAAGGCAAATAAGATTGCCAAAGCCCAGAGTCAGCTGAAAAGCAGGCAGAGGGAGCAGAGGGGGGGAGAAAAAGAGAGTAAGAGGAGAAAAAGCATTAACACAGGTCTGGCCCTGAGAGAGCATAGAGTAATGAGTACTTCCTCTACACACACTGAATACTGTGCAGAGAATGTGGACACACCATCACGACCGGCTGATTGATGCCTTGTGCTTCTGTCTTTGATCCGTGAGACTTGCTTGTTGAGAGAAAATTGAATGGTCCTAATGATGCTAACAGAAAACAGCAGGTGCATTTATGTTATTTGCTGGCCAGGATTTAAAATGTATATGTCTGACTGTAAGTTGGATGGCTATGTATCAGGTGTCAAGGAAAAGTTCTAATATAAAGTTTTCATGTGAAGGAAAATGACACACAGACTTTAGTAACTACTAGCCACTAGCACAAAATAGGGGTTCATGGGAGAACAGGAGGCCCTGGCTCTCTTTAACACCCTGGTGATAACATATCATCTTTGATTAACGGTGTCTAATGGTGGAACAAAAGTGCAAATGATGTCATCAAATAGGGCATTTTTCAAAGGCCAGAGCACAGTGTGTGCACGCATATGTGCATTTTTGTGTGCGCATGTGGGATGGATAGATAGATGAGACCCTTTGATGTATCCCCCGACGGCCCTGGCCAGCTTGTTGTAGAGGAACAGAGCAGAGGCCACAAGAGAGTTGGGGCCCGAGCCCTGGGGCCTGTTCTTCCCTCCCCCTCTCAGCCTGCCCCCCCACCACTCCTCTGATCAATACTAGGTCCTAATCACTTAGGACAGTATGGTAGTCCTCTCTTTTTCTCATCTCCTCTCTCACTTCTTCTTCTTGTGGTTTTACAAACTCTGCCGCTACTATGCTATTGCCAGCTCGCATTACAAACTCTTGCGTATTCTCTGTGGGGGTATGTCCATGTACAGTATGTGTCCACAACTTTGGGTGTGTCAGCCACACACACTCTGCTAGTGTTTAGATGCATATTTGTGAAAGGGAGTCAGTTTGAGTCTCTGTAAATACGTGAACAGGCTTATACAAGGCTGTTAAATGTGTGCATGTGTCTGTGTACAAGAAGATAAGACAATATCCTTGAAAAAGCAACACCAACATAAACCCCAGTGAATTATGAGCAGTATGCATAAACTTGAATAATAACACATCCCCTCATTTCGGTGGCTTTATCCCAGTTATCTAATTGCCCATGTCTTTTTTTTTCTTTAATAAACTAATGAATGTGGCTGGATTGAGGCCTGGAATCACATAGGCGGCAATAAGTAGCACTGCTTTAAACTCCAAACTGCATCAGAACAGCTGAATAATTTGTAGGAGAAATAATTACGGGGCAGAAGAGCAGGCATCAATCCTGGAACACCGACAGTGCCCTCGCTGGAAACCACCTCACCCATAAGCCAAGGCTCCATTAGGTATTGTCTGGGGCCCACAGGCTAATTTGTTTGCATCAATAATACATTCAAAGGATTTATCTAACTTGCAAATGAGTGTTCATTTACTGGTCCAAGAGGCAGGGAGGAGAGCAGGCAGCAGGAGAGAAGGTGTGAAAGGCTGAAACAGCTGGGGCTATCTGGGACACGGTTAACCCTTTGTTGGCCAGCAGGACGGCGGCCCGTATCTACCAGTTCAGTAGTATTCAGAAAAGGTTGGTTCTGACATGCTTGGATAGCAGCCAGAGTTTATGTAGAGCAGGGGCAGGGCAAGGTGCTGGTGACCAACCCTTGGAAAGGCATCAAAAATGAAGCAAAGAGTCACTGCACAGCCATAACTTATTACCTGCTGCACCCAATATTCTCTGATCGTATGCCAGATGACAAAATGACAAAGAGGAGTGCATGTGTGTGTCTTTGTTAGAAGAAGGGGATATGGCATTAGTGAGACATGGTGGGCTGTCCTTGGGGGATGCTGGAATCCCAATCGGCCTTTGATCTCTGTACTATGCGCTCTCCCACAGGTGATACCAGGACACACAAAGCTCAAAAGAAGGAAAGAAAACAGGGGGTAGGAAAAGATGAGGGTTATTGAGAGTGAGCAAGCGAGAGGGAGAGAGAAAGATGGGAGAGGAGGAAGGAAGCTGGCCATGAACATATGCTGCCTCTCTGTGCCAAGCCCCACTGGCTCAGGCAACCCACGCATACGCTGCGCTGCTGCTGCTGTTGCCACTCCAGCCCTCTCCAACACCAACACCATGGCACTACTTAGTCAAACAAAGCTGGAGAGATGAATCTGGAAAGAGACGGGGTCTCCCCAGCCTCAGCACTGCCAGGGTAGGGCTGCTTAGCTTGGATAACACAGCCTGATTATACACGCACACATACATATACAGAGTTGTGGCTTTCAGCTGTTTGGCTAGCCACCCCCTTAATTTGTGACAGTTCCGATGTGTGCGACCATACAAGAGAGAGTTTTATAATCTCTTCATGGGCTAGTCACTTTCACTTTGGTTCACCTTGATAAATTATTAGTAGAAAGTGCAAAATATTAATTTGTTCATGCCAGGCTGTACAGTGGGATATAAAAAATGTTTTTTGTATTTTTCTTTCAATTAACTTGAATCACAGTGAAATAATATCAGTCTTTCAAGGGGTAATCAATCAGTTGTTGACAAAACAAGATAAATCAAACATCAAGATGTATAGTTGGCTATTGATGTCAACTCATCTACAGGAGAGACAGTTAATTCATTCATTCATTTTGTCAGAAATGAAAAAATAAATCCAGTGTTAGTTGAGGGGACATTTAGGAGGAAAAGGACTGAGGGTCTGAGCAAGAAGAATATAGGCTATACAGATTGCATTATATTTTTCTGTAGACGACTTGGCACAAATTCTAATGGTCTGGAGAATCTGTGTGTGCGTCTGTGTCTGTGTGTGATAGAGAGTGTGTCTATATCGAACATAGATAAGAGAACTGTGGTTACTGTTACCGTGATGTTTGATGTACTGCACACCTAAAGGTATCATTAACACCGACAGTCTAGAAGGTTCAATTCAGTTTTCATTGCTTAAACATTTTATAAGCACCAGGCTTAAAACTCACAGAAAGGTCACACACTAATATTTTTATATAATACTTATAATAAGATTTTTAAGTTATATCATTTATGTATGAAAGATTTTGTGTAATGAGCCGCTTACATTAACTGCTGCAGTGCGGCTAGGGGGTTTCACCAAAATGTTTCAAATAATGACTGACCATGTATTTGATTTTACCATGTTGTTAGAGGAAAGGATGGCAGGAGGGAGGGCAGGGAGTGGAGGGAGAGTGGGATCTGAACGGCTTTGGAACACTGCTGTACTGAACAAGGCTCCCCGTTGGGATTCAAACCAAGGGCAAAAAAAGAAAAAAAAAGGCAAACATCAACAGCACAGATCCAAATTGCTTGCTAACACACACATGTGCACAAACACCCTTGTATACTCCTAAATCCACACAAACCCACACATGTAATAGACCCCTACAAGAATGCAGACACACAAACACCCACATATATAATAACAAACGCTTGTATAACACAGAAATCAAATTCAGGGTTCATCTTGCAATCTGAGCCTCGCAAACTCAATTCCCTGCTGACGTCTAGCCGCCTCACGTTCCACGCCTTTTCCATGTGAACGAATGGGGTCAGTATCGTCACATAAACATCATCCTCTGCTCTCTTCCCCCCCCTCTCCCCTTTCTCTGTGAATGGATGCTGAGCACTGGTGCATATCTACGCAGGGATGGCAAGGGCACCGAGGAGAGAAAATCAATACTATATCTCACCACTAAGCACAATCCCAACCAAAAGCAGCTGGAGTTTGCAGGTTGCTCCATAAACTGGACGGCTTCATCTGGCCGGCCGCTGTGTCGGTGGATTGCTACAGTAATGCACTACAGCACAATGGCCTGGGCCAGAGCCTGCCAGACACAGAGGTACACACACATACACAGACACACACAAAACACACATACACAGAGACAAACAGCATGCTCCCAGGGGCTGGGGAATAGCAACAGCAATGAGAAAAACTCTCATGAGGCAGGAACAGGGTTGACAAACACACTCTCTCCTCCGTCACAAGCAGGGAAAAGCACCTCTGGACCATTTAGCCCACCCTTACAGTGGGCTCCCACACACTTGCAAGTACACAAGCACACACACAGATATACATTTATAAACACACACACATAGGCAAACACAGAGAAGGCCCTTAAAATACCTGTTCTAAAAATAGCAGACGGGAGTCGGGAAACGGGACTGAGGCTATTATTATTGCGCACACGTCCTGCCTGGTCCCACCAAGGAAAGGGAAGAGACTAATGATTTTCCTGGTGCAAGCAATTAAAAAACTATTTGTCACCTGCCAGGCTGCATATGACGTTAGGGGCCTTGGCAGAGGACCACAGAGTAACTCCACATACACACACTGTACACACAAAAAATGGGTTTGCGCCATAGCAAGCGGTCCAGAGGCAGAAATGGTGCATGAGAAAAAGGTGAAGCTGGAGGGTGACAGGTAAAAAAAAAAAAACGAGGGAAAATGAGGTAAGAAGGGAGGAAACGGTACTTTGGATAGAGGAACAGAGTTGGGTAAACGGCTGATTTATCCGGACAGGTTAATACCAGGCCAGACAGCGCCTCAGACAGCGCACTGCCATCAGGAAGTCATGTAATATTTAGAATTCAGCCAATGAAAGTCATTCTCCTGCTGCTGGGCTTCTGGCTAAAATAGAAATGTATATTTCCCCCCGTCCGCCCCACCCTCCCTCACTGCCTAAGAGCACAAGAAGAGAGAGACTTCAACTCTCTGCCATCCATTTCCCTGACTCTGTCTCTCTCTCACTCTCTCTTGGGCTGCCCCCCCTGGAGAACAGTCTGAAACATGCTGGTTTGTGCACAGTGAACTGCTGTAATCCTTGCTGGATTTGCCTAAATGGTTTAAAGAATTTTAGAAAACTAAAACTGCATTTCATTGAAAAACATTTTAAGATAATTAAATACCTCAATAGTCCTGGTTTGCTGCAGTTTCTGCATTAGGACGTAAACATTGTAAACACTACCAGGAATTGAGGAACAGCCTGTTAAACCTCAGTTATCCAAGGAAGTCAACTTTCTTTTATGTTTTGTTTTGTTTGTTGTATTTGAGCTCTCCCCTGTTGGGGTGTGAAAGGAGGGGAGGCTATCCTTTGCAGACAGTATGAGGGTGAGGATGGGCCACACCGGGGGCACTCAGGCTGACTAAAACCTCCCACTATTTATAAGAGATGCATCCCCTGATACTGTCACAGGAGGGGGAAGTAAATAATATTAAGACAAGCATTATGCCTCCCTTGCACTGTGCAGTCCTATCCAGATCCAGCTTCAAGCATACACTCGGCTGCAGTAATTTACGAGGCAGCTCGTTAACGTCGGGTGATTTGCACTGCTCGTTTGCTCCTGCTCATCTCTACCAAATGATATCATCTTCTACCTCTAATCTTCTAACTCTAATCCCCCATTCTCAAAGCACCTCCACCCCTCCCACCTCTTGTTTCCTTCCCTCCTGCCATTCCTCCTTTCCTACCCTTCCACATTTTGCTTTCTCTTGCCTCCTCCTCCTCCTCCTCCTCCTCCTCCTCTCAATCTCTGTGTCTTCTCAGGTTTGCGTGGGTGAGTTTTGAGATGGGGGTGCAGACAGAGATAGCAGAGCCATCCCACTGAAGGGTGTGTGTGCATGTGTGTTCAATATGACATCTATCCAGATCAAAAAAGACTAAAAGAAGTCTGGTTTGACTCTGAAGGCTTTATGTGCCCTTGTAGTTACTTTTCCACTGCCCCCTACTGAGAGAGAATGAGAGCAAGCCTAAAAAAAGAGAGAGATTTTCTCTCAAAACTTGCAGAGGGGAGAAAGCTCAGCAATCCTGGGGAGACACAGTGGCACACAGAAATAAAGACAGAGATGGGGGTTGGGGTCAGAACAAAAGGCTGGAGTGAAAGGAAAAGAAAAATATGGGGATATGAGGGAGGAAACAGATGAAAACAATGTTCATATCAGAGATTGTTATTGATAATTAGGGAAACAAATGGTATTGTTTTTATCCATAATAAAATACCTTTGGGGCTCGCAGAACTTCACTGTTTGATTCAACTTGTAAATTGACTCCACCACATTGGCACAATGCTTCATTTTTATCTTATATCTTTTCCAAAAAACAGTCTTTAGTCTCTTAATCCTTAACCCACAGAGAAATCAGCTCGTCTCCGACCAGATGCAGCTAACACCCTCAGATAGACAGATTTTTTACAATGAAAATTGCCAATTATAGAAATTGCAATCAAAGCAGTTGGTTTGTATGTTGATGAGTGGTAGCTGGTTAAAGTGGAATTGAGATCGATATCTGACTGAATGCAGAGCGAATGACTCTGGCCTTATATTACTACGGCTTTCATACTGACTCCCCTTTGCTCTTCTCCTCTGTCTCTCTCTGTCTTCTCCTTACCTCCATCCTTTCCTTTCCTGTCTCTTCTCTCCCTCTATGACACGTCCAAGTGATCGTGTCGGGATGTCAACCCTCATCCACGGCTAATTGGGGCTCAGAGGAGTAATCAGGGCAGGACAAATCGGACAGTTCTGGTCATTAGCTGTGACCAGTGTTCTCTGGGAAACTGGGAGATGAGTGCACACTTCTGCCATCACGCCTGAGCCTGCATAGTGACACGGGCAGATCTGTGGCTTGACACGAAAAGGGATGCAGAGATTGGCACAGCACAGAACAGACTTAGTGTGGAGTCATTTATCTCCTCTGCTCTCTAGTAAACACAAATAAGCCTTGCTGGTGACACCAGGCACAGGGACTCTGTTATGGGAGAGGCAGCAAAAGGCTGCAAAAGAGATAGCTTGTGAAGTACAACACAATATCAAATCAGGATCAGCATTTGTTGCAATACTCCTTAGCAAGCTTACACTATTAGAGCTATCTCAATCTCAACACTCACATTATCAGCAAGGGACTAAGACATTTGTTCCCCGCTCTGGTTAACTCGCCAGCTCACTGTGCTCTTTTGAGCTGGCCTGTGTAAAGACAGCATGACTAGCAGAGTAACATGTAAAATATTGGTGTCAATAACAATCTTGGAAGTCACAAAATGCAAACACGTCTAAGGCCTGCCGCTTCTGAAAGTGGGGTGCACAACTCTGGCGCAAGATGAATGTCAATTCGTCTTACTGGCAGAGCCTTAACCTTTCAGGATAACTGAATTATTTAAGCACCACATACCTGTTGTGGGCCTCTGTTTCTCTGTCTGGGTTCAGGCTGGTTAGGAGGCTGCATGAGTCTATGGCCACGCACGCCTCTTTGGCCGCAGAGTGAAAATGGCAAGACAAATGCGGCGGGGGATTTGTGATAATTGGCCGTGCTGGTGGGCTAGGCGACGGGCCTAGATAAAAGGTCGTAGGCACTGAGAAACAGATCAGTCTGCCAGGAGGAGAGGAGGCTCTGTATGCCTCTGGGGTGTAGCTCAACTTCTCTGTTTCTTCATATGGGGAGAGAGCGCTCCAGCAGGGGCCATTAATTAAGCACCAGAGTAACCTTCAATTTGTTTAGAGGTCAGAAGCCCCAGAGTCCTTGTTTTGGGCAGAAACCAACTTAGAACTAACTCTATATTCTCTCTGAGTGGAAACAGAGGGTAGAAGAAGTGCTTAGAAAAGTGATAGCAGGCAGAGGGACATATTTGAATGTTTATGAGTAGAGAGGATGGAGAGGGTTAATGTCAGACGCAGTGTATCTGTGTGACTGCACACAAGGAGGAGGAGAAGCGAAGGAGATGAGGGGAGCCACGGGGACATGGCTCACACCCCGACATGCTTGTGAAGCAGCTGTTCTCCTCATGGCAGAGAGAGTGGGGGCCTGCCAGCAGCAGCATGCTGCTGAGAACACCATGGTCTCCCACCATAGTGCAGAAACAGAACGGCACACATACACACACACACACACACACACACACACACACACACACAGAGGCAAGCATGTGCTCATACTGAATGATATACAGAGAGAAAGTCCCACTGCATATACTGCCACCCTCTCCTGCCAGTCCAGTGTTGAGACAGTTGACAGAGTCGAACCGTCAGGTGGTAGAGTCAAATTCATATGCTATAAATCTGATCTCATACTCTGTAGAGGTGCATTTCCATTTGATACAAACAACAGCCTGCATAGCTAAAGGCAATTATATTTCTACTGCCTCCATTTGCCCTGAGGTTGTAGACAGCCAGTCAAAACTTCCCCAGGTTTTCCTGTCTCTCTACCCTCTCAGTGAAATCAACAGAACGGTGCCTCTGCTCATCCATGATTTATCTCAGTGAAATATTCATTATGTAGCCTTGCATAGTCTGGACGTATCTGATGTGAATCTGGACCTGACAGCTCTGCTCCGTCATCACACATCACCTGAGCCACTCTGAATCCGGCACCTGTCTCCCATGGCTCAACACAGAGGCAACTAAACTGATCCGAATGAATAGAGGACTCGGGCAGATATGAAGAATCCATCTGTCTACCTTTAGCCTGCAGGCATGTCCGCTCTGGGTCTGTAGCTACTGTATCCTGCTTGCACACAGACCTATGACAGATCACCGCAGCAAAAGAGCTACTCAACTTTTCCCATTCAATTAGCTAGAGAGAGAGAGAGAGAGAGGCCTCTGCCCTGACTGGTGACGTGGTGGCGTGATGAGTGCATGTGTTGGGCAGGATCTGCTGACAGCATTGGCCAGGTGTAGTATATCCGTGGAGATTGTTGAACTTGTTATGAGAGGTGAATGGTGTGAGAGCTCAAGGCGCTATGTGATTTTTGATAAATCAACACAGCCCCAAAACTGTAAAAATAAAAAAAAAGACACTGATGTGGTGAACAGTTAGAGAGGTTAGAGCGGAGTAGTTTTCAGCACCACGGACAGCACCGCAGAGCCTCCACTCCTCAAGGCTCTCTTTAATCACAGAGCCATCACTGTGATAACTGTGATAACGGGCAGAGTTATCACTCTACCTGTCCAATTAAGTAACCTTTGAATTATTCCATAAATTAATATTGCTGAAATACTGGCTAATAGTGCTGGAATGATCACAGGGACAACAGTGACAACTCATTTTCCTACATAACACTAATTCAAGTGGTTCCAAAGTCATTATACTCTGAAGGACTAATGTAATAAGAAAAATGTAACTGCAGTGAATGGTGATATTAATAATGTATTCATGTGAGACAGAGAATAGAAGCGCAGTGGCCTAAGCTGAGGAAGGTAAGAGGGAGAAAGTGATAGCTGTGAAGAAACAAGGTCGTCAGCATTCCCTCCTGCCTTACTAGTCATTTCATTATCTCATCCCTCTCTCCTCCTCTTTAAAGTAGGAAAAGCGGGAGAGGCTATTGACCCCTCTCTGCGTTCGTGGCAGGCAGCAGGACAAATGAAGTTTCCCCTCAGACCCCCTCCGTATTAATATCATAATTATCCCCACCTCTGTGCCCCTGCCGGCCAGCGCAAACTCCACTGTCTGATTTGATGGAGAGGCGCAAGCAGGGAATTACATTCGATTAGCACTAAACAAGAGAAGGGGACACGGAGCAATAGAATCAATCAGTGCCACCAGGACAGGCACAATCCTCTATGTGTGTGTGTGTCTCATGACAGCATCAAGACTGCGTAGTACCAAACTCATAGGGGTTTGCCTTAAAGTGTTGGTTTATGCACACTGACACCATTTCAAGAGTAGATACATTCTGCTTACGTTTATGATGACTTGGGGACTTGAGTGTTATTTGTTGGCAGTATTGAAAATCAGTGATGGAAAGCAACTAAGTACATTTACTCAATACTATACTTTTACTTTACTTGAGCATATCCATTTTCCACAATTCTACTTAACTACACTTTGGAGGGAAATGTTGTACTTTGACTTTATTCATTAGTTCCTTTTCAGGGTTAGATTCATAGCACAAAATGTAAGTAACAAATCGATTAACACGTAATATAGGTAGAGATAAAACTTTATTGATGAATTTCACAAGATGTGCAGCAGATAGAGTAGAATGTAAAATAATTAATACGATAAAATTATCAATGATTAAATAATAACACTAATATAATCAACATCATGCTGAAATTGACTATTCTGCACAACGAGAACCTTATTTTTGGTGCAAATACTTTTGTACTACTACTTTAAAAAAAAATTACTTTTTTTCTGAGTACTTCTTCCACCTCTGTTGAAAATATACCTTGGTATGACACAGAGCCCCCCCCCGTTTTTTTTTCTTTATCAAATCCTCTGAAATGGGAACTTTTTAGAGTGACAAACCACACAGCCCGCCCTGGGCAGCTCTCTGTCTCAGCAGCAATTTGGATTCATTGTTTGCAACCCCAGATAACTGCGGTGGTACTTTTCTTCAGTCTCAGCCATTTGCGGGGATGGGCCAGACATTTTAAAGTGGTCTAATGCCATAGAGAGGTGGAGGTAGCGTGGCGGGGATGAGCAGATTGAGAGTGAGAGGTGAAAAGAACAAAAGAAAATGAATGGAGTGAGAGAGGACCCCCCTCGCAGGTCTTCATTCCCGTCCCCTGTCTCATTACCCAGGCTTTGACTCAATAAAGAGTGGATAAAGAGTGGATAAAGAGGCACACACCCACAGGCTAACACCCCCTCCCTAAAACACCTTTCACCAACTCTGTCTGTCTTTCTCGCTTTCTGGCTTTCTTGCACACATATCCCAAAATACACACATATACACACTGTCCCCTGTCTCTCTATTCTGCTGTGTTTTTTTTTTTATTTCAAATCTTTAAATCTATCTCTCTCTCCAGCTCTCCCTTCAGTGTTTTTTTATCCAAACTTTTTAAAAGTTGTGTGTCCATCTCACTTGCTCTCTCATTCACAGAGTGTCTCTACCCTCTCTGTCCTCTGTGTTCCCTCCCTGTCGGTGCTGTGTAATAGGAGTTATTTTCATCCCTGTCTCTCCGTGACTGTGGCCGCTGGATGGCTGAATATTTACATTTTTCACTCACTGGTGACCTTTCCCTGTTGCCGCTCTGGGAGCTCCAGTCTCCTTGCTGCTCTGCTGTTGACAGACTACTGCCTGCAAATCTCATATGGACACAGCAAATGGTACACAGGGAGTCAGGGACAGAGGGTTCAGAGACTGGAGAAAGGTAGAAAAAGAGAGAGAGAGAAAGGCAGAATGAGAGAGCAAGAGAGACTGTTGTATCCAGGGCAGACTGTCAGTCGCCTGATTGAAAATTGAAGAGACAGAGTTGCTGAAGGTCTATCTGCATGTGCAGAGATATGGACTGAAGTGGTGTAATCTTTTACTTCTGGTGTCATCTTGATTGTGGTTTCCTGTCAGCACAGATGGTCTGCAATAAACTGCCTGAAAAGAGATGTAAATCTGGGGCTCCAGGAATACTTAGTGTTTTTGTAAGGCAGCAGACGGCTTCTTCTTCTTTTTTTTTTTTTTTGAATGAGTGGATATGTTAGCTGCACACCAGTGCCTTCTGAGTCATGTTAGGAGATCTGCTGAGCAGAGTGAGAAAAGGAGACATGAGGGCCAAAGATTCAACTAACCAGTTGTTCTTAGCTGGAGCTCTGCAGTAACAGGGAGGAAAAGTAGAGTCAGTGAACTCCTCAAAGTTTGATGAGAGTTTATGTGCTTCTATCCTGAAACTAGCAGAGAGACAGAGTGAAAATGAAGGCTGTAGGTTTTAAAAGCAAGTGACCCTGTGTGGCCCCAGCTCGCTGTGCGGCAGGTTCTCATGTTTCTTAATGTCTGCATGTGTCCTTGTTTTATTACATCAGTGATGGAGGTTATGTTTTCACCCATGTCCATTTGCTGGTTGGTTGGTTTGTCAGCAGGATTACACAAAAACTAGTAAAAGGATTTCCTCTAAACTTGGATGGAGGATGAGTCTCAGCCAAGAAGACCCCATTAACTTTTGGTGCGAGTCAGACAAAAGGATTGATCCTGGACTTTTTTTTATTTAAAGTCCCCATGAAAGCAAAGGTGGAATCTAACTGGCTTCTGCATATTTACATGTTAAAAACGGTCAGGTAGGGGTGGATTGTTGAGGTTATTATTTGGCGTTATTGTAGCCAGTAGAGACCGCTGCCAATTTGATGACAAGGAATACAATACCAAGCTGGCAACCGGGGGCCTATTTTCATCAACTAATAGGACCACTAACGTTAGCTGCATGACTAACCAAATAAACGGCAACTGTCTAACAGCAGCTGAACTCTGTAAACCACCTCGGTACTGGATTCTCTGCCACAAAAATGCCCTAAAAGTACAAAGACATTTACTTTTTGTAATTTGTTAAACAGGTACAAAATATGACCATGGATGTAATCTAAAAAGACATTTTTCATTTCAGCAACCTTTTATTCTTCCAACACAAAACAGAGATTATGATTACAACTGCATTATTTTGTTGTCACAGTAGTTGGCTGTAACAGACCTGGTGATCTTTAATTATGGTTAAGCAGTTATGGGTGGTTTGACATTTAGAGTGATAAGGGGTGATAAGTTTGATGTTGGATTAGGCTTGATTGAATTAAAGGGGACTGTTGGGCCTTGGCGGAGGTATGCACTCTACTGAGTGCCACTCTAGTTGGGTCATGCGTAGTTTTGGCTTGACTCTAGGTTTTAAGTCTTTCTTAAAACAATATCCATGTGCCCATATATAAGTTAAAAACAGTTGTCAGTCACTGCAAATGTTCTTCCCCTCCACGGTGGCTGTGAAGAGATCCTTTACCATCACAGTACCAATGTAAGATATGGAAGACAAAATTCACACTTCTCACACTGTGCTATAATGTATTTTAAAGTTCAGCTGGAGCTAATATGAGGATCCAGCAGTCTCAATTAGTCAAATCGAGTGGGTGTCTTCCAAACTTGTAGCCTTCAATATGAAATTCCCTCTTTCAATTATGACCCCGACCCTGCAGCTCAGGAAGGAGACTGTGGCAAAAAACAAAGAGAGAATTTAAACCAGTAAAACTATAATATCAGAAGACTCCCACTTGAATGACAGAAATTTGTAATGCATGTTTGCATATAACAAGGACTGAATTTGTCTTCCATCATTTACATGGAAATGGTGTTAGGAAGAGATCTATTCTTGGCCAGGAGGACAAGAGGAATGATTACCACAATCAGAAACCATTTCAATGTACATATATGAATGTCAGCATGTATTAAGAAAAACTTAAGATAGATAGATTGAAAATAATGTGAACCTATCCTTTATAAGAGCACCTAATACCATCACAAAAAGACTCCAGAATATCAGCCTAGGAATTCCCTGACAGTTTGCAAATGGAAGCAGATCAAAGATAAATATGCAGCTTCACCCAACAGTACAAGAGCTTCCTCTGATAATTTGCCATTCCTGCCTCTGAACATACACCACTGTGTCTTGTGTTGTTTTCACAATCAGAATAATATATTCCTGATATAATTATTTCATTGTTTTTCTTGCTTTTATTACTTAGACTTTTTTAATAATATACTGTACCTCTAATCATTTGGAAAAATATATTGAAGTGAAAATAACCCAAGTGGCTTTGCTAACTGAAGTCAGAAGAGATGGGAAGAGACATGCTTTTTGTCTGCTAGTTCTGTCATTACTGCCTGTGACACACACACACAGAGCCAACAGACAGTGTGTGAGAGATATAAACAGTTGTAGTCTGAAAGCTTTTGTTTGCTGTGGGAACACTCTAATTATTTAGATTACTATTTAAGCATTGTTTAGGTCAGTTTTTTCTTTTTGTCTTTTCCCAACCGGTCTGCTCTCCTCTTTTGCTAACAGACATTGTCAGTGGGGTTGGTTAGACTACAAATGAATTTGTCTTCTGGGTCTATTTAGTACAGCAGGGATGTTAAAAAATACAACTTCGAGAAACTGAACTACAGGCACTGGAGACAAAGTATATTTATCTGAAGGTAGACAGATAGATAGATAGATAGATAGATAGATAGATAGATAGATAGATAGATAGATAGATAGATAGATAGATAGATAGATAGATAGATAGATAGATAGATAGATAGATAGATAAAAATAGCAGCAGCTCAACACACCCCTACTCTACGTGAGTGTGTGTTTTATGACCCCTTAATATCTTGTGTGTGAATGGTTGTACGTATCAGGTACCTTCCAACAATAATGGCTGCCATGCTAAACAAGAATGATGAGATGTATTGGGGAGGTGATCAAAGGACTACTATTTACAACCACTCTCGGCCTGCGGACTCGGCGACCCACTGTAAGTACACTGTACTGTACAGGGAACGTCTTCCATCATGCTTTTACTGCCCATCACTGCAGCTGTTAGACAGGGGAGATGGCAAAGCTTTTAGCAGACTGAGATACCGTCCTCGTGCTGGACGGCGTGTATGGGCAATGCCATCAGAAAAGAGAATAACTGGGAAAGATAAGGGAAATGGAGGCCGGGGAGAGAAAAGAGAGAGGGAGAGGGAGGTGGTGGTGGGGGGGATAGGTTGATGTCTGCCTGCCGGCTGTCAAAGGAAAATGCTTCGGTTAAATGGAAACTGATATCATGCAACTCATTCTAGTTCTTGTGGATAGGCTGGGAGAGTCTGAGAGTGAAACGAAAGTGTGGTGAACTGTAGAGGAGGAGAAGAGGAGTTCTTACCTGGAGCAGCCAGTAGCACCTGCGGTGGAAGGTGGGGATGATGGAGGAGTGCACGTAGCAGCCATACAAACACTGTAAGAAAGTGAGACAGAAGAGAGAAAAAAGGACATTAGACTACAGTAAAGCACAGACAATAGGCTGACCTCTTTGCTGACCATGACAGCTGTGACCTTTGAACCCCTGACCTCTTCCCTCCTTACGGAAACTCCCACATGAACCTGCTGGCAGATGGTCAAGCTATTGTTCTCGGAAACAAACCATGAAGGAGAAAGTGGATGGGGTTAACCAGTGAACACCTCAGCACTGTCCCAGCATCACCATATGACTCCTTACTTCCTTTCCTTCCCCCGCTTCCACTTATATCCTGTCCTGCTTGGAGAGAACCCCTGACAGAATGATTCAGGTGCTCCTTACTCCACCCCAGCCCCCTGCCATCACCTCGCAGGGCACCCCGGCACATAACTAAAGCATGGTGTTATTAATATCCTTATCGTAAACAGATAATACTGTGCCTGGGGGCTCGTTACCCGTGGAGAGAACTAGGCAGGGCTGATAACGCCTCCCAGTATCGGGCAGAGGGGCCAGGAGACATTTTTCAACAGCCGGCAGCAGAGGCAAACGCAGTAAAGCGTTGTGCAGCGAGGAACAGGAGCAAGGCACCACTTATCCTCCTCCGCTCCTGTCTCCTCCTCAATCCTTCTCTGGGAGACCCACAGCCCTGGTTCCCAGGTGACCCAGAGGGATGGCCAGCCTGCTTTTGCTTGTTTACAGCAAGAGTCTACAGCACTCTCTCCCCCGAACCTCACCGGCTAGGAAATAGGCTGTGATTTTGTGCGATACAATATTTGTAAGAGGTGAGGGTAGGGTGGATTGCTCTTAAGATGGGACGCTTGGCTCTTACAGGAATAAATCAAACAAGCGGGTCTGGAGGTTGAGCTTCACTGCTATCTTCTTCGGGATAGCTGTTTGTTTAGAATTTAGGAGAAATCACAGCCAGGGTGATACATACACTGTCAGTGAGAGTGTGTGCATGTAGAGATATACACTGACACAGCTTCATTATTCAGCAGTTTTGTGTTCAATAAGTTAAGGAAGGTTTCCTCAGGCTCTGCAGATGTGAATGGTTAGGTGGTGAGGAAGGGGGTAGGGAAGAGGGATGGAGGGTGGTGGGGCATGGGGACATTGGGCTGCACTGCTTGGAGGACCATGTGATAAATAGGTGCCTTGAAGTGTGCTATGTGCTCGTCTTGTTTAACTAAAACCTAGTTAAAAAGAGCAGGGCCTGCAGAGGAAGTCACTCTGTATAAACACTCATTTGCCAACATCAAACCGTCTGATTAATTATACCAGAGAACCGCTGCACAGCTGCACAGACTGGGCACATAGTGAGAGACACATTACATTGCTAAAAAAAAACAAACACATCACACAGATGCACAAACATGCATGTGTGGCTGTGTGTGCCCAACACATTCACACATACAGACAATCCTATGACCAATTCACAAACAACAAAAGTCACATAAACCTCGACTGCTTCTCCAGGTGTTCCATTGTTCCAATCACACCTATTGTGAACTGATTTCAATGCTACTGAACTCTGCGTGCGAGTTGGAGATAGTGAAGGCATGCAGACTTCCTCCTGTTCTTATTTTTTGCTGTACTCTCATCCATTACAGCTGTCTGAAATAGGATGTATGCCTCCTCCCACTCCCATAGCTCTGCCATCCATTACTCCACGCTGGCAACAGACAGACACTTCCTCCCACTCCCACAGTGCATTGAACATCACATTACTACAGTCAGCCACAACTGCTAGCAGCACACACATTTCTGCCGTGCAGTTTTATAAGTATTTATGTCATAAACTGTACTTTGTGCTTTTTTTCAGGGATTAGGCAGCTGTGATGCAATAAGGCATTTAACTGTTTATGAATTTCACTACATTCATGTGTTGCAATATGTTTGTGAAAGGTGCTTATAAACAGAAATGCTACCATTCTGTCTGTTCAATATTTGACTTTAAAATTCAACAATGCTGATACGCACGCTGCATAATTGCATTTACTTTCACTGAAAATGGCAGACTTCTTTTTAATGCTGCATGTGTGCTAAATAAACTTGCTGTCTTGTTAATTCTGATTACAGAGAGTTTATTGATATATCATGGCTAATACTGCTCTAGCCTCAAGCACTTGGCCCACTGAGAGTGGGCTGTGGCGTGGCGGTGTGCAGTTGGACGAGGCTATGGCGTGCTCCTCAGGATTGACAGGTGGGCCAGTGCAACAGGCCTCAGTGACTAGGGCGACTGGGGAGTGAATAAATTAGCCCCCAGGCTGCTTTCCTCTCCCTCTGTTTACTCCATTTCTCAACCACACAAAGCAGCGTGCCAGACAAACAAGCAGCTTAAAGCATAACACAACTGTTGCACCTGTCAGTGCCGATATACAGTAGGCATCAAACACATTTGCACACACACAAAAGCTTGTGCTCCCTCACCCTCCCACCACACTCCCATCCACGCACACACACACACACACACACACACACACACACACACACACACACACACACACACACACACACACACACAGAATTAAACAATAAGTTCTTAAGCACAAAACTACACCCACTCTTAAACACAGAAATATTCACAGAAGCACAGACACATACTGTTACACTAACACACACACACTTTTGCGCACATACACAGACAATCATAATAGACTGAGATAGAAAGGCTAGCCAAGATACTTTTGAGAGCACAAGCACGCCCACATACACAAAGCTCATCATACTCGAGTGCTTATCAGTAATTCAAGACGCATATCAGTTACTGGTGTTTCTGCTGCTCTCTGCATGCTGAGCGTCTGGGTGACAAAGTGACGGCAGCAGAACCATTATTTGCTGTCTTTGGGCTGTGACAGATGACAGCACATCACAGGGCAAGCAATTAAACCATAATTATACACACATACACACATATCCTCTCATAAAAAGTGCAGTTTCCCAGTGTGTAATTTTGAAGAGCTCACTTACATGAAAACCAAAACATAGGTGTATATGCACACACACACGCACATGCACACATTCAGACACATGTGAATGTGTTATTGGTTCACTGCTGTGTTAGGGGTGCAAATGAGCCACGATAGAACAATGATACACAGTTTATAGAAATATTCACAGGCAGCGTGTCCATAATGTATTCATGCGCTGTCACTGCAGACAGCAGGAAAAAAGAGTTACAGCGACGTGTGTCCTCCAAAGTCAGACACTGATGCAGCAAATTCATTTGGTGTTGTCACTCAAGCGAGTGGCCAAGGCGATGAAACTCTGCCTTGGCCCAATGAGAGGGTATTATTGCCTGGCCCGAACACGCCCCCCCCTTGGGGTGTTAAAGTGGTCCTGAGTGGAGCAGGATCGCAGTTCACACAGGGCAAGCAGGCCAGACAGCCCAGTGATAAACAGTTCGGCCTAAATAAAGCCTTCAGATATAAAGGCAGGGCCACCACCGGTTACCTGTCCTGCCTCTGGAGGCCACCGCTGCCCCTGGCCTGCCTGTTACCCTGGCGACACCTCACTTACATTCATCCATCATAGCTGACAGGTGTCAGGCACAGCAAGAGATGGGTTAGTAAAATGCAAAGTCTGTGGAGGCAAAGCTGGCACGGGTAATAGTGAGACTGAGAGAGAGGGGAAACTCTCTCATTAGACCATAATGATGTGTGAAGACAGTCCTAATCAGAGCGTGGCACCTTATTTATGTTGGCAATTTGCTGTTTTCCTGCAGTGATGCAAACGTCTTACTGTCAGAGGCTGCCACACATTTGTCTCTTGGATTGTCAGTCCAACTGAGAAGAACACACGTGTACACACTCACACCCACACAAAGAAATGTCTGCATGGATTGACAACATGCCGGGCGGGCATTTTGTTAAAAACTCTTCCTGATTTTTATTCCCAGCCGTCCAGCACCCAGTTTCGATCTATCACATAATCCAGCCAACTTCTTCAAGGATAGTTTTACCATTGATTCATATGTGAATCATGTGCCCTATAATGTTTCCTTAGCCAATATTTGTTCACACACATCATCACTCTATTAACGAATGATCTACAGTCAAATAAAAATTTTCAGTACTGGCTGTATTGAGTGAGTGCTTTGCACTGTTATACAGATGTTGACATGGACATCTACCTGGTAAAGCCAGTTCTGGCTCACTGCTTCATTAGAGGAATGTAGCATTTTGTGTATGTGTACTTCTCTGTGTGTACATCTTTGCATATGTCTGTTCACTCGGATGCCTGGGGCAGGTGATTCAGCCTGGGGCACAGCAGCATAAATAGAGCTCACGCAGCAGCCAATCAGGCAGTACTATCAAACCCCATCCGTGGAGGGAACGCAAAATCCATACTCAATAGAGATTCATGGACCATGCAAGATTCAAGCTACCCTGGCCATTGACAGCATCCATGATGACTATTGATCAACCAACGATTTCTGGCTCTATACAGACGTGATTAGATGACTTACGGCTGAAAAGTGCCACTTCCAGTTTGGAGGATGAGCTCATTTTCGACTGATACCGTAACGCTCTGCATTTCACCTGCTGTCTTTACAGTCAGCCACTCTGCTCTGCTCTCTCCCAATCGTTCAGCGAGAATCAAATTATCTGTAGTGTCTGGTAGAGTGGCACTGTGCCCAGAATGCCCATAATATACAGTGTCTCACTTGCATTTTGAATTCATAGAGAAATGCACAGCTCCTGTATGTAACTTGCACAATGGCTGTGGCTTTTTACTCCAGCAATGGCTTTCTCAATTAAGATTCTTCTCCTTCCCCATACCCCTTTAAATAAGCCACTGCTTGTAAAGTTGTAACAGTATCATTCTTCAGTGCATCTGAAGACTTAAGCAACGGTTGATGAGACATTATACATAATAAATCAAAAGAGGCTTAGATTTATCTCCCCGGTCCTCTCCGTTGGACCAGCTGCAGCCTCTAAATCAGTCAAAACTGAGCGGGCTACAAAATGAATTGGCAGGCTGCACCCGAGCTGAAGGAGAAAATGAAAAACAAACCAAAATTCCTCAACAAAGCAAAACAAATGATGCTCTGGAAAAATGCATGTGTTATGGAAATGACCGGCTCTAAAAATAGCGTACTCATTGTAAAATAAACACAAACAGTTGATAAACAGGCCCTGAAGAGGAGAATTAATTAGCCACGCTGGACGCGTAAACACAGCCATACATCAAGTTCAAAAGGAAAACAACAACAGGGCTGAGGCGGTAAGAGAAGAACTCCTGACTGCCTGCCATCCCGAAAAAGCCTGACTCTCTCTGGCCTTGTTCCTGAAGCTAAGGAAGACAAGAACAAATGCAAGACAAAAGAAAGGGAAAGGCACTTTAAGGTGGAGAGCTATGGTGATGAAGCTGGGTATAGGAGTTATATATTGGGTAAAGGGAGGAATGAGGGTGGAACGAGAGACAGAGGACAGTGAAGAAAAATAGAGATGGAAAGATAGACGACGGGATGTGGGGTTTACAGCCCCGCTTTTGCATGTGCCAGAGGAAGCTCATGCACATGCTCATGCACGTCTGTCTCCCTGACTGAAGACACAGTGTCTGTTGATGCTAATGCTAGCCAGCTGGGCTCACGGCCAAAGGCATTAAGTGGAATCGAATTCCACCAAACTAGCTTTAATCAGCAGGTTTTTAAGGTTAGAATTACTCTCCCTCTCCTCCAGCCCGCTGGCCAAGGTTAAAGCAGACACAGGCAGGGGCTGGGCTCAGCTAATGGGATGGAAGGGTGGCATGGGGCCTACGGCATGCCACCATACACCAACACACACATTTATACACAAGGACACAAAACATGCATAGGCACAAACACAGCTACACACTTTAGTGTTTGCCAAGTCACACCAGCATATAAAAATAATGCACATACGCCGACAGAAATACGGTTTTACCTGTGTGTGACTGTACGTGTGCGAGACAAACACAAGCACACAAATATGCATAATGCACACAACTGTAAGTGCAGTGACACACGATGACACAAGCTGGATAAAAAATTCTCAGCAGGATCAGGTCACAGCCAGATCATATGTAAAATTCATCATCGTCATCATCGTAGCAACATCATCGTGATAAAAAAGATCTGATAATAAGAGACTAATGCATCCATACTTGTGTGAATATATCACATGTATAGTTTTGCCTTTAGATAATTGATTCCTTGACCAGCTATAAATAGCCAGCCGAGGTGAAGAGTGAAAGATGGACGCAGGCCATAAATGTAAATGTATGCGCTTTAGAGATGTAACTATCTGTGTCTGCATAAACAAATCAGACTGCCTATTAGATATTTATGCACCCTATAATATTTCAGTTAACAGAGTCCAGTGACGATTGAATATACCTACAAACAGAAATAAAAACTTTGACCTGCTCACTGTTACTATAGCTACATCTGTTCTGAATATAGTACAGGCCCATTCACTTTAAGTACACCTAACAAAAATGTTGAAACCCTCAGAACAAAAAAGAGAGGTGATGAGTGAACACATCGGGCTATTTTTCATATTTCACAAAGAGCCAGTAGAGGCCTTGCCTTGACCTCAGCCCACAACAGCAGTCAACACACTGATGCCTGTCAACAAAGAAAATCTCAGTAAGCCTTGCAGCACTTCTGACAGCTTCTCAAAAGTCAAACTGTGTTTCTCTAGTACCCACACTATGAGCAGATGCCTAAGCAGCAATGGTAGCAAAGCTTCTCTTTCCACTTTCCCTCAGCGTTCTTTCATTTCTCCCATCTTTCTCCTCTCCTCAACTGCCTTTGCTCGACACATGAGAGAGTGGTTATGCTTTGGAGATGCATTACAGATTAAATTAGCTTGAGTCAAGAATCTGTTTTTCAAATAGCCTTGCAAATTTGTGTTTGACCTTGGTGCATCTGGATAAAGCAAAATAGCTTCAGTCAAAAATTCTTCGTGAGGAGATCAGCAAATCATACTAATGTGAGGGATGACAAGTTACAAATGGATGTTATGTATATGTGTAAAAGGTAAATTGGCAAATGGAAACCAGTCATTATCTCAAGACACCACTTCCTTATCACCTAACCTTTACATTGACCTCTAGATTTCCTGTCCAGAACAGGCATGTAAAAAATGTCTTGCAGCAAAAAGAGTAATGGGCATCTGTTTGCATTACGAGCCTGGGGCTATCAACCACGATAGGCACTTCATTCCATTAAAAGATGGGGTAATGGATACTGCAATCAGCTTATTGTGCCACAGTTTAGAGACTGGAGGTCAGGGGTCAGGTTTTAGCTGTCATTTTGGTGGGTGGGAAATGGCTGAGTCTGGACAGTGTTTCCCATACCCGGTGTCTCCACATGCTTAGTCAAACCCAAATGCATGTGCTGGAAAAAGGCCAAAGGGATATCAGCACAGAACATGGACATGAATTCAAGCGGATGGAAACAGGGAAGGAAAAGGAAGAGAGTTACAGGACCAGATGCACCTACGACAACTGAGCTTTTCTTTCCTGACATTGTCCTCAAAAGCTAGGCTCCTAACTAGTTCTCAAGGCATGTCCAGAATTTAAAATTTAAATAATTTATTAATAAAAGCATCACATGGTGAGACTGCTGCTGCTTAATGGCATTGTTTGAGCCTGTATGACCGCACATTAACCTTCCCTTGTGTTAGCTGAGGTAAGGATAAAAGTGCCACTGTGTGGAAAAGGGGAGCACGTCCTCTGCATTAATGAGAGCAAACCATCCAAGCTACTGTTTCCCCCGAAAACGCACACACACACACACACACACACACACATGGTGGCGACCTGTTGAAGATGACATCACAGGCTCAGCCTCCCTGCCGTGGGTTATGCCAGGCAGACATGCTGCCTAATTGTAAGAGAGAGCCCAGATTTGTAATGCTCCACACTTCTGTTAGGGCTGATTAGCGGAGGCTCACGGCTTCTCCCCCTGCCGTGATCTATAGGCACTCCAAATTTCCAATATCTCCGGTGTGAGCAAGGAAGAGCTGAGAGGGACTGTAAATCATGACAAGTCCTACTGAGTGCAGGAGAGAAAAAAGGATGGATGGGTGGAATCGGAGGGAGAGAGTGAGCAACACAGAGAGACTTGTGTGGAAATATGAAGGGGGAGAAGGATGGAGAAAATTATTGAGGGAACGAGGTGATGGGAGAGGGAGTAGCGCACATATATAGGAGAGAGGAGCACACATCGGGGAGACATGAGAGAGTTGGGGAGGAAAGAAGAGAGGAGAGGAAAGGAGATATGATTACCAAGGAAACAGCAAGAAAAAAAATTCCCGCCGGGGAGAAGAGACAGAGAGTGTGGAGCAGACAAAGAGGAGAAAGAGCATGGGGGGAAGAAAGGGAGTGGGAGGACAGAGAGACAGAGAGAGAGAGAAAGAGAGAGAGAGAGAGAGAGAGAGAGCGACAGACAGAGAGAGGAGAGGATAGAATGAATGCTAACAGGGAGCCCAAACCCAGTACTGAGGCTTTATCCTTCACAGGCGGAGGAGCAACAATCGCAAACACATTTTCTCTCGCCCTGGCCCTAAGAGAGATAAAAAAGCAATTTGTATTCTATTCCTATTCAGCGTCGCTTGGCCTGTTTCTCTGCCTGCATATTTGTAAACACAGCTTTGTCAGAGCAGCTTAATCTTCCCAACACAAACACAGACTACAGGAAGGAGGGGCGAGAAAGGGTGAGGAGGGGTGAGGAGGGAAGAACAGTGATGAGGGGAGCGGAGGGTAAAGGACGAGCGAGAAGGAGGGGACAAGGGTGAGGAAGGGGAAGAGGGTGAGGATGGGAGGGGAGGTTTCTGGAGCAACCGAGGGTCATACAAGAAGCCGGGCAGGGCATCACAGATCAGAACTCGTTTCCGTCTCTGCTGCCACGGGATGCCCCTGTGTCAAACTCTGAAAGTCCCGCTGTGTGACGCGCGCACGCACGCACACACACACACACACACACACACACACACACACACACACACACACACACACACACACACACACCATTGGTTGACCCATTCCCCCCGCCGTCGTCTCTTCCCACTGGCCTCAAGTCCAACGGGCCGAATAACTGACAGAAGCAAAAGAACAAGCGTTCCTCATCATATGGCCTGGATGTGACAGATGGACGAGGCAGGCCCTTGTGCTTCCTTCACTGTCACCATGCCTCTATATAGTGCTGGTGCAGCACATTTATTCTGTCATGGAGCTCACAGGTATGCACTTCCAGGTTTCAGGGGAACCAAAGTCCACGTTCTGTACGGGCCAAATCACACAGTCATGCGGAAGGACAGACACACTCACAGCAACCAACTGTAAGCTAAAGCAGAGCGACTGAAATGGAGAGACTGAGAAAGAGAGGGGCTTGGAAGTGGCGATCGTCTGGGTGCACATTCGCTCACAGAGGCGTGAAATTAGGCAGAGCGACACCTGCCAATACGCACTGCATTAAAGCGCACTAGGTTCACCCCGCTCTTTGGCCTTCGATACCGCTCTGTGTCTTTCTCTCATTCTCACTCATTCTATTTCTCCATACTCTGAGATCTCTTTATTATGGCCCACAGTGCCCAATTAAGGACTGATAGTGGCCCCATCCACCATCAACACAGTGGGAAAGATGGTGCTCTACTTCAGAGCATGGCAACAACCTTCCTTAGCTTCTGTATTTTTTTCTTCTGTCCCTTTCTCGTCAGCCTCGGCAGCACCCAGCACACCCAATTTGGACATCCAGGCTTAGCGGCGGGATTAGTAGGATTGAGAACAATGACAGAAATGACATCGATCATGGAAAGATGGAAACAGCAGCAAGCTCACCCACACTGTACAATCTGCCTCCTATGTCATATCCTGTGTGCAGAGCTGTGATTTCCACAACATATCAACCAACTGAATTGAAAAAAAACAAAAAACAAATAATAAGCTGTGGAGCTGTTTCTGTTAACACACATACCCTTGAGTTTGCGCCTATAAGGGCTTATGAAAGGTCAACAGCAACACACTGAAAACAAAAGTGTGTTCTGCAGCTCTCAGCTACATCCACTTGGTGAGGCACATGCAGTATTGACAAAATGTTGCGAAAGTGCCAAGCTAACTTTATTGTTGTTTGCTGCTGCCATGGTTTCAACAAGTGTTTACCCGAGAACAAGTGTCCTTTGTGGAATCTTAATGTCTGTAATCCACTGCAGATGGACATATATTCAAAAAACTTTGCCAATGCATATACTTCTGAGTGTACGTGTGCATGGGGAGACAGACAGCCCTGTAGACAGACACAAGGCCAAACACACAGAAGACAGATTTGGAGAGACGGGGAGTGCCACAAACAGACAGAGAGACAAGTAAAGGAAGACAGGGAGAGCCACAGACACACAGCAGGCAGATGGAGGAGCCTGAGAGCCCCCGGGCAGCCCTGTGATGAAGACAGTGGGGACCGCAACCAAAGGAGTCCATGTTATGTTCGGATTGTGATGAGGAGAAAGATGGGGTGGTTGGTTAAGGGGGGTGGGGTAGACAGACAAGAGAGATGGAGTAAGAGAGAAAGAGGGAGAGGGAAAAATCAGCTAGTGAGCCAAAAAGAGGGAAAGGAAAGCAAATGAAAAGTGACACTTTAATTCAGAGGGCTTCTTCTGCCTGAGTTATTATGAGATGTTTGTAAGCTGGCTTGTTCATGCATCTCCCCTGGCCTCGTGCCTGGCTCCCTCTCACTGAGGAGACCTGTGGCGCTAACCTGTCTTTATCTGAGCTGCACAGCAGGGGACAGCACTCTGCCACCATCCTCTGCTTTGATCCTCCCACTTACACCATGGCTGCCTCACTGCTTCTCCCCTCTCCCTCCCTCCCCGATTCCCTCCTCCAACATCGCTCATATGCAAAATGTCTCTCTGTGTGTCCTTTTGCTGCTTTGATATGACCAAAGTCCTCAATACTCCCTCCACTCTTAATTAATTGTGATTACTTTAAACTGGAAGGCGAAGGTTAGCTTTGACTTCACAAAACCACTTCTGGATGTAGTGGTGCACTAGTGCTTCATATAAAAATAACCACTGAGGGGTCGTAGAAACAGAAAATACACCTAATAGAGTGAATGTATCTGCATGAGAAAGAAATGCACACAGAAGCAGAGACATAACAAGAGGAAGACAGTGCAAGAATGAGAGGCCAACAGAAACAAACACACGGAGAAAGAAAAATGGCACTGAGTCTGAAATGATTTGACATTCTGGCTGGGCAAGGCTTGGTGTTTGAAGATGGGAGCCTGACCAGGGTATATGATTTCCACAGTAGGAGAAGGAAGGCCATGAGGGTTGTTTTGGGCTTGGGCAGCAGCTGGGGAGCAGACAGATAAAGGAGACAGACAGATAAAGAAGGCAGACAAATAGAGGTAGGGAATTATAGGCACACACAGATACATGGGCTAAAACGTACCTGAAGTACCAGACAGGTACAATCTGGCAGCCAAAACAGACAAGGATGGAGGAGGGGGCGGGGGCCTGAGCGTAGCAAATTTAATCAGGCAGAGAGATGCACACACACACATACAAATACAGGTACAGCAAGACAGACAAGAACATGGATAGATGCACTGTATGAATACACAACGGTGGTGTGATGAGAAATGTAACTGTAAAGCAGAGAGGGAAAAGGACCCAGAGCAAAGTCAAAGTGAGAATAAGAGAGAGAGAGGAAGAGAGAGAGACAGAGACAGACACGGAGATGGTGGTGGGGGGGTAGCAAGTTGGAGTGCCGACAGGTCTCCAGAGGTTGTAATATATAGCATCGTTTCAATCTCTCAACAGCAACTACAGCCCTCCTTTTTCATATCCCTCCACAGTCTGAGGACAGAGAGATACTTCTGTCCTTCAGAGCCAAATCGGCATTCAAGATGATATAATGTGCTCATTTTTTGACATTATATCCCCAAATCTGGATGGTTATTTGTGGCTGGATGTGCTCTCCGTCCCCATTCTCTCTGGAAATCTCAAGGTTACTAATGGTAAAGGATGGATATAAAATGCCAACGTCAAACGCGTTTCTATGTTTGTCTTGTGCTGTTTCCCTTCTCCCAGAGAGGTTCGAGACCAATGGTTGATTTATCTGCTGCATGCACCATTAATCCTGGGACCATGCATGCCTCTGCTGAATAATTGATCTCTGTGCAACTGTATCTAAATCCGTCAAAACAATGACACCACACCTCCTTCTTTATCCCTTTACTTTGTCGTTACCTCGCTCCTCATAACCGCCTTCCCATACCTTCGTCATGCTCGAGTTGTTCTAAAAAAATAAATCTACCACAGTGTTTTCACAGTTTTATGCCAAGTACAATCAGGCAAGTTAAGGGTTAGGGTTAGTTGGAGTGGTGTTTTATGTGTGTGACACTGTTGTTCAACCACCAGAGGGAGTTTACCCCTGACTGTGCATATGAGGATCCAGGGAGGAAGCCCGGCCACTTTAATAAATACACAAACAAAATATAAAGATGTTGTTGACAGGGTAATCTGACAATGCCTCCACTCTAGAGTCCTGGCAGCCAAGTGAGTCGGGCCGGGAGAAGCAGTGACCTCCTAAGGTGATCAGCTCTCAGCTCTCTGTCTAGACCTCAACAAACAGCTGCTCGGTCTGGACCAGAAGGGGAACAATGACCCTTAATTTATGTCCACACCCCTCCCTCCTCCCCACTTCTGCCTGTCTCTGAGACTTGTTTTTGCATACTGCATTTAAAGTAATAAGTACAGTATCTCCTTGAATGCCACAGAGCTATAAATCAGAGGAAAATAGACCTGTCATCTTAGTAAACAATGCATGGGACCAGTTATCATTAAAAACATAAGAGTTCTGGAGAAGGGCCTAGCCATGCATACGGATGAGGACGGGACCAATCTAGCAATCTCCTTGGCTTGCCCTAAGCTTCTGGCCCAGACTGGAGGTATACATATGCACATGCACAACCACACACTGGAGCAAACAGGAGGGCGTACAAAAACTGCTTCCTTCAACTCATTTTAAGGTGTCTAATGTTACCTTAGACACTCATATACAGCCGTTATAGAGGCTATTTTGATTGAAGATTATTAAAAGAAGCTGCAAGAAAGCTGCACCATACAATCAAAACCACAGAATACATTTACTTTTGAAAGGCAAAAGGAGCATTGTGTCTCTGAATTTTCACAGTAAAATACAGTGTGCAGCTATGCGAGGCAATTGGATGTTGAAGACATTGAAAGATGTTGATCTCCTCAGACCTCAATGCACGCGTAACGACTTCACAAATAACAATTTGATTATGATATTTACCGTGTATTATGACGTCTTATGACAAATAGCGTACCATCACGGAGTCATTCAATCATAACATGTTGGTCGAAGTGACATTACCAAGATTTAGGTCAGCGCTTGGAAAATGAGCTCCGGATTCGATTGCAGAGACGACATTGTTCAATGTCACGACAGTGCCATGAAAATTTAGCATCATTTGTTATGTAGTGCCATCAATGTTTATGACAGCCAATCCATCGTCAAGTAAGCTGTATGTCAACCTTTATGTCATCTTTATGACACATGGATTGCATGAAATGTCAGGGAATGTCATCTCTATGTTCCCAGGCGCTGGAGCACATGTGATGGATACAACCCTCAGAAAGAAAATCACAGTCCCTAACACATGTTTGCAGAGCAGAGTTCAAACACCCTTCATGTTAATCAGGCGCCAGTGTTCCTGTGCCCCTGTGTAAGGTGGCAGGCGGATGGCTCCCGGCAGCGATTTGCATGCAAAGCTGCATATCCTTCTTCCATAGCAGGGGCCCCTCAGGTGTAACTGAGTGGAGGTTCCTGGTGGCACTCTGCCCTCTCCCTGCCTAAATGAGATTGGGCTGGAGTCCCCCTCATCTCTGTGTGCACACCTCCCCTCGCTTTTCCAAAGGGAACACAGACACAGACACAGGAGTGAGATACAGAGGTCAGCGAGACACAGGCTGAAAAAGATAGACACAGAAAGCGAAGGAGAGGGACAGAGAGAGAGAGAGAGAGAGAGGCAGAGTGTCTGGTCTTCAGTCAAGAGCCCTGGACTAACATTTAGCCGGCTGCTGATTTCATGACCCACGATGAATACTGCAGTTTTAGATGATTCCTCCTCAAGCTGATGATGACAGTAATGAAGTCAGTCTCCTCCTAGAGCTAGAAGTTACTTTAAAGCTGCCACAGTTTGAGAGCATTTGCTACAACCCATTAGCTAAAACAAGGTGTATCCCTAAGTGATACTTGATGAGAATGAGGATGGCCATACATCTGTGTATACAATACCTACAAACAGGCCTCCAGCACTAGTTGTGCTGTACAGTAATAGGCTTCGGTGAGGCCTGTAAAGTGCTGTGACTGCATTTTTAGAGTGGGTAGAATTGCAGTGCTACAGAGTTCGTAAAGGGGAATCTGGGAGGAGAAGGGGAAAAAAAAAGTCTGTGCAAACTAAAATCTCTGTCTCAAGTCTTCTTTAAGTCCAATGCAGGTTGTTATCTGTCAGGGAGAGCTGGGAGATGCTCTCTTATCAACACACAGTCACTATAGGCACACAGAGACTTAATTAAAGTTCCTTTTCCATCTGATGAACATGGTTAGGCTGTTTTGTCTGTCTCTGCCTTGTGATGAATTCATTCTGCCTGCAAGATATGAGCCAGTTGAGCCGTGCATGTCAGCCTCTGTCTGCAGCTGCCATCCTTCAGATACACTTGGTGACAGAGGGGTCCAGCACATCCTCTGTGGGCTACATGAGGACTGACATGTTTCAATGGCTCCTCCCACTGCCAACCCCCCTCTTCCTCAAGAGGCCCCAATGCTCCTGCCCTGTCTCATTATGTGGGCGAGATGTTTGGGGGTCTCTCTGTGCCAGCCTGTCGTACTGTCAGCAAGCATAATGCCTCTCAGTGGGCGCCGTAGCAACTGCGGCACACAGTTTGTTTCTGTGTGTGTGTCTGTTTGTGGATGAATTCCACATCCACAGAATTTCTCTCCTCGCCTGCTGGATTCTTTTCACATGGCTCAAAAGCAAGGCAGGGAACAGGGTGGCTTTTACAGTGCAGAGGGTTTCCACACTAATGCACGACTCAAGTGTCACTCAATTTTCAACTGACCAGTGTAAATACAATACCTACTGTAGATTTGTCTTTTCAATTTGTACCCACTGCTGAGGGTAAAATTTAATTTAGTAAGGAGATTTATACACAACCAGATGACAGTGGGGCGTTGGGGAGCGCCAGTGAGAGTTTCTATCAAGCCTGCAGATTAATAAAAGCCTGTGTCAAGATCTGCAAGATGAAAAACAGCGAGAACCAGACGGCACAAAACTAAAGCAAAACAATCAACTTCTTGAAAAGGCTTAAATGACATTTAATATATTTACTGGCAAACATAAACATAAATTGACACCGGGAGGCTGAGGGGAGTGAATACAATATCTCTGATTGCTATTACTGGAATAAGCAATGACAGTGTGCACTAGATTGGTATGGTATATTGAATTTCATGTTCTTTGAAATGGAGTCTGAAATGTGAGATTTGTCTTTTGCCTCTGAATGGCTCATCCCCCCCCCCCCATTCTCTCTCATTTGGACACTGGCACATTCAGTTAACTAATGTGCAGTATATGGCGATGCTACACTATTACCCCATTCTCTCAACTGCCTGTCGAAAGGATGGAACATCAGATGTGATTTGGAGAGACTTTCTTCATGTTTCCGTTTCACATCAGAAACATACCTGCTGGGAAGATTTTCTCTCTATAAATTTCTCCTATCTGCCGCCGAAATGCTATTCATCTCATTACGGTTGATTGGGATCCTCATTACATTAGAGAGTGCTCACAAGCATGTGCGTGCATGTGTGTTTCCATGCATGTAAATAAAGACAAGAGATAATGAGCATAGAGAAAGAGAGCAAGAGGGAGATATAGCAAGAGCGGGAAAGAGAATGAGGGAGGGAGGAGTGTGTTAATGAGTGTGAGATGTGCTGAGGTCGCTGTGTTTGTTCTGTAATAGTGTGTTGCCGCAGAGCTATGCCACCTCAGGTGGGTGATTAGCAGTAATTATATAATTACACAAAATGTGATAATAAACAGCACAGAGGGAATCAGCTCCATCATCTACTTTGCTACACCTCATATATACACATATACTCATTTTCTCATGTACAAACAAGTAAATATAGGAAACCGTTCTCGCTTTTTAACAAGTACACACACCCTCTATTCATGCGCAGCCCTGCACCAACACAGAGGGAGACGGACAAACCCGTTCGCACCCAGATAATTCCAACCTGATACAAAAAGTAATGGAACACTCACACTTGTCCTCCACTCGCACCTGTGAGTAAAAACCGATTTGCTCCCTGACACACAGTAACGGCCAATAAAACAAGTGCTGACTCGCTCCCAAAGGCAGCCGAGGGGAGCGGGGGGACAAATGAACACAAACTGGGAGTAAAAAGCTGCTCCCGGGAGGATTTTGCCTTTTCTGTAGTCCTCATGCTCCTTCCTGCTTGAGTGAGAAACACTATCTGAAAGAGCCCACAATTGTCCATCTCATCTCTGGTCCTACTGCGAAAAGAAACAAGTGTGGAAAAAAAAAAAGAAAGAAAGAAAAAAAAAAGGGGTGTTTGTCTGATGCATCTCTCAGTGCTACTGGAGAGCAACTCAAGTGGCCTTTTCATCCATAGGTTCACAAAGAGTAAAAGCCTAATGTGTTTATGTGTGAATATGTGGGTTCACATGTGGGCAAACTCTAAAGAGACAGACAGGAGAGGCAAAATGTACAAGCCAAGGAGAAGCCGTCCAGATGATTTAGAAGTGGGATGAAACTTACAGTGACTACGAGTGGAGAACAACAGGCAAAAATGTGGGAAAAGTGAATTGGATAGAGGAAGAAGAGGGCAGTGTCAGTATCCGGAGGTAAAATAGAGGATAGGGAGTGAGAGAACAGCATGGGGTGGAAGCAGGGGATAATTACTGCTAATAAAGCCTAATGGAATTCAGGCCTCACGTCAGGTGCAAGATGATCTGATTACTGCTGGGCGGCTGGGGGAAATTGGGAACTGATCCGTTAATCCCGCCATCCCCTTTTGTCTCTCATTCGGTGTGGGAATGTGCGTATCCGTAAGCGTGTGTTCACAATATTGGAGAAGTATGCAAAGTTAGTTTAACTCAGTCTTGTACAACTGATGCACACAGCAAGCAGAATAATTTCAATATTTCAAATCCATAGTTTCAGTGAATATATTTCACAGAACTCTATAGAGTGACTGCAAATCATATTAGATGTCATATTAGATTTTGTCTTATTATTAGTGTGTGCGCTGCCAACTTATCAAGAGCGTGAGTCACAGGATGTGCTCTTTGACAGTGACTTGCCGTGACCTGTGGCATCCCTGATTCAGAGCTCAGCCCATTATCCTCTCTGCTGTGGTTTGTGTTTGTAAGTGCATGTGCATGTACTGTATCTGCGTGTGTTGATGTGCATGCTGTTTGAACTTTTCAACTGGCTCTCTCTCCCCAGGCCCCCTGCTGATGACTGCTGACCTTGGCTGAATATCACATTTTGGCGACACAGAGGTCAATGGAAAATGCTGCCTTTCCACAGTACAGTGTGTGTGTGTGTGTGTGTGTGTGTGTGTGTGTGTGTATGTTGTGTGTCCATTAGGGCTTGAGTGAGGAAAGAGAATGAGAGAAATAAAAACAACTTCAGTGTAAGTGATACTGTATGTAGTGTGATATAATTGTGCCATATATATACAGTATATAGCACCCCTGCAGGGGTAAGATGTGTGTGAGCCTGCGTCTACATCTCTGAAAGTTGATGAGTTGGGAGATGTGTTTTTTCGACAGCGCACACACATGCATCCAGTAATCAGTATGTGTATACGTTTGCGGATGTGAGGCCGAGCATCTTGTTATGTGAGCGCATACACTCAAAACAATCTCTTTCTCATCTACAGGAGACCATCTCCAGTCTCGCCTCGACTTCTGTGATGTTTCCTGCTCTCATCTGGCTTCAGCTGGCTGCTGCAGAGAAACTGTTTCAGCATAGCGCGCTGAGAGAAGGAGCAGGCGTCATTAGCCTGCTTGGAGATGCCTTTCTCAGCCATCCTCTATCTCTCTATAGCACCTGCTCTGTCTCCAGATGAGATCAGGAAGGTGGGGCATTGGAGGGCAAAGGAAGGGTGCAGCACAGGCATGCTTGAAGCGGGAAAAGAGGCAGATGAGGGCGTAGGAGAGAGATGGGAGAAGGAGGAGGGCTGTGCATGGAAGATATCAGCCCATGCCTCAAACCAGACTCGAGGCACTCGTTATCGTGGTTTGATTTCTTGCTATGCTGCTCCACATACTCAGCTCATTGTAATGGCTGTTGGGTGTGAACATGGACGTGGCAGCGGGAAGTCAAAGGGATTAGCCATTTTTAAAGAAGAAAAGATGTTTATTTTGAAGTGCTGAGCTTTTAGCATATTTATCAAAATGACATCCAAGTCAACAGGGAACTAATATCAATCCAATCCTTGAGGAAAAATCCACTTTCAACACTTTAAAAAGATACCAACAGTGTAGTCAAGTTTAAAGAAACATCAATATGTTGCATGTAGTCACAGCCTTCCCTACGTCAAATGCCACGATCAGTAAAATATAACAGCACTGACAATAACAGCAGACATACAACAAGGCCTTTTCCTTATCTAGATATAGTTGCCTTTCAGCTTTTACAGAACTGAGAGCTTTTTTCACCACCACTAGGAAGATGAAAGGCCTATATGAATCATTATGTTTAGCATAATAGCTTATTGACCTTGTGTTGTAGGAGAGATGCCAGAGAGCATATATGAGAATGTTCTTTTTACAGCAGTTTTCTTTATTTTAGTCTGCACACATGGATATTCTTCCCCTTTGCATGACCTACATTATAAGCTTGATAATAATATAATTTAGCAGTACAAAACTGTAACACTATCACTAACCTTTCAGAGGTGTTATTCTTTTCACAGCAGTCTTACCAGTAACACCTGAAGTCTCTAAACAACTGGTTGGAGTCTGTTTGCCTGTGCCATGGAAGGCCTTTACAGGTTCACATAGTGTGTAAAAAGGCTTTTATTGCAGGCCAATCTGCAGGCTTGTTGTGTTTTTACAGAGTATCATCTTTGCTTGTTGTGTGAGGGTGGGATAACATATTGGATGTTTATTAGACCTGGAGTCAATGCCCATGCCAGAGCGCTGCTATAAAACTGCCCTCTATAGCTGGTCAGCAGAGGCAGTCAACTGGGCTGCTAGCCTGCACAGGCCAGATGCCACTGGGCGGCTAGGAGCACTTCTGTCCCCTAATCCCCATCACCAGCAGGTCACCCTGGAAAGGTCTACGAGTCATGTACACAGAGGGAACGTCTGCTTTGTTTACTGTAATATGTGACCTCATCCAGTATGTACTGGTAGCTCAATTAATGCTTATAGCACATACTTCATAAGCATCTGTGCATGTGAGCAATGGATTAGCTAGCACACAGAAGAATATAAGCCAGATCCTAATTTAGCAGCACAGTACTACAACAGCCCCAATGTCTGGCAGAGCTGCGTACGACTGTGTCTGGGATCCTCTCCCCTATTTATGTTGGGCTTCTTCAATTTTTAAAGGGGAACCAAAGCACTGGCCAGAGGCACTTTAGAGAGCCCTGCAGCAACATGAGAGATGAACCTGGCTGAGACACATAAAAAAAAAAAATCGTGCACACGCGTCACGGCAAGACCTGGGCAGCGAGTTGAAATGCTGGGTGTTTAGGATCTGATGGACGCAGACAGTCCCTCTCTAATCGATCTCTTCCTCAGACCATTTAGCACTTCTGTTACTCTAGAGGCCAATGGCCACAGCTGTGTCTGTGTGGTCCTATAGCTTCACCATGGCACACTTGGCAGGAATGATCATGGCAGACGAAAAATAACAGTCTGCGTTTGGGCAGTGTCTGAGGCACTTTCAGGGAATCATGTTGTGGAGCCAAGGGGAACCAGCCCCATCTTTATTGCTCTTTAATCAGAGCAGTGCAGGCTGGGTAAAGATCAATGATCTCTGAGTGTTAGCATTGACTTGGGCCTACAGCTCCCAATCAAGGGCCCCTCTCCCACCTAATGTTACATTTAATGAGCCAATTAGTCCACAATGGCGTGGCCAGCATCTTAAACTGTTGTTTACTCTGCATTCATTATTAATATCTCATAGTTAGGTATGAATAAAATTAAAAGGAGCAGCGAGACCATTAGCTCCCCATGGTGGATGCTTATTAAGATAGGATGCTTTGTTATCTGAGCAAGGGGTGGGGTGGTAATTGTTCGTGGTGGGCAGGATATGCTGGTTCAGTAGCAAGAGTGGTTTGATTTATACAACCTTGGAGATGTTGATGCATGCGCGTATGAGAGATGGAGTGGTGTGGTTTGCTCTAATGCCTGTGAGAGAAGAACAACAGCCTGCATCCAGTGGCGTCAGATGCTGCTTTAGCTCCCTCGTAAACACTCTCTGTTCTTTGCCCTCCACTCCTCACCCTCATCTCTCCAGTCTTCCCCCCATCCCTCCCACTTAAACAGACACCTCTGGGAGGGTGTATGAAAATTTGTTTCATCTCCCCTTTCTTTCATTTTATTATTTTCTTTGTTGTTTTGATTTTTTTTTTTTTGTTGCTAATTCTACTTTCCATTTCTTTCAGAAGGGAAAATAAAAAGCTACTAAGTGGTCTGGGCAGGTCTGTTTAATACATCTTTTTTATACCAAAATGTGTACATATATATATAAATGCTTTTTTTATTTGTAGATAGATTTGCTAAAAATAGGTGATTGAGTTCTTTTTCCCTGATGTGTCACATTCAATGTCACAAGAGCAGCAGAAAGCAGCATGAAGGCCAGTGACAATGTCATTGTGGTTACTTTTTAATTTAATCTATTGCAAAGTTATTGACCCAGTAATGCGTGCCGATTGTACCCTTTTCCACTGAAGGCAACAGCCAGATTTTAGTTGGTGGGTTTTTTTGTGCATTGTGAAAGAGGTATTAGAAACCTGTTGTAATTTAAGGCAAAACTATTAATCATTCAGTAAAACTGGAGTTGAGTCAAAATCAAACACCCCTAACTATCATCATTAGCACTCCTGTTCTGCACCCTTGTTCTGGCAAGGCCGGATGTGGATACACGGGGACGGGGACCGGAGCTTTCGGGGAGGAGGGGGGTTTTGCCTGTTCCTTATGACGAAGATAGAGTGAGAGTGTGTATATGGAGGCTGGAGCAGAAAAAAATAAATCAAAAAATCAATAAAACATTAAAATCGCTTCAGTCAACAGAGCAAGACCCAGCTGCATCCAGCGGCTCTTTCGCCCAGAAAGATTCTTTGCTGCTTCTGCTGATGGGACCGACTCCAAATATTCATCAGGCAAAGCTGGGTACACACCTCAGAGGACGCTGTGCATTCCATTTGGTGGATGAGAGACAATATTCAGTAAGGACAAAATGAGACAATTCACAGACATTTTCTGGATATAATATAGAGGTTACTGGCCTGAAGCATTGTAGTTATGACCAATCAGTGCAATTCTTTTTAAAAATTCATTGAATTAAATGATCAGTGGGACATTTTTGAATGCCTCTTTTTGTCCCCAAGGCGAGTGGCTTGACAGATATTGGCTGCAAGGAAAAGTCATTAAAATATAACATAGATCTGCTAAAGGCTATATTACAAAGACTAACAAATGGCAACATTTATGTTTAAGTCTTCTCTCCCTATCCTTCATTGCCCCATTCTTGTATTCATCTATGGGCTCTAGTCAGAAAGCAACAGGGCAAGCCTTTCCGGTTCCACTGCTCCTCGCCACTGAAGCAGTGCATAATAACTCATAGCCAACATCGTGCTGGAACGCGGCAGCAATTGCTTTCAAGCTCCCACTTAAAATAGTCCTGGTGACAAGCCTGCTGCTTTAAATAAGCGCCTCAGCCTGTCTGGAGAGGCTCCTTAATCCCAGTGGTGAGAGACACTCCAACAGGAAGACACTGGGGTGAAAAAACACTCCTGCACCAGAGAGACTGGAACAATTTACAGCAGGTGACTGTGGGAAGCAGGATTCACCGGCAGGGCAAGATAGAGGGAGCAGCAGAGAGCGCATGGGGGGTGTGCAGAAGTGGAAAGGGAATATACATGGAATGGAAATGAGACAGCTTACCTACAAATACCTCAGTGTCCGGACCCACACCCCCTAAAATACATCCTTTAGGGGCACTCAAGCACAAATTTACATTTTAAAAATGGAGCTGCACAAAACAGAAAAAGGCTGAAAATACTAGCAATAAAAATATACAAGTCCAGGGGGCAGAAACAAGGCACAAATATTTACAGTCAGTGCTGCTCAGTTTCTGTTTCTGAACACAACTTGTGCTCCTTGGCCTCTCTGTCTCTGCCAGGCTGTGGTCTGAGCCGTACTTAGTCCCAGCTAGGTGACGTAATGTTGGGCCAGAGAGGGAGACAAGAGGGCTATGACGTCACCCAGCACCTCTAGCACCCCACTAACGTCCCACACACACAAGCTCTCCTCTGAGAACAGTGTGTCCAGTACACAGAGGGAACGTTTTGGCCTGTCCTCCCTCCCTCACAACTTTTCTTTCCTCCCTTCCTCATCGCTTTCCTGTCCCACCCTCTCATTCTTTTCCAGCTTTCGTCCCCTTTCTCCCCCACTTTTCTCCCTCTCTCTTACTGCCACCCTATCACTTCCATTCTCCTTCCCTCCCCTCCTCACGCTCCCACCCTCACTCCCTCTATACCTGAGGCTCTTGTTCTTTTATAGCAAATTGAACCTTTCACTCTGAAAGAAATAATTACTCTCTGGAGAGAAAGGGGACTGCCGTGGAATGCTGATATGACACACAATGTCACCTTGCCACTCAGGAGCCTGCCTGCGAACCCAGCTCAGGGAGAGGGGGGGGGAGGGGGGGAGGATAGGAGGGGAAGAAGGAGAGAGCGGGTCAGGGAGTGGGAAGGGTGAGGAGGGTTGTGGAATAAAAGTGGCAGACGAGTAACAGAAAGAGAAAGAGAAAAAGCAGGGGTGAGGGAAAGGGAGAGAGGGAGGAAATTGTGCCTGTATTGGTAAAAGAAAACAGGAGATGGAGGGAGTGAAACCACAAAGAGGACAGGGAAGGTATAGCAGGTAATAAGCCAAGGGGAAATGAGGGAAGGAGTGACCAAAGAATATAATAGGGATGAAAATGAGAGGGAGGAGACTGACTGACAGTGGTATGTGGACCTGTAAAGAAAAAGTGAAAGAAGAGGACAAGAGAGGATACGTGATAAGAAGGAGATAAGTAAGGTTACAGGCTAAAGTGGGAGAGAGAGCAAGGTGGTGTTTTGAGGTCAGAACGAGAGAGCGGGAGTGAGAGATAAAGAGAGGGACAGACAGGGTGTGACAGCAAGAGCCCTTACTGGGGTCAAACCAGGGATGGATCCATCTTCATCCACTGGCATTTGTGAGCTGGGGGAGCAGGAGCAGCGAGAGCCGTGAGCCGGATCACTGCCATTTCCACTTATTACCCATCATGCCTTTCAGCAGAGCGGCCATGCGGTCATGCTCTGGCCCTTGGGAAGCTAAACGGCCCTCTGTGGGCTGAAAGGCAGAGGGGACACAGTAGGAGGATAGGAGGAAAGGATAGGGGGAAGCACAAGGGTTTTGGACGATGTGATGCTGTCAGAGGCTCTCAGAGTAAGCCCAGGGCTGGATCCAGACTTACTGTGGGTAAGTCCAGGCTGGATCAAGCCTACTGCCAAAAGTTTCTGCCAGTGTTAGTTTCATCAGAGGGAGCTATCACAAAACATATTGTTGTTAACAAGGCATCCACAGTAAAAGATAATACAATAGCTAAATAAAATGTTCCTTTGATAACAAAAACGGTGTCAATAAATGATAAGTAAGCAATACTATGAAAGATAAACAAATGGATTGTCATTTGTATTAACAGCTAACCAGTGCATTTTAGCTAATCTCTCGATTCATGAGAATAACATGTATAATCATTGTGACAGTATACCTCAAAAATAATGACTCAGGCACCTTAGCAAGGGTTTTCCAAATTTTTTTTAAAGAAAAGACGCATTTATTCATCATTCTGGCACTACTTTGCTTAAACCTGCCACTTATGTGCAGTGAAAACAAGGTGTGAACACAACATTGACAGAACATCACCTTAAACACTTGAACACTCCTCGTCTCACTCTACCCTACAATTACTGCTAAAAAACAAGAAAATGCAAACAGCCCTCCATAGCACCAGTATTGGGTTTGTCTGCTCTGGACTATTGTAAAACATGGTGGTGCAACATGACAGACTCTGTGGAAGAGGAACCACTCCCTCTGTCAACATAAAAGTCTCATTCTAAGGTAACAAAAATACAATGATTCTTAGGCCAAATACAATTTCTAATTTTTATCCCTACTACTCATTTTCGAGTGCACCCTTGCACTTCAGAACGCAGTTCGAAGGGGTAGTGGTTGAAAGATAGCTAGCTTGTTAGCTACTGAGATGTCAGCAAACTAATAGCGATTGTTTTAAGCTTGTTATAAAGAAAAGGACAATAATACATTGAAATGACTTGAAATGAGTTCTCACTACCCTCGGTTTGAAGTGTGCCTCTGAAAAACCTCAGCTTGGAGGGCCATGGAGCCCTAACACTTGATCCCAACAAGAACTGGGACATGCTACCCTTAGGCATAGAGACAGCTATGTTCAATATTCACTTTCTTTTTGCTCTGCTTCTATCCCTGTGAAATATCAGACTCTTCAAATGCTCCACTATGCTCACCAGCCATTCACTAACTGTATGTTTGCTGTTTGGTGCTGAGCAGGTATTGTACAGTGGGTTTTTAAAGCTCTTGCTCAAATTACTATTACTATGAGAATGAACCAGAAAAGTAATGTTGTGGGCCGAACAGCTAAACAATGAGCATATAACTCACTATCAAGCTCTGTAAAGCTGATGGAAGCTGAAGGTTTAGTTGATAATTGTCTGTAGGTTCATCACAATGAGACATCAACATCAACACACTGTTTCACATAGTTTTTTGACACAGCGTCATCAGAAAAATATTGATTTTTGTCACTTTAAAGGTAGATGTGTTTCAGTTGGTTTCACATTTCATGCACCCTCATATGAATGATTCACCTTTCTAGATATCACTGTATTATGAAATGGATGTCAGGTTTGGGCTGTTTCATCAGAGAAAAATACACACATAGAACACATCACTATTTTGGGAAGTTTCTTCTATGAATTATGGGTCTGAATTAAATGGTAGATTAACAGTTTATCTCATTTCAGGCTCAAGACTTGAAAGTTTCAAGCCCAACTTTATGGAAATGCAAAAGTAGACCACTGAAATACCCCTTTAATTAATTAAAGTCAGACTGGATGTTATAAAATATTCACTTATTAAAACGAGAGTAGTTTTTCATCAACTTAAACTAGAATAAAACTTGGAAAATTAGATGTCACTGAAACTAATATTCTCAATCAAGTATTTTATATTGCTATTGTAGTTACTGTTTAATACCTTCAGTGAACCATTTTATTGATCCAGAATTCACTTCATCCTTTGTATCTTTATCTTCGAATTATGGCCATCAAACTTTGCAAAATAGACAAAATTTCTCAGATGGAAGGAAAGACAAAACAAAAATTTGTATATGCATAATGTATATACACCTCTACACATACCTCTATAACAGCCAACCTCCACAACCTCTTCCACCGTGGCTTGTGAAACGAGGGCTATTTTTAATATCTGCTCGGGTGCCTTCTGAATAATGGGCAAATATTACTCAAGGTCACAACTCATTTGTCAGGCGCTGAGTTGAAGGAATGGCCCAGTGCACTAAGGCTAACATTCAGCTTTTATTCCGCTGATAAAACCCACAGCGGCTTTACGAGTACAAGCAGTTAAAAATGGAAGAATAACAGGCATTGGTAAGACAGAAGTATGTGGCAGAGAGTGGTGGACAGCACAGCATGGAAGAGAATAATTTGCAGAGAAGGAAAGAAGGAAGAGGAGCAGGGCTTAGGCTCGGACCAAATTGGAGAAAATCCATCAGCTTATTGCCTCGTGATGTTATAACTGAATGCCAAAGGTGGCAGGAAGGAGTGGCTCTGAGGATAAATCATGTTGCCTCTGCTTCCATGACAGCTTTAGTCACAGTGACGTCCACAAAGGGGCTGAGGTGATCAAACAGGAGCTGTGATGACTTCATCCAAATGTCACAGACAGAGGGCTACAAACACCCCGTGTCTCTCCGGGCAAGCATTATTTGATCCTGGGAGACAGGCTCATGACAGGTCATAACATGACAACTAGTCACATATCTGAGACAGTGAATGACAAGACACAGTTCGCCAAGTCTATCTATAATACATAGAATAGTAAAACAGATACAGAGGACACCGCCGCCATGTCATGCCTTAGAGCTATATTATTAATCACAGGGGTTTGCAGTTTACTGTCATACAACTGTAAACTATTACTGTGCACTGCCACTGTGTGCTTGCAGCCCCACAACCCCTGGTCTTAGGTTATTAAATCCTACAGCCCCCAGCATGCATCTCCAGCTAAGATGCTTCCAACCCTGGCCAAAGACTTTTATCTTCCTCCCCAGCACAGGCATGGCACCTCCGTGATGCTTTCAATTTTCTGCTCTGTGCTTCTGTGTTTTATGGGCCTGTGCAAAGGTTCCAGACTGACTGGCTGGGCTGTCCTGGACTCCCAGCCTGTCGGTGCGTGTGCTGTGGCTGGGGTGACATCAAGGCCATTGGCCAACCGGGGACAGGGCCGCGTGGCATCATCAGCCAACCACAGAAGACCTAGACACCCCATCCGCAGCTACACAGGAAGACATCATGTTCCACACATGCTGGCAACACATGCAGCACTCTCATATACAAAGAGTAATCATAACAGACAGCGTCAGGCTGGGGTGACAGTTGCTTTAGTCCAGAATATTATAGCTCTTTTTAAAGCCCATCCATTGCTCTGAACAAAAAGCAGATTTTCATTGGCACAGGCAAAGAGTCTGAGCCACCCTTTGTTTTTGCTCCAGTTCCTATGAAAATGGGTTATGCAAAGCTGAAAGGGAAATGAAATTCCTTTCTAAACCTGGCTCAAAATCTGTAATTACCTGTTCAGACAGATGGATGGAATAAGCAAACCGCAGCTACTGTACAGTCAGAGCATAAGCACAGGGAGGAGTCGGGTCTGCTTTTATGTTAAACATTTAATGATGAACAACGGGTAAAAGCCACATCTTTCTTTCTGAATGTCCTGTCTGCTTCTATTCATGCATTAATTAAGCTTCATCTTAGCATTACCTCTAAAGGCTTTTTATTGTATCAGTGACTTATCACTGCAATACTGGTCAGTGCATTTTGTGTGGCCACTGGAGATACATCATTCAATAACAACCCAGTATGACATCTAAATATGCAATGTCATTGTAAAATTATAGACAGCAGCTGCAGCCTGTATAACATAACACAGATAAGAGTTATTATCACCTCTGAGCACATGAAGCCTATTTGCAAAGAAACCATATTAGTAAATGGTGTTGCTTGGATTGGAGATATGGAATAGAGATGTGATGACAAAATTAACAACAGGTGTTCCCTCCTGTGAGCATCCATCATCCAATGAGCACACATTTTCCACGACTTCACATCTCCCCTGGCTGCAGCCTCAGTTGCTTTTGCTGCCTCTTGGCACTCAATGGATCCAAATCGAATCATTACTTGGATTGAAACTCCATGAACTTGGCTTTTTTCAGGTGTAAATACAAGCTTGATGGAAAGGTAACTCAATAAGGAGGATTTAAAGCAACCGTTAGATGACGGCTAGATGACCCAGTTCTATACCGAAAGAGCAGCTGTCCTACAGGACCTCTAGGTGTCTCCCTCCCGGGTGTGTGATTTGGTTCAGCTCCTCCTTGTGCATTTGTACATGGTCAGAGGGGGCCAGGGTTCAGGACCCTGTCAATTCCCCCTTCATATCCTGGGCTTCTCTCACAATTAAATCCCAATCCCATGTGTGGTATGACGGAAGAATGGAAGAACCTAGTCCCCATGAAAAGCCTTGAATAGTGAGCAGAGGTTTTTCCTGTGCACAGGAATATTGTGTGATGCATTACATCTTTCAACCCAGCACCCATAGCCCACCGCTTAGCTGATCTTTGAAAGATATTGCTTATAAAAGAGATGACTCCAGGCGACGGCCAAGTTCTGTAGTTTTATTACACCTTGGGGCTACAGCGGCCTGTCTTTGGAGAGATAAGGTTGTACCCTTTTCATTTTGTATCCTCCGGCCGATATTTTAAGCTGGCTTGTTAAGGGCAGGCGAGCTGAGTGCTGGAACAGAGTTTGATGCATGGCTTTACAACAGGAGCCGGGCCCATAACGCTCAAAGGCCGATCATTACTGACCTTAATAGCCCAGTCTGCATCTGGGCTTGATTGATCGTGCCTAGCAGGTTGTGAAATGCACCATCTGGAAGGAAGGAAGGTGAGATGGGCAAGCGGAGACGAGGGAGAAGGCAGGCAACACCAGCCGAGCACGGAGGAAGGGAGGAGAAGAAGAGAGCGGGAGGAGAGGGGGGAGAAAAAACACAAACCTGGACGATCTTGTACTGAAATTGATGGCCATAGTGGGATGCTGTAGAAACTTAACTGCACTAAGAGGCCCACCAAGCACCATAAACACTGTCCCTGACATAAACAACAACACTTAGCCAGACTAGGTGTATACAATATTCATCTGAGGAGCTGCTGCTTGGTAACTCTTGTTTACTCGCTCTGTGCACTCGGATAAAATCAGCACTGCTTAGGTGAGACAACAGGATGGTAGAGTGAGTGTGATATGAGTTATGTGAATAAGTGTGATTTTTTTTGAATGCATGCGTGTGTGTGTGTGTGTGTGTGTGTGTACATCCTTGAGGGATGTGTGAAGAACAGAGGGTGGTTAGGTCCACAGAGTGTCCTACTACAGTGCTTTATATCATAAAGTCTGCATAATGTATGATCCTCAACCACTACACTGGTGCCACAGATTATCATAAGGCACTCAATATTCTGCCGCACAATCGAAGCCAAAACATTGTTAGGTCACCACTTTGCATAAATCCGGCCGATGAAACAAAAAAGCTGTTTTTCAATAAGACAGGATCAACGCTAATATCATATCACGTCAAGTGCCTTTTATTCAAGTTTTAAATCTATGAGCCTGTCATCTAGAAAATGATGCATGATGTCTGTACTCCATACAAAGTTCATGCATAGTAACTGTATCACTCAAACCGTTCATGCGCAATGAAATTTCACTCCTGTAAGTATTCAAGTTGGCAGAATACCGTTGAGCAGCCCCTTCGTGTCAGCTGACGCTCCCGAGAGACCATCAAGCTCGTGTTCTCCATTACCATACTCTCCTCTCAGTCAGTCAGTAATGGTAGCTACAGTAGGGTGAACTAATGTGTATCTAGAAAGAGTACTCTGACAGACTCCTTTTTGCACTTCATTAGACCAATTATTTGGCTTGCTGAGTCATTTGACCCCGCCAAATCAAGTGAGTTATGATAAATGCAGAGAGCGTTATACTGCAATGTGACTTTTGATATCAATATGTTCATATTTCCGCATTAAGAAAAGGGAGCAGTACAATGCATAGCATGTTACACACCATAACTTTGGGTGTATAAAAGTGTGTAACAGCAAATTTATGTATGCTGTAATCAGTACCGCAAAATGTCTTTGGGGCCGACTTTTACGTGAGGGAAGATGAAACATCTGGTATCAGGTAGGTTAGGAGAAAGAACAAGGGAGAGAGAAGAAGAGGGTAAGAAAGCATACAGTTTGTGTGTGTTGCACTGTGTCTATTGCCTGTATGCAATCTTGTATGCGTGTACAAAAGAGATCAAAACACATGCACAGAGTGTTGGCCTGTGCATGTGTGCATAAGAGTTTGTGTGAGCGTGCTTGTGCGTGCGTGCATTGTGTGTGTGTTTGCATGAGTTTGTGTGAAAGGGGAAAGGGATGACAGAGGGCCAGGTGGAACGGAGACTTCTGTCGCTGACTCAACACCTTTCTCATTTTATTACCAAATCATCCATGACAAACAGCTCTGGTGTTTGGCAAAGGTGAGGCAGGCAGGATAAAAGCTGGGATAAGGGCAGCGGAGGTCACCTCCGAGCTGCAAACATTGCATTGGTAATGCAACATGTCTGTGTCACTTCAAATGTCACCTTTACATGATGCAGTCATCCATGTGTCATTTTTAGATACGCTGGGGTGACAGTGATGGCCCTCACTTCCTATAGACTCCCGCCATCACAGCACAAAGGGCTGGCAACGGAGAAATGTTATCACCTGAGTGACTACCAAAAGAAAATGCTCGGTGACAACACAATCAATAGAGCCTGTAAAATATGAAGCAATCATTCTTTGTGAACATTCAAAACCAAGTCGACCATAATAATGAAACTTTTTTTTTAAACTACGCTAAAATGGAAGTGCTGTGTATAAGATGGATTTATTGACTGGTGATAACAACATATCAGTTACTCAGTATAAAACACAGCCAACAAAATAAAAAGCAAATTGCGGAAATCATATCTACCCTTTCTTTCACCTCTTCATCTGCTGTATCTGCTTGTGAATTCCTGCTCTTGAAACAACAGCAAGATTGCCTCTGACCCTTATCTGGGGTCAGTGTTAGATTGAGCAGATGTTGTTCGGACACCCCATTGCCGGGGTGTGTGGTGAGAGGTCAGGCCTGCCATTCTTTTGATGTCAATAAGAAAATCCAAAGCCTTTCGCAGCTACGTGAGAGGGAGCAGATTAGCCTGATTGACGGCTATAAGATGCTAAGGATGGAGCTTGAAGCGCAGCAAGCCAGGGCGTTGGAGTGGAATGGAGTTCATTCATGAGTTACGAGTCTGTTTCAGTGATGTAGTAAAAGACGAATAAATCCTCCCAACAGCCGCTGAAAAAAATACAACCTCAGGCTTGTGATGGAGACTCATACAAGACAACAGGCAGAAGACTGAGACACTGGCGGCTGACACACATACAGTATGCCAGAAAATCTAACCACAAATCAACACCGGATATAGTAAACAGCAGAAAATACACATCAAACTGCCATGCCACTTCAAACAACTTTTTTTCCCACAGACTTTTATATTTTACCCACAGTCAAGACAGCGCTGAAAACAGGCAAAGAGTAGCCCTGAGGACTGTCACACTCTCCTTTGTCAAGTTTATTTTTCAAGGAGATATTCCCTACTTAAGAGGCTAAGGGAGCCCGTGTAAAGTCCTGGACAGACAAGGAGCACGTTGATATAAATACCAACACAGTTAAGAGCTCTTCTTTGCCTCACAAGGACCCAGACCTGCAAGGACAAATGACCGTCCCTGACACTGTCCCTGAGTCCCTTTGCTAAAAGAGGCCGGTTTAAGGTTAAGAGGACCTCAGCCCACCATCCACCACCAAGCTGCATTTACAAAGTCAAACTTCTCCTCTCATGAGAAACCCAAGCAGGGATGCGTTTTTAGCTTGAGATAACCTAATTTACATATAGCATATCATGCAGGTAGTAACTGAGGTTTTGAATGAGGTAGAAAATATGACAAGAAATTAAATGGCTCAGAAAAGGGTGTTTCGGATGCACACTGGGATGGAGCAGCTAAAAATCTCATTAGTTTTCAGGTGTCAGTAAAGGATGTTCCTTGACTTCCTGTTTATTATTAGACTGACGAGTGTGGAAGCTCCCAGTGGAGACCAAGTGTTAGGGATTAACATGTCATCACAGAAGGGGTAACACAGACATTTTGACAGTTACACTCATGAGCCGAGGCTTCATCTAACACCTGCCTCACACCTCCTGTCCAGAAGCGCACCTGTTCTGACACAGTGTGAGGCTCCGAGCCGTTCCTGGAGCAGTGTTTACACCTGTCCTAGCCTCACCGCAACACACACCGCAACACACACCGCAACGGGGAAGTATGAGACGGGCTGAGGATCAGGGAAATCGGGGGAAAGAGGAAGATGCAAAAACAAGAAATTGATGGAAATTTCCTGTGGAGAAGCTGGGGTGGGGTAATAGCAACGCCTGAGCACGCTCAGCAGCGCTGTGGTGTCTAGGTAACATTGATGCATGGTGTGACCTTACTTGTAATGCCAGCCTTAATCTACGCAAGTGGAATAAATGAAGTGGGGCCGCTGCGGACGTGTCACCCAGACTTATAAAGACAAATCCACCGCCGCTCTGAGCTGTGTACATGTATTCATAAAAGTCAGAGAGACGTTTCGACAGAGTGGAGTGCCCAGCAACGCCGGCTGGCTTGCGACGAACACATCCTAGCTCATGCTTGTCATGGCTGCATGGAGCTGTCCATCATCTGGTGTAACACACAGAGAAGGTGTGGGATGTGAAGGTGATAAATAGGCAAAGATGAATAAAACTGAGAATGAGAGTAAACAGCAAGAAAGCAAATATGATGAAAGGGCAACATGTAAAGTAATTGATCTTTCTACATCATGTTTTATACAATATGTACAATGTAACATTCATACAGAATGACACACAAAACATAGGAGGCCCTATTTTGACATGTTGTAAAACATATATGTGAATATCTGCCATCATATAAAAGGTAGTTAAAAACAGATACATTTTTACTCCACTGTGTTTTTATCAGCATAGGTAGCAAAAAATCTTACTGAAACTGAAACACCACAAGCCCTTAGTCAAAGGAACTACACGATTTTTCTTTTATGTTAGAGGCTCAAGGATTCCAGCAATGTATAAATCTGTTTATGGCCTTCACTTAAAAATGATCAATACAGAGGTAAGTATCTTAAGAGGGGTATCTAAGCCTGTGTGAGTATTTGAAAATGATTTGTGAGGACAGCAGTTGAACCTTGAGACAAACTGCTTTATTGCAAATCCCAGTGTGCTGACACTAACACAACTTGTCATAGCCACTCATTACAGTTTAACAACGGATGTCCTGACAAACAATGTTTTCTGCCCGATAGCCGACTGGCTGTCAAGTTAGCTGCAGTCAATTCATACTTGGCTGGCTTTATTGGCATGTAGTTCAAGTAAAGAGCCATCATTGATCACCGTGCGTCCAGTCCGTTTGTTTCGGAGCAGTGGGAGATGGCCGGATTGACAACAGACCTACCCTTGATAGATGCAGGGCTGACAGTGGACATATGGATGTTGAGCACTGACACGTGCGAGGGGCACTGGGATAGGGGTGTGTCTAACATGCCAACAATCTCATGTCCACTATGAGGCTAGCTCCCCCTCCCTCTCTCCACCTTCCCCTCTGTCCGGTCCTCGCTCTGACATGGCTGTGATTAATGCCCCTGGCCAAGATGATGATAATAATGATCATAATTAATCAAGGGTTCTTCCTGCACCTCTAGGAGCCCACAGTGACCTGGAAAAGACACCCGGACCTCTTTTCCCCTGCTCCCCTCCTTCCTCCCTCTCCTCCTCCCCTCTTCCTCGTCTCACTGACAGGCCTGAACCTCGGCCCGGCAGAAAGAGCCATGCATTATCCTGCCATCACCACTTCTATTTATATCACACCGTCTATCACTATCACTTACTCTCCTCCACCCGCCTTTCCTCCGCCCGCCTCTCCAAAGTGGAGTTTTCTTAAAGCTGCCCCATATTTCCTGGCGGAATAACGCTGCCTATGCAAATGGCTGGGAGTCAAAGGAGCAGGCTAGGTGACAGTGAGAAACTAACATCATCATTTTTTAGACACAGACAGAAACAACGTCCAAAACGAAAGACACCACCTATGGCTGCCTGAGGCCTGGCAGGAGTCTCCCTCTCTCTCCCCTCTGTAGTGTATTCCTGAAGGTTTGACATGTGCCTATGTGTAAGAGAGAGAGCAACCTGTGAGGAAGGTGTGTGTCTCTCACCGAGATCTTGACTATATGCAGCTGCAGAATGATATTTTAAATTCCTTGGCGGCTGCCAGGTAACAGTAGCCTGGAGCAATGGAAAAGTTTTTTTTTTGTCTCACCTTCTCTTTATTTCCCCTGGTGAGGAGGATACAAAGCTCTTTTGCTCGGCTGAGTCGTACGTGCCAGGCATGTGTTCAAAACACTTCCCTCCTCCCCGAGCTACTCAGATGCACATTGCATACAGCTTGTCTTATTCTTTTTTTTTTTTTACTGTCTCTTCATACACTCTGTCCAATGGTACTGAGGACCTAAAGGCAGGTGCTGTCATACAACGCATTAACCCCACACTTAAAAGTATATGGTAGTGTCAGCAAGTGCAGCTCTGTTTTAACAATAAACCCCATCATGGTATTTCACGCAGTGATGCAATGAGCTGCTTTCTGTTGGTATAGCAAAAGACCACATCTTTCTTTGTTTTCTCCCTGAAATGTCTTTCTATTTCTGTGTCACTTTACGTTCTGACACATCGCTTACCTCAGCCTGTATTTAGGGATTTTCTGGATCTCACTGAAAAAACGGCACTTGCCAAATCCCCCTGTACCTCTGTGCCAGGCCTAGCCGCCCACGGTGGATCGTGCTATAGAAACAACTGCACATGACATCATCAGAGCTCGACCCACACAGCGCAGGAACAAAGGAAGACCTACATTTACCCCCATACCAACCAGGTGGCCTACATTTTCAAATTACATAAGATACAGGATTTTTTCTTGTTGTTCATACGGTGTTTCTCATGCATTTCAAAATGTCTCACCAGGCACCCCTGCCAAATTGAGTTCTTAAAACAAACAGATGAATACATGGTACATTGCCTGTTATTATCATTATCGTCATCGCTGACGCTCAACCCAGCCACTAAACACATATGTACTAAAAATTGCACAATAGATCGGACCCCATCTGCGCCAGAAGTGCACTCTGCCGATTTACAGTGCAGTTCCTCTCTGTATAAATGCCATAATGCTTTATGATCTGATTCCAATTCTATGTTGACACCATGAAATGAAACGGTTACATCTCATCAATGATAAAACACACACCACAGTCCTACAGTCAAAACGCCTGCAGATAGATTGGTACCAGTGTCCATCCCAATGATAAACGCAAACTGTGGTCACATTCATAAACAAAGCTTTAAAAAAAAAGTGTTAATCATGACTGAAAAGTAAAGAGATCACATTGACATAAGTAGGACATCCATGCTTATGGCAAACAGAAAAATGATGTTAGATCTTATTCAATACCCAAGGTCATCCAAAGTCATATTAGCTGATAGTTATTGAATTGTGAAGGTTGCAGAAAATGTCAGCACAAAGCTCTTTTCTGTTCTTTGATAATACTGTGGAGTCGTGTGCTCACTGTGGCCAGAATCGCTTTGAGTCTGTTGACGTCAGAGCTCCAGGGGTCAGCCCTCCCACAAAGGCCATCTCCTACCTACACAGCAGAGACCTTGAGCATACTGCAAAGTAACAAATAATGAAGGGATAAATGTATGGACGAAGGAAAAGAAAGGGATGGTGGGAGGAGGAAAAAGAGGGGAAAACGAAAAGAAAGTCTATGGAGTCAGGGGAACAGGTAAGGCAGCCATTCCTGGCAGGAAAGCAGTCAACTTAAGTCTTTGGGGCCAAAGTGAAGAGCCTTGAGGCAATGACTGCACAACTGTTCTGCCAAGTCTGAAGTCTAAAAAGTCTAAAATAAAGGCTTCTTATCACATAAAAAATACAGCATGCCTCCAATGAAGACAAAGATGTTGCTGATAACCTTGCACTTGTGCTGAACATCATCTCTCCCCAGGAAGCTGAAGGCAGGGAGGAAATATTGACAGAAATGTTTTCAGATTATTTTCTCATGACTAAATCAATACACAGATGGGCCACGTCTTCAGAGTGGAGTTAGGACGGAGTCATCGTGAAGGTCAAGCAGTTAGCCCATTAAAGAGGTAGCTAGGCACGCGATTTGGCAGCACATCTCTACCTCCTCCTGCATGGCACAGAGGTAGCAACCTTGAGGAGTTGATTAGCGGTAGAGACGGCTCCCACGACACAGGAGATCCCCGCCTCATAAAATCCAGAGCTCGGTAGCAGAACAAGGGAGCCTGGGAGAGGGGAACTGGAGGGAATTCAAGGCAGAAGAACTGCCTGCCTGCCTCATCTTTTACAGGACAAATTAAAACCACAGCGGAACAAGTCATAAAACAGGAAATAATGAATTCAATTATACTTTTTAGTGTTTAGGGGCTGCTGGTGAGATGTGCTGAGTGGGCAACACGAGACGCGTGCACAGCAGCGGGCACAGACTGATGACTATGTTGGTGGCACTGAGCATTGCTGAGGGCTGTGTGTGTGCTGACTGCATGTCTGCATGCCCCTAGGAGCAGTTTAGACCTCGACAGGGCCTTCATTAGCAAATGAATGACTCTTAATTGGCCTGGCAAATACACAGGATGCTTGTTGATTATAGGGAGGGATTTTTTTTTCAGCCAGTGCTTGTACTTCGACACAGACGCACAAATACACAAAGTCTATACACAGCAGGACACAGAAAACTAGAAGAGAGGCCTGCTTTAGCTCAGGCAATGCTGACAATAACTGTCATGTCATCAAAACTGACAGACAATTCAAGGCTTTGCTGTGCCAGGTTCAAAAGCAGGGCTTCAGCTGTCAACAAAGGCTTCTAACAAAGAATTCTGGGACATATTCTCTCTCTTCTATCTATACTTCCTTCTATCTCCCTCTACCTCCCACCACCTATTTTCACTCTTTCAATCCGCTCGAGCTTGTCCCCTGGCATTGCTAACACCTCAGCAGGAGGGAGAATCACAGACAAGAGTCCTGGTGTCCTAGATTCAGCTACACTGGCAGGAGCACAGCACATACTGGCCTGTCGTACAAGCTGCCATACAGACTGAAAAATCAGCCACACAAAGCAGCCCAGTTCAAACAATACAGACAAACCCACAGGACGCCCAGTCAATGCTCACATACACACACATTAACAGCTGCAATGTGTTATGGTTAGGATTATTCCTATGGTATTCCCTATGGTCAGATTTGCTGTATCAGTAATGCCATCAGCACACTCTTTTAATCTATGTGTAACAGTGTGTTTGACTATTTCTGTGAGTTAACAAACAGTTCAAACACATAAAATGAAAACACAGAGTGTAAGGACAAACATATTGATTTATGATTTAATATTTGTGAACCTATTTGTAAATAGGAGCCAGGACAAAGGAGATTAAGAGCGGGACAAGAAGAAAGAAAGCGACTAAGAAGTAAAGAAACAAAGAAAGGAAAAAGAAAGAGATGTGACAAAAAGACTAAAAAAAGGACGAATGTTACGTATCTCTGGAAAGTCAGTGTCGCCTCTACGCCCCAGCCCCTGGTGCCACTCACCCACTGCCAGCCTGCCAATTAAAGCCCTGATTAAAACCGACAAAGTGTCTCCAAATGAAGAAAGAGCTGTTGGAGGTCTTAACTGCTGAAGCCTGTCAATTACACTGCCAGAGGAAAGCGGTGAGGGAAGAGCAAGAGGGTATGGCAATGACACGCGAAGCAGGGGGCACAGATGAATATAAGATCTCTCATTCAATGCTCTATGACTCCCTGTGCTCCATCAGAGAGATAATGGATAATGTCTGAGGACAAATCTAACAGAAAAGTTGACTTTTAGATTGTTATTTAGTTCATTCAGCCCCTCACTTAATTTTGCCTGTCCCTTTGTTTGAGAGTTTCTTTGTAAAATGGACTGAAAAAAACCCAGGACATTTGCATAAAAACTCTCATATTTGTGCAGAAAATGTGTCATGTGGTGGACTAAACCAACAACAGTGTCCTATTTTTTGTTTTTTTTACCTCTTGTTGCATGTTGCCACGGTAAGTCATCGAAGCCCCACACTGATGGGCTCAACAGCAAAGCCCTCAATCCCAGATAAACCACCCACAGTGTACATCAGCTGCTAAAATATGATGGTATTCGTGAGGTCATAAATCTTGTTTTAGCGGGAAGGGGAGAGACGAAGAAGCCCTAGTCTCCCCTGCATCGTTACAGCAGCATCCCTGCGGCCCATTCCACCTCCATTTAAGCTAAATGTCAACTTTTCAGCTCTTTTTTTTTTCTCTTTTCGCTTCCTGCAGTTGCCATTTGTTTTAACACAGGGGGAGGAAAGTAAGGAAATAAGTCAACAGGAAGAAAACTACAAAGAGTTTGTTGTCAGCGGCTTTCAGGGCTGAGTAGATCGCCGAATGTTCTATAGTTTACGAAGAAGAAAGACTCCAGTGGAGAGTAAACTTGGAGATAAAATGGATTCCCGATTCGTCTGAATGTCTAACCCAGGAGCCAATGATATGAGTAATGAGGGTTGCTATTTGTTATAACAATGTCCTGTACCTGAACTGAAAGAATAATTTCACATCCAACTGGAACTCTAATACCCTAATACTTCATAAATGTTATTATTATTTAGACATTAATCATCATTAAGGAGCCTAATGATATTCTTTCAGTTTAATTAAATTGGAATGGGTTTTTTTGTACTCTGTGGTGCCAAGTGAACGTACTGCAAGACGCTCTGAAAAGGCGCTCAATCATCTCCAGCCAGATGGCTGTGGATTAAGAAATAACTGGCGAGCACATTTATGTGGATGGAAACAGGGAAGCACCTTGGCTATATTGCTGTCACTGTCACACTATCCAAATATGGTGTAATACATTGTCGAAAGGATTGATATGCCATAACGTTTTTGTGTCCTTTTAAAAGAGTACCGTGGCTTCGGTGGCAGTGTTTCAAAGTGAAACAGAGGATATCACAAACTGTCCAAAATCCACCATTAAAAAGGAGATACCCAAGCATCTGTTTAATTTATTCATGCTATGTACTGTTTTTGTTATAGTCACCTTGTAAAGGGTGGTCTGCTGCTCTGCCGTGGGAGGAAAAAATTGCAATGGCGTTGGGTGAAAAACAACGAACAGATGAGAAAGCGCCTGCATGCATCATAAAACAGAGATCGCCATAGAACAACCATTTCCTCCGAGCAAATGGTGAAAAAAAGAAGAAAAAAAAACACAGCTAGAGGACAGACAACAGGCTGTGGCGGAGGAGCCAACGCACCGGCCATCTGATAACATTAGTTATCCACCGAATCCCACCACTCAACGTCTTTCTCTTTTCTTTCTCTCTTGCTTTCTGTCTTTCCCTCTCCTTAAAGCAGATGAGGGAGGGAAGATTGAGAAAAAGACATTAGGGCAAAAAAAAAAGCCAGTCAGAAAGACAGAATAAAAGAATGAAGAAAGACATGAGTGAGGGTAAGAGTGAGAGAAAAGGCCCTATTTTTTCAGACCAAGCTGAGGCCCTAAGGGGCATGCATTAAACACTGTGTGAGGCAGACCTCACCCTTTACTACTCTATTGGCTTATTCAGAGGGGAGGCAGCCACTGTTAATATTTCATGGGCCAAGCAACAGAATAAGAAGGTGTAAGCTCACGGGAGACTCCAAAGCCCCCCTCGCTCCCCCCATGCTCTAACACTTCAAATGCATCCTGTCAGACAAGTATTGTATGTTTGTCATTGGATTGGATGTGTTGTACATGTATCAGCATGTGTGTATGCGACTCTACTCTTCTGTGGCTGTCACTTTCTCCCTTTACCTGACAATGCAGAGTAAATGTATTGAAGAGCAACGCTGAGTGGTCAACGCACTCATTCAGTGGATTAGTGATGCTAGCCTGTATCCTTGAACTGAGGAGGTGTAGTGCTGCAGAGAGGGCTTATTTATCCCAGCACTGTGATCTGCCTGTCCAGCACTAAACCACGTCACATCATACAGCCCCCTTAAAATCTATCCTGTGAGGGTACCACATTATCTTCCATAGAAAACACTTTCCCATTATCAAGATAGACAACAAATAGGTAGACATCACTATAAACTGGAGATCATTACATCTTGAAAGCCTTGAATGTCACAGGCCTGACTTGGTCATTTTACCTAACAGTCCTTTGTCCACTGCACCAAAACAAGACAACAGCCATTTCTCTTTTAAGCCAATCATGAGCCTTTAATGTGCAATTGTAAGATGCTGTGTCAGACATCCACAAATGGGTGCCATCCTTCATTGGCACCTCTCAAGTGTCTGCATGAGTTGAACAAAATAGAAAAAAGCAAAAGCGGGGCAGAGCCTCTAAGAGTACAAAAGACACACAATGAATCCAGTGCTCTGATCTTGGCTGTAGAGAGGCACTTTGCTGACTGCGTCCCCTGAGTGCCAGAGCAGGAGGACAGTCCTTTGTGTTGCAGAAGTCTTGGGCCACTGAATTCCCTGTTTCAGCGATTCTTTACTGGGGACAGATCCCGAGAGGTGCTGCCTCTCCCTGGGCTCCCCCACTGTGACTGACGTCCACCTTCTGTTCTCATGTAAAGGGGCAAATGTGGGCCACTATCTGACCCATTTCAATGACTTACTCCACTACTTGAACACAACTGTTCTTAAAAGCATGAAGGGATGTAAGGAGAGGTCACCTATAACCACAAATGGGCACACCAGTATGAACACAAGATGGTCTAAGGAAGAGTTGCAGAAAAGAAGTGGAAGCAGAACCGCTAACACCACTAAACTTTTTTTTAATGCATGTGTGTTTTTTTTAAATCATCTCTTGTGTAAAAAGACCGGTCTTCTGATCAGTCACTACTCAGCTTCACAGTGATTCATCATGTTGTCCTTCAACTGGGAGTGCACAAAAATCTGTAAAACAGGAACTGCATGAAGTGCTGCGGCTAGTTTACTGGCTGGCCTCAGGCAGAACTGATGGAGAAAGTTACTGTACAGGTCTGTCCCTCTGAAACTGTTACAGCCCGTCTGGATGGAAATGTTTTCATAAGCCTATCAAATTCATCAAGGGACTGTTTAATGGGGTCATAAACCAAGGTGTGATAAATACAGCGCCTCGGGTCAAAGAGTTGTTAAGTTCTGATACCCATGGTGCGGCCACAGACTGAGCTAAACCAGCTTAAGGCAAAGCAATTATTCCTCTTGAGAGTGATGTCAAGCCCTGTATGGCAAGGGTTAGAGCATAACACTCAAGATACAGGTGGTGATTGAAGGCAGCACCCTAATATTGTAATCTTCCACAGAGTCACAGCGTGACAAGAGTGACAGGAGCAACGGAAGAGGAGGAAAAACTGACTGATCTGGTATCTTAATCTGTATGACATACTTGCAGACGTCTATTGTGTAAAACAAATACTTGTTTTTGATAAAACAAAGGAAAAACACCACCCACATCCTGTGGTTCAGACAGGGGCTTTAAACTCACTTCAGAGATAGTGTGGTTGCAGGGGTCAGATGGAGAGGTAGAGGAAGGGGGAAGAGAGCGAGAGAGACACAGAGCAGCAAATGAATGCAGAAGCCGTAGAATACCTTGACAGGCAGATATCTTGCTATGCACGAGATCCACCTCAGGGGACGTCTGGCTAATTTCCTGTGAAAACAGCAGACTACCGAGGCAGGAGGCAGCGGGTGGATGTGTAACAGGGAACAGGGAGGAGGTAAACTATTTTCACTTCCTTGAAAAGTCTCGTCAGAGTTTGTTCTGCTGGCAGTACTGACATGGCACAGGTGGACGGGGAGAGAGGTGGGGGTGTGGAGGGATAGGAAGGGTGGTGGTGGAGTTGTGTCTGGGTTGAAACAGCTGTGATGGAGACCCCTCCCTGTCTGTGGAAGAGTGGTGCTGGTACATGATTATTCAGCATGGCTCTTGTCTGTCTGCAACCCCAGATCCTGCCGACAACCACTCTCAAACACACTCAACATAAATACATCAACACTTACTTCCACTCTTTCTCTCTCACTCACTCTTATACACACACACACACACACACACACACACACACACATACACACACACACACACACACACACACACACACACACACACACTCAGTTTCCAAATCAAATGGCACCAGGGAGAGGTACGCATTGGATGGCAAATGATAAATTCTCTTCCATATTCTCAGAACGGAAAATATGGCTCCCCATTCTCATGACACATTTGATATACAGCCATTGCAAATTAGCCACGAGGCTGCAAGTGTGGAATGAATTGATATTCCAATCATCTGCATGATATAACCGCACGCAGAACAACGGCAAAGTCATCTGCGTCGCCTTGATTAGTGCAGTACACAAGCAGGAGAATACAATTGTCTGTCTACACTGGAAGCATACTTGTTTTCTAGCAAAGGCCCTGCGTCTAATAGAGGCAGCCTCCAATAAATTTGTACAAATATTCCAACAGAAACGGGAAGGCCGCTTCATCAGTGGGATGTGTTGATAAACAATGGCGGTGTCTATTAGCAGACGCTGCTGTCAAGGACGTGCATGTCAGCCGCGCCAAACAGAGAGAGGAGAGGAGAGAAAGCAGAGAGAGAAGGAGAAATGGAAAGAAAGAAAGACAGTAGAAAGAAAAGGAAAGGAAAGGAAAAAAAGAAAGAACAAAAAAGAGGTGAAAGAGTGAAAACTTGGGTTGTTCTCAGAAAGGTCAGGCTGATTGTCTCTGCCCAAATATGCTGGCCTTTTCAAAATTAACTTGGCAAAGGCGATATTTTCCACAAAGTCGGCATCATGAATCAAAGAAGCATCTATAGTTCATCCCTGAAAGCAAAGCAACATCCCTCCCTGTGTGCTCCACGTTCTCCACTGACACTCCACCCTCCCGCATAGAGCTGACATCTTCAGTAATTATGTAATTAACACCATGGCAGGCCTAATTTCAGGCATAGTATATTATAATTGCATTCAGTCGTTCATTAGTTAGGCCAAACATTTGATACACTGTGCGCAGGTGCGGCAGGGGGCCAAAGGCTACTTGTTTTTTGGAGCGCAATTGCGGTGTCAATGACTTGATTGGTTTCTGCTTGATATCGCTGACAGGACAGGTTTTTGTAATTTACCAATAATTACCCTCACTCTCTGATACAATAAAAAAGTCACTGGTCTCTGCTAAGATAAACCAATCGGGGCCTACTCCCTCTGCTCCCTGCCTCATGGTCTGCTTGTCTGCTGTGAATAATGTCCAACGGGCTGTGTTCGACTGAATTAAATATTACAAAGGAGGAAAAAAATAGAAGGAAATGTCACAAAAGAACAGGATATTTTGTCTTCTTCAAGCAGGTGTAATACTGTATTAAATGATACTAAAACAGTAATTACCTGAGTGATAAAGGCATGTTTGGAAAACCAGCAATACACGTGCTGTTCAGCATGATGTATTACATTAGTCAAAGCAGCAGTATGTCTTTGTGAGCTGTTTTTTAATGGATTTTTTAAACAACAGTGTGAGCCAGTAATCTACATGAACAGATCATAAAGTAGTAGCAAATACACGAAGCAATTCAGACTGGGAGCATAATAAAAAGGAATCAGGTCCTGGTATGGTATACCGTAATGAAACACTTTTTCTTGTGATTAGTGGATGGATAGTATCACACCATTACGATGTTACAGTCTGGTTGGGCAGACAGACAATTTGGTCCCAGTAACACCAGACCTGTCCCGGTCCCTGTGATGATTTCTTCAATTAAGCCTTCCTGGCAGAGGAGGCCAAATGCTTAACTAGGCAGAATTGGAGCTGCCACTAGCTAGAGGTAGCAATGGGCTCCACTTCAACAGCTCATTCATCAGCCCCAGCGCTACCACTGGGCCACCTGTTCTGACACCACGCAGGGATGGAGTCATTTGCATTCTGCTCCGACCGTCCTCTTTCCCTCTCCTCACTTTCTCCCCTCGTTCTCTTTCTCTCTTTCTCTGCCCATACAACTTTAAAGTTCCTCAGTGGCAGCTCTGGCAGATAATTGAATACCAGGGTTTGATTTAGTTTGAAATCAATTTGGGAAGGGGCTTTTCATTCATTATGCTCCTTGGCTTTGGTACTACGTCTAAAATCCCTCAAACTTTGGCAGGGGCTCGAACATCGTCAATTTAAAGTGAAATTAAGCAGCCCTGAATTGGATTGACAGGCAAGTTGAACATGATGGGACGGGGAGGGTCTGTTGTCTCGGAGTGGGTGGACTCTTCTTTTCCTCTCTTCCTCTCTTATTTCCTCGCATCTCATCTCTTCTCCTTTCCTGCCCTGTTCTTTCCTCTCCTCTCCTGGGGAGTCTCTCTCTGTGCTCTTTGTCACCACCAGGTGCTGCTGTGAAATAAGGAGAGAGGCGGCGACAGGAGGCAGCCATGCACATAGCTTGACATTTTAGCCAGCTCCCTGCAGACACATTTGGCAAGAGTGTGGGTGGATGTGTGTATGCCCTTATGTGTTAAAAATTTGCTTCCGTGAGCATGTATGCATGTGCATGTGTGTGTCTAAATGACTATATTTTTGGTTCAGATATCCGAGTCCTTCTTTGTGCATATATTTTGGTATGTGAATCTAAATATTCACATTACAACTTCTCCTCCCTCTGATTTTTTCTTATGTACTTTTTTGTGACACCCTCCACCTGGCAGCAAGGCCGGCACATTTATCACATTCAGATATAAATCAATGCAACACATTATACAATATGTTACACTGCTTAATGGAACATTATACTATGCTGTATTTGAAAACAACTTGGTGCTATTGTGAAGACATATGGAAGTGCCTTGGCACAGCACATTCACTAAGCACTTTGCTGGGTGTAAGAGGACTCTTTAACACAAACTGGAGGGCTGAATACCAGCTTTCAATAAAGAAAAGGGATAACATTGTCGAGTGAACGACTGCAAGTGCAACTGAGAGGGATGCACAAATGGACACTTGGCATCACAGCCACAGTTGGGGACATCAGCAGCAGAGATCACTGCAGGTTTTCTCCACTTTAAAAGCAATTTCTTCCTTTGGAGCCAAATCCCCCCTCCCCATTCTCCAACTGCCTTATCTTCTTGTGTGCTCGACTCAATTGTCATCCGACTGACTTGAGGCTGTGTTAGATTGTTAAAGCCCCCGGATATGGTAATCTGTGGGCTGCTCTGACCTTGGGAGAGTGTGTTTGCAGGGTGTCAGACCCCCTAATTCATCAGAGACAGGCCATTAGCTAGCTATCCAGCCACACAAACACACAATGGAACAGGAAGGAAAGTTCTCACGGAAACAGCAGCAGCCCCCGTTCCTGAGATATCATTAGTTACTGCCTTTCAAAACTGCTGAATTGGGACACTTACCTGACTTGCCCCATTTTTTGCACCACAAGAGCCAAGATGTTGATGAATGGTTGTGAGAAACTGTCACTTCCAGAGAGTGGAGAGAATAGGGTTAAGGACATATCCTAGCCAAAGTCTTCAACATTAGGGACTAATGTAGGAACACAAACTTAACTCTGAAGACTTTAGCATTTTTCACATTTACTTTGCTAAATGAAAAGCACACTAAATCTTAACCACAGAATCTGAAGTATGTGAGCACACTTACATTCTGAGTCCCTCTTCGAAGGATTAGTGAATGAAGGACAGGATATGTAAATGGAGCATTTTCAAACAATTTCAAAGATGGTGAAGGGCTGCCACGTGAGGTCAGTGGTTGTGAACAGCCTCATATATCTAGATGCCAAGTGAGATGGAATAGTAATTACTCCTGTGCATCTCTGTGCAGAGACACAGCCTCTATCTTGTAAGAGGCAATGATTGACAGCCTCAATAAGAGACTCGCGCCGCGCCCCCTGCCCTCCGCCTACACGCCCCTGCGACGACTGGTCAAACCCATCGTCTGGTGCCCCCCAGGCGGGGCATGGGTGACACCCCCCTCTGATAATCCCTTCCATCACATCCATCATGCCACCCTGCTCACCCCACGAGAGGGCACAACCGAGGGAATCTAATCAGGCAGTCTAATTGAGGAGCAGGGCTAGCCAATACCCAGGCTAGGAGGCTGGATCTGCCTGGGCAGGCTCAGGGGACGTCAATAACACTCAGCGGGTGTCGATTCATCAGACCTCCTTAATGTCATTAGCCCGGAGAGGCTCGCTTCACCCCTCACTCCTTTCTCGCTCCCCCCTTCCATCTATCTCTCATGCCTCAAACTTTCTCTCACTCACTTTATGTTACCTCTTCTCTTCCCCGTGTCTCTAAATCTATCCATCTCCCACTCTCATTACCCTCTCCCTCACTAATCTTTCCACAGGCAATAATATGTTCACCTTGCATAACAAGTTCAGGACTTGCCTAGAGAATGTTATATCTGTGTGTCTGTGTTTGGGGAAATTAGCATGTGTACACTCTCGTGTCGTCGCCTCTATTTCAGACTCCACCACCCAACTCTTTTCAGTCCTCCTCCTACCTTCTTTCCCAATCCCCAGCCCTCCCCCTCTGCCCCAATATGTGCTTCCTCTTGCTCTCCAACAACATGTGGCGCATATTCCAGCTGTTTATTAAACAATGCCAGAGCTTCCTAGGAGCAGGTGATGCAGTCAATTACTCCACAATTACCTGGGTAATTATGCAAAGGAGGAGAGAGAAGAGCAGTAGCAGAGGGATGAAGAGGACCTTGGCAGGGGTGGATTGGCTGCGTCGGCAGTGGTTGGGGCCCAGAATGGCAAGCGATTGAGACTTTGAAGTGACAGTGCCAGAGAGAGTGCGGCTACAAAGGACGATGTGCCCCTTCACCTGCCAGAAACATACACTCACACACATATAAACAAACAATCAGCTTCTGCCCCAGTACACTGACATCCTGATGCCTTATGTGCATGTGGCTTTTCTGGGTGCTCAAGCCTGCCTGTTTTTTGTTTTGGACAATAACTACACAGTGTTCTTGTGTTTTTCACTCTGTGGTTTGCCTCTACTCCCATGACAATTAGGTGTCCTTTACCTGAGAGGCACCAATAAAGGCGGGGTAGGAGGCAGGAGAAGATAAGAGAACACTGCAGAAAACAATAGGAAAAGGAAGAAAGGGTGGAATGAGAGCGGACAAGGAAATCTGTGGGGAGTTGCATGTAGTCCACAGAGTCTTCGTACTAATACTGATTAAATAAGTGGAGCTGCCTGTTTCCTCATTTTTGCTTTCAGCATCCTTTTAAGCAAATATTAAAAACAGGAATATTAGATAGCAGGCACATTTACTTTCTCTCAAACCTCACTCACTACCACTAACAACCAGTGCTGCTCTGCAATCACCCATGCGGACTGTTTTACACATTGACAACGAAGCTCATGTCAGGCGGGCCTGACAAGCATGTCTTTGGGTAAATTGAACCACACAGTGGCTATTCTGAAACAAAAAGTGTCAGATGGTTTGGCGTATTGCCTGCCATGGGAGCTTTATGCACTCGGATTGAAAATATTTTCTCTCTGGCAGGGTGAATAGTAAATTGCTTAGTGTCAGCTCATCACTTAAGGAGGATTGTTGGTGGGTATAATACTTCCCAGCACATGGCTTCTCCAAATAGTCTCAAACCAGCCAACCCCTCTTAACTCTCTCCAAGCGTCCTGACGCGATGCTGTGGCTGGAGTCCTGTCTGTGGACACTAAGCTTTCAGTTATGACTCTCCAAACTCGACACTTTGGCTCATATTCGTCTCTGTGTTGCAGATTAATTTATAAATCCCCCATCAAGAGGGAGGTTGACTGACCAGCTAAAGTAAACATGACCACATTTAACTGAGTTGAAGGGAAAGTATGGCAGAAAATAACAGCAGATGAGATGGTGAGCATCGTGTGATCCTGAGAAAAAGCACAGCCCTTTTCCTGATAAATTGTTTCAAAAAGGTAACACATTTGTCCTTGGCAGAGTTATGTTCTTTTTGTTTTCCATTTGTCCACCTGTCTGTCTGTGTCTAGTAAGGGGGCAGAGTTAGGTGGTCACATGACCATTCTGTGTTAGTGAAGATGGGCATGAGGGAATTACCTCACAGCTCCGTATCTCAAATCTGTGGGATTAAGCTCCATTAAACATGGAGCGCCGCCGAGCTTTATCTTGGGATTTCACTCTGAGACAGAGCAGAGCGCACAAGGAGGAGGGAGGCGGGAGGGAGAAATAGCGATGAAACGTCCTTCACCTTTATCGACCAAATTATATAAAAAAGGAGGGATGAGAAAAATTGCTTGCCTGTTCCACGGTACAATGGTGGAGAGGAGCGCTTGGCCATCTTACTCTTGTGTGTGTAGCATGCTTAAACAACCAGAAACATTCTCCAACACTGGCCACTAACTCTGTGGCTGCTCCTGGCACACACACATATTCTGTAAAATCAGGTCTGTCCCTTAGGCACACTGGTCACTTAATGAGAAACGACCACTGCTGAGGCTTTGCACTCCCCATGTACTGGACGGAAACACACACTTTATACATGTAGAGACAAGCAACTAAAATTGCACATGCACAATCAAACAAGCTCTGTGGGTTCAAGAGGAAAATTAATCGTTGAGTGCTTTCCTTTCAACTGATAAAACTGCACACTGCAAAATTTGACTGTAATATTTGGAAATGCACTTTAAGTGTGTCTCATTAGATTAAGTGCAGGTCAACGCTTTGCTGGAGTGAAATGAACACAAGGGAATCCTTAAATTTCTTTGCAAAGGATGATCATGAATAGCCTGTACAGTACATGACTTCATTTGAATAATCAATAAATCACACATTAGCACATTGTCTGCATCTACCTATGTTTCAGTTTCCACCAAGAAAATGCTCAATGCTCAATACATTAACTGTACAGCCTGTGAAAGAAGAAAAAGAGAGCATGCTGGGATTCAGGGTGGTCCAGTGATGAACACCTCCTGTGTCCTCCCTTCATCCTCTTTCTCTCTCTCACTCTTCTCCCTCCTCTGGGCTGTTATTGATCTGATCTCCTCCTCTCTCAACTGGAGCCATGATTCATGTTGTTCCGACTGGGCCTCACTCACCACACACAGACACAGCTCAGTCATGCCCTCCCCTATCTATCTGTCCATCTGTCTCTGCCTGCTCTCTCTCTCTCTGGCCTCAGGCACGAAGTCAACCTGCTGTCTACACAGGGCCACAACGGCCAGGTTTGCTCCTGTGTGTGATTATTATTATAACTACTCGCATTATTTCCAATCATTACTGTTTTTAATCTTTTGTAAGAAAATCTTGTTTTTTTCTTTTAGGGTCTTTGTAAATATCCTTACAGGATTTTAAATTTGAATCAACATTCAAAGTCGATTGTCATGATGTTCTTGCTTTCCATCAGCTAATGCACAATGAAAATCACTGATGAATTGGGAAAACATTCAGCCGAATTGCAGCTGAAGTATTATTTTTGCATGAAGCTCTGCTCTCTTACTGATTAGGTTAAAAGGCATTTATTTTCCTACTACAGAATCAAAGCACAATCATCTCCGTGTGTGCTCTTCTTACAATACATAACATTTCCCTGTTTATTCAGGCTTCATCTCTCAAAGTGTTCCAGTCCATTCCAATGCAGAGTGTTCATTTTCTGGTGGAAAAAAAAGGAAAGCTGGAGAGAGGGGAGAGAGAGAGACAGAGATGTGTATAGGCCTTGCAGCAGCAGGAGCACATAAAAGCCCAGCTTCAGCCAAGGCCCCTGCTCCAATGTGTAGAAATTAATTGAGTGAAAAAAATCTGCTGTTTAAGGTTGAAGTGGGTTATGGGAGGCAGTGTAACAATTGTTTTCTGTTTGCCAGAGGCTATATATCGTTCATTCCGGCTTTCTCTCTCCTCTCCGCTCAACGCTCGCCTCTCCCTTCCTCCCTCCCTCCCCACCCTCCCTCCTCCCTTACCATCCATCCACCTTCTAAGCCTCTCCTGCTCCCTCCTCTCCTTTTCATCAGTCTTTTTATTTTCCACAGTCTACAGTGTTTTTGATTCATTTTTATCTCTCCCATTTTCATTTATCACATAGGAGATTTTTTTTTCAGCTCTTTAAATGTAATTTTCTGGCAATTACAGGCGCCATTTATGAAATGAGTTTTTATTATATCTGCTCATGTGTACGTTCAGTGTGGAAATTCATATGTGGCATACATACATACAATAACAAGACTTTTTACCCTTGAGATTCTGTCAGCAAAATTAAACAAATGTACATAGATGCAATAACTGGTTTGTGGGTTTCTGTGCATGTCAGTGCATCTGTCTACATGCATGCATCATTATTTTAGTGACAGTGACATTACCAGGGGACCAGTGTCGACACACAATGCAGAACAAGCTTAGCACCCCCTTGGGCTTAAACAAATGACTCATTCTCTCTCCACATCTAAATGCGCAATAGAAATCCACAAAAGTCTGTTGCTGCCTTTTATTTCAGCACTATCAACAAAAAATACATACCAACACGACAACCCGAAAAAAGAGAGCAAAACAAAAAGGAAACTCAAACAGAAACAGCGTTGAAAATCAACCAAAATTGAAGAAACGCAGAGGAATAAAAAAAACAGGAGGACACAGAAGCGAGCATCTATTCAGATTACTGTGAAAAGAACAAGGTGAACACGGATGTATCAGCCAGAGTGATGTGGAACACAATACAAATATAAGATGATAGGGAGAAGACAAATAGAAGGCCGGAAGTTATGACTAACAAAACTTACAAGACAAGACAATTAATGAGGAGACTTTTACCTGCATTAGTATTTCCTCTGTTGCCCAAAGCAGTAGGGTTAAACCTGTTTCCTGTGTTAAACTCCTCTTTAGCAACCTTTCATGTAAAATATCAAACCTTTCAATATCACTCTGAGGAGAGCACAGTTGCACACCCTGTATAATTCTATACAAACACTTAACCATTCTCTTTGAACTTTGCAGCTCCACTCATTATACCTCCTTTGAAGAGTGAATGTTGGAGCAATGCTACATTTTGATTTTGCAGTTATTAAATGTAACACAGCAGCAAATTACATCTAAACCTCTGTGTTGCTGGTTAATAATACATAGACTAAGAGCAGCAGCCAGCAGAATAAACAGTCAAGCAAAAAGGAAGATAAAGGTAGCCGATGAGCGAGACGCTTGAGTATAACAAGTTCATCCCGCTGCACACGTCAATAGACAAATATTTTTGCGGATGAGGCAGAAAAGCTCGTGTGGAATTGTGGGACCAGCTGAATTGCCTTTTTGAGTAGAAGGAGATAATGTCACTGGATGATTCCTCCTCAATGCTCTTGCCCCTTCGTGTATAGTAGTATCCTAAACACCGGCACTGCACTCGCTATCTGAAGGATATTAAAAGAACCAAGTGTTCCAGAGCCAGCAGGGGAAAGAAGAGATGATTCTGCCAAGGCCTTACAGAACCCGAAGAAAACTGCTGCTCTTGACATAGGGGTCTGCCTTCTCTACAGGAATGGCCCTCACATTAATGGAGACCATAGGAGTAAGCGGCTTTTTCAAAGGGAAGAAGCAGATGGAGGCAAGAAAAAAGAGAAGGAAAGAGAGAAGAAAGGGAAGAAGATAAAGACAGATGGGGAGAAAGGGAAATTCGCAGATTCAGTAAAAGGCGAATCCTGAAGGGATATCCGAGGCATTTCAAGCAATCTATACAATACATTTTACAAGTTTTCAGGAATAGAAAACCACTATTTGACTCTACTCAATACTCAGACCTCAGCTGACACTGTGGTCCTTGCCTGGAGACCAAAATGCCCCAGAAATGTGTGAAACAGCCAAAAGCGGGTTGTAGATCATTAAACAGAGATTTTGCAAAGAACTTGCACCTTGACATGAAGGAGGTGAGAATATGACTGATGCTGAAACTACTTGCTTTCCTTTGAACTCCTACCTTTAAATTCAAGTGAATCAACTGAATCCAGCAATGGTTTGAGGTCTAGACCAGAGCGGGCCTTTGAGTGCAAAACACTGCGCACTGTCTCACTTGGTGGTGTTTTCTGAGTAGTATGAATCTCTGCAGAGTATTCTGGCCTGGATCTGAGAAACTGTAGCAGGCAGCAGAAGCCTTGGTGAAAGTTGCTCATTAACATAAAACCCAGGCCTTATGTTGCCCAGGGATCTGCATTTCGCTCACGAGACCAAACAAAAGGAGAATTCACACACTAAGAGCAAACCACGGAGTCACGTAAAGCCTGCTCACTGCCTGCAGCTCTCTGTTTTCTTCACCCTTTCTACAAACCTCTCGCCCCTACTTTGCATATCTGGTGTTGGTTCTGCTGTACTCTTCCCATGCGGGTTACATATATCAAACACTGGCAAACGCACTTGATTTGGTGCACCAGCAGTATTAATGAAGATAATGAGTGACATGTGAAGGACTGGGAAGCATTCCTGTTATTTGTCTCAAAAGATTTTTTTGTGCCAAGTGTCCCCATAGGATGAAAACAGTCACATGGCTTCAAGTCATCTTTGCTCCCTCATTTTATCGTGCTCCATTAGACTTCTGATTTTTTATTTACCACATGAACAATGAAGAAGGTGTAAGCAGCTGCTGGACAGTTCTTCCTTTTTCAATGGAACCCAGGAGGGAGGAGGGTGGCTACAGCAGGGGGCTCCACAAAACCAGTCTTTAAATGGAAGTCAAAGTCCTCAGGTTTTGCAAAAATATCTGATATTTCTCAGGCCGTTTTCTTGGGGACATTTCTTCCTTCCCAAAAGGGAAATAACAATAAAGAAGGTGACCCCTGTGGAGATGCCTCACCATGACAACATTTCAACATGTGACAACATGTGGTAAATTAAATTATGGAGGCTGTCAGTAATGCACAGCTTTTCAACAGGCCCTTTTTACTCTCCCTCCCCACAGCAACCTTTCCAAAATTAGCCCCCTCGAAACCGGCTGCTGGATTGAAATGGTGATAGCGGGGTCAGCATGAAAGGCAGGCTGAGGGCTTAACTGCAGCTGAGTGATTGGGCAATTGTGAGAAGTAAGAGAGGAAAACTAATTACTGCGGTCTTTAAGGAAAACCGTGGGTAAAGTGGACACTCCCATTGCTGGGGGTAAGGCGTTCATGTGGGAAGGCTTTGGTTCAGTCGCTAATAACAACATAACAACCCCCATTAAGCCATTATGCCGGGGTGAGGATCACTGCTTTAATCTTCTGTGCTGGGTGAAAAAAAAAAAAAAAAAAAAAAGAAATCACACAATAACCAATCACCTACCTCCCATGCATGGCAACATCTCAAGCTAAATGCTGCAATTTCTATTTAAAGGCCTTAGTCATGATTGTATTTTTATCCACTGTGATTTGCTCATTATTAGAATATGACGCTTTTCCTATTCTCTCTTTCCAGGTTCCCTCGCATTAGCATTAATGAACTAGACAACAGTACAGTACTTGTTTTGTCACATTACTTCACTGCAAATGTAATGTGAGCTGGAGCTTGTTCACCCAATAAGTTATTTTTGTTGCTTTGGAGGCGTAACATTAATTCAATCAAACTGGCTGCTTTTCAACAAAACGTGCTGCCTGATGGAATCTTTGTTCCTTGTTAATGGTCATATTGGTCATATCGACAACGTTTTACCCCTTGGCAAAAGCTCCATAAGTTCTAAACAATTTGTTATAAATGTAATGTAATGACAAAATTCAAAATACAGTTGCAGAAGCCATCTGCGTCATGTGCTTATGTGGATATGTGAGTCTTACTGGCCTGCTGGCTAGCTGTCTATCTCCTCTTATTGAGCTTCTCAACTCTGAAAATGCAAATTTTTGTTTCATCAACAATTTTAATAAAAATGCCAATATTAGAAATCTACATTGTTGATTGAGTTTTGTTCCCCTGACTGGCTGTTGTGACTGTTCCAGCATGTTGCATTGTGGGACACAGTATGTGAGGTACACTGGTTTGCATCCTACAAATTCTGCTTTTGTTTGAATGCCTCAAAAACCAGTGCATACTGCAAGAATAGTAGCTGGTTTAAGAATCCATTACATTATAGTAATACACAATACAAGTATGGTGCTATATGTGAGAGCAGAAGGTTAGGAGTTATAACCATGGTAACAGTTCTATAAAATATCACACACAGATTGGTCTTAACTCCTCCACAATCAGGTAATTCAAAAAGGAAGAGCTCGCTGTAGGAGCTCCAAGGCAAGGAAAAAAATATTGAATAACAAAGCAGGCTCCAGGAGAAGAGAGAAGACAATGGAAACAGTAATCGATTTACTGTCTTTACAGAGCAGGCAGCTGACTGTTGTTTAAAAGACAGCCTATAAGTTTGAATAAAAATGGAAAACAAACTTTTTTTTGCTTTGGGCATTGCCTGTATCAGTAATCTGATCTTAATTTCACAGTTGACTTGGAGCAGGGGCAAGAGGGAAAGCATGCATAGTGTCACCTCCTCTCAGAAACAGGGGTTTGTTTAGTGCCCTCTCACATCTGGCCTCACAATCTGGTGATATCAGCCACTGCATCTGTAAATCAGTGCTACCGCTGCTACTGAATACACATACAGCCACCCAAAGCAACTCTATTTCACAGATATGCCACTAGTTTGATTATAACTTACCAATGCAACCCACTGAGATGGCAATAAAATGAAGGAACGCCATTTGTTCCCACCATCTTTCTAACTAGCAGACAAAAAAGTATAAATATAAAGCTATGCCACAAGAGAGTTCAGGTATAAATGTGCTTCGATGGACAAAAAGTGTTTGATTTGCTGCAAAAGGAAAGGCTAGACTACTAATAAGATGAGGAGTTAAATGTTGAAGGTCATGTGATATTGAAAGCCAATGCAGTGTAGCATCCCGCGCGCATCCACTAGCATCCACTCCATTACAACATTAGCAACTAATGTTTTGACATTTGTCTTCATTATTATCAATGAACAGAGGCGATTGAGCCACCAGCATGCTCCATTACCTTCCTTCATTGCACAGTTGCACAGTTGAAATCACACATTAGGGTGGATCCAACATGAAATGACAAGTTACGGGGGCTAAGGACGCAGCCGCTGATTATTTAGGTGTCGATGGGTGAGAGGGCTGGGTGAAGGGATGGTGGGGTGGAGCTGAGGCAGGAATGGGAGTTAGGGAATTGGTCGAGAACTGTATTGGCATTAAAGTCTTGGGAGCATGGGGGCGCAGAGCAGCACGGCACACCTTAAGAAGAGAAGCTCATTTCAATCGGTATAATTAGCCTGTGGTAATGAAATAAGTCAGAGGCACTGCCACCTTCACTTAAGAGAAAATCGATCTGCGTTTGAGGGAGTTTATTAAAGCTTAGGAATAATGGGGAGAAAGGATAGAAGGGGTGGAGGAGTGGAGGAGATGGGGGGGTTGAGTCGACATTAACAGCTAATCAGATAAGAAGAGGTGGTAGCGTTGGGGTAGAAGCTTGACAAGAAGCAGAACACAGATCAGTTGGAGTTTGTCAAAGCAGATGTGTCTGAGGTCTCTGCTATTTCACAGCGAGAAGCCAGGGGATGCTAGAGCTATGTGAGACCTACAGCCTGAATTAAGATGACATCACTCTGTGTGAGAATAAAGCCAATCAAAACCTGGTGTAGCTGAGGATCCTGACTCATAGACAGCCACTGGACATCTTCAGTGTGGTTTCAAGGATCCCGATGGAGGTTTGGCCATGGCCATGAGCTGGCAAACAACTTGAGCTTGGTACAAGCAGGGTTTGGTGAGATAATCACTGATGGACATCTCTCCTCAGGTGCCCCAAACGCATGCTGGTTGCTGGGGGTGCTGCTTGCTCATTTATCCAGCCGTCTGGCCAGCTCACCTGGAGTGATGGGGGAGACGTCAGGAAGGCAGGCTGCTATTTCACGGCCTGTTAAGCGCTAATGCCGCAACATGCCCTGCGCTCCAATTTTAGGGAACAGGGAGCATTACCGCCCAACTCAAGGTTCTGTCCGTCTGGACTGTGGACTTAGAGGGTAGTAAAGGGGGTGGGGGGGCAGTTAGGAGAAAAAGAGATGGGAGTAGTGCAGGACAATGAAAAATCAAGTGAAAGAATTAAAAGACTAAGCAATGAAAGACACAGAGAGACACGTAAAAAGTGTAAAAGGTCGAGACAGCGAGAGGGAGGGAGAAAAAGAGTAGAGCCTTGGTTTACACGGGCTGCTGAGCCAGCACTGCGGAGCAGACAGGACAGCAGCAGCACACGCTGACATCTACTCCTGCCACGCTAGGCTGCCTCTTGCAGGCCCCAGAAGGCCCCTCACTCCCGGACTTAAAGCCTCTCCCCCGCTGGAGCCACTGAACATCACTAGCCTGAACCACCCACAACACTTGTCCTCTCTGTGCACTAAACCTGGCCCGTGTAATAACCATAGGACCTCTATTAAGCACTGGATGGCTGGGGAATCAGAGCAGCTACAGGCCAGCATGAGTGATGTAAAGACTCTCCTGTAAAACAAGGGAGGTTATGTTCAAGTTATGTCAACTCTTTGTGTTCTGCCTTGTGAAGGTATGATATGAATTATGTATTTAAATGGATCTTTCTTTTTCTCTTTCTAAACAGAGTAGTATGCAGAAATAGATAGCTCTTTATCCTCTCCTGAGGTCTCATACTTTCACTAAGCAGAAGGCAAGGGCCAAGTCATTTGTATGTGCTTACAGTAAACGTGACTGTGCAAGATGGGTCATGGATCCCATCACAGGCTTGTTACAGCGGTGATGGATCACCTGTGTCAGTCTTGACGGGTGAGGTGTTTAAAGGACATGACTCAGGTCTTCCAAGGCTGCAAGATCTGAATATGTGCACAAAAAACACACAACACAGACAATGTGTGCACTGTATTTTTATGTACAGTATGGGAAATAGCAGTTATGATCTAATTTCTATGCATTTTTAAATGTTCCTTTGCAGCCCTGATTCAGTTTTTCCTGTGCTCTCTCTCTTTCCACTATGCTCACCTTCACACCTTGCACTGACTCTGCTGCTCACGCTGCAATTAGCTCTGGTAAATTAGACTGGTTACAACGTATACAAGCTCACAGAATAAAATCACAGGATGACAGTCACACTTTTTCCCAACAGCTCAAGGAAGAGCCCTCAGTCTTTATGTGTGTGACTCATGTTGCCTCAGTCCACCCTCGATCTTATGCTGTTGTATACTCTACGCTGTATACTACAGGTTTAGTAATTCGATAACTGCATCTCAGCCCCTGAATACTTAGAGCTACTGATGGATATAAGATACTGTAATAGTCACCAGTGCATTACTTAATGTTCATGTCAAAAGTCGACTAAGGTGTAAAGAAAAGCTCCTTCTTCAAACAGCCAAGGGTCGGATGATAAACAAATCTGCCCGCTTTCTATTTCCAGCATTGTTGCTTCTGTTTGTGACATGCGCACCTTTTGATGCCGTGGCGAGTCAACAGGACCAAACAGCATATACAACACAATGTGTAGCATAAAAAGTGCATCTTGAGTGCTGTCCTGGTTTCAAGACTCTTTTAGTCTTTTATTTCACGTGATTCCTCACTAAGAGCCAGTTTCTTCAGCTCTGGCTCGCCAGGAAATATCTTTTCTTTGTGTTATTCTTATAAAGCTGGGACTTCTGGTCGCAGAGGTCTGGGTATTTTTATACATAACAGTATGTTTCTCATCGTCCATCGTGACAGCTACAAGACCACAGAAGAACACGTGCTATCTATCTGGACGAGAGAAGTAGTAAAGATGCAGTAGCTGTGATGTGCCAGTTGAGAGAGTGGCTCTGCTTTTCTGGAGCATTGACCAGCATTGATGCTGGAAAATAGGACAGTGGCATACAGTACAGTATTCTGTTGGGGGGAAGTGCTTCTGCATGTACTGAAGTGGGCCTAGATGATAAAGCAGACACAGAAGTAGTGCCGATATGCGGACATTTTCAACTGACATTTGTTGGCCCTTTTCTTGTAAATGTTCTGCTTTAGACAAATGTTTATTCAAAACGTATAAGCATAGCTTATAACTGGTTTGGGGGAATAGCTGGTTCTTGTAATAACGGTACAGGCAATGTTTACCAGAGAGGAGCCAACTAATACTCAGGAAATCAACATATGGGCAATAGTAGTTGAACCTGGATAGAGCTAAGTTGTAACTGCATCTTAATTTACTTCTGTCTTGCGTCCCAACAAACATTTCGGGCAATTGCCAATCAGATACAACAGACTAAATGTGTTTGCCAGTGGAAATGATTTGAGTAAGAAATGGTAGTCCTGCTCCTTTTTCAGGAAACCAGAAAAAAGGGGTTGAATCACTTCTGAATCCCAGTCCGTACAGATTTCCTTGTATTCAATGGGGAAGGGCTAAGATCGAGTTTACACACTGAACATTGCTGTACATAATCCCGATTCACATGTTAATATAACTGTATCAATTCAAGTTGACTGACTAAACCTTCTGTAAAGCCAGGACTGTCAGAAACAGGAGAAATATGTAACAGTCCAAAAGGATGAATGTGCGTAGTCCCACCAGGTTATCAGGCCTCTGCAGGACTTGAGATGACACTGAGCTGGCTAGGCGAAGGAAGAGGCCATTTTCTTGGAGTGACAAATATCTGGAGGAGTACAAACAGAGAGCAGAGCCCCTGTTGGGAGAATGCCTGAGCTTTGTCTTTGTCACACTGTGTGACATAGACTCACAGCACCACTCCCTGAGGCGCCCGGTTATGTGTACATGTGCGTGAATTGTGTGCAGGTGTTTGTGTGGGTGCATGTGTGCACAAATTCACCCACCCTCACATCTCTGCTCTATCTCAACTCCTGTGCTTGTGGCATCTGTTCTTGTGGCACAATAACAGTGCTGGACCCAAACTTCAGTACAATTGAGAGCAAAGGAAGTGAAGGAGTTTGGGGCTGAGACTTGCCTGTTCTCATATATGGGCCTGCTGATAAATCAGCGGGGGTGCCAACATTGCATTGCCAACACCTCAGGTTGAGCAAGATTGAGCCTAGGTGAGCCAAGGACAGATACAACTGGGCCTTTTATGGCAGCGGCTGGTATGGGGAGTGACTTGGAGTGAGGTAAGGGAACGCTGGCTCCACAGCACTGCTTTGAGCCAGCAAGATTAATGTAGGCTCTCTGGAGCAAAGGCAACATCCAGAGCCTTAATAAGGTACAAACAATCGGTTCCACTCCACTGGCTTCCCAGGGAAAACTATTGTTGTGCCGCATTGTTTCTTGGTAAGGCTCCTTGGAGACACAGGCTGACTGCAGCATGTGACTGTCTCCATTACAGCCAGGGGAGAGCTCTATGTAGACCTGTGTTTGTCTGTGTCAGGGTGAAGGTTGGCTCTCACCCACCCCACACCCACCCCCACCCCGTCTCTTTCCCCATTCACTCCCTCTAAATCCAAACTCTTGTAAGCACACTCACCTCAACTCCCTGTACTTTCAGCTTCATGTGATCCTCCCGTGTGGTCTTCCCGTCTTTCCTCTTCTTCCAACAGTAGCCATCCTTTCTGTACTTCACCTTCTTCCTATTGTACAATATCATCGACCCATTCTGCGGCCTGGATCCGTGGAGACAGGACAGAGAGAGGGAGAGCAAAAGAGAGAAAGATGAAATGAGATGAGAAGAATTTTTAGGCAAAGCTACAGCACAGCTAAGGGACTCATTTTAGAGATGTACAAAGAGGCCCGACACGAGTCTGCGCCAGGCAGAAAATGCACCAGTGACTTAGATGACAAGACTTCTTTATGGTGTTTTTCAGCATTGGTATGCACAGTTTGACAATGAACAAAGCACCCTTCAGCATACATTTCTCGCAATGAGGAGTGTGTGTGCTCCGAGCAGCTGAAGTGACACTCCTCACGGAGTAAATTACATGAAGGCCAGTGTGTAAGGCAAGCAGAATGGGGGGTGGGGGTGGGTTCCATCCTTATCTCTCATTCATCCAACTTAAATGAGTTGTGGTGGTGGAAGTCCCTCGGGGTAAGAGAAGATCCTCCCTCACACTCCATTCATAATTCATTCTCCCTCCACCAGACCACAGCCTGTAGGCTCATAATGATATAATGTAACTATTTGATGATAATCTGCCTTTCCACTTCGATTTGTAATAGAGGCATTTGGCGCTCAGTGTTAAACATTAACAGAAAGTGCAGCATAAAACATTTATGACTTACTCAACAATTAGTGAGCAGTTGGACATAGTTTTGTGTGTGTGTATTTGTGTGTATTGTGAAGTGGCCACGTATCATGAGTATGAATCCATACATATGCCACACTGCACATCAGTTTCCCACACACTTTTGCACTCCTCCAACACACACACACACACACAGCTGCTATGATTTGGAGCTCTCCCAAATGAGAACAGGTTTGCCTGAGTGTTTGGTGCCTCACAGTGAATGAGTGGGAAAGCCGCCTGCCCAAGCTGCTGAGGAAGCAGTGTAACTGTTGAGGGGGGCTTAACCATCCAGTCAGCTGGTGAGCCTTGTTAGCCTTGTGCTCACTGCTCACATGCATGGACACAACACACACACACTCAGACACAAACATATAAAAAACAAGAAACATGAAAAACTAGAGGAACTCTCATCAAAGCAAAGAACAAAAGCCGGGCTGATTTGTGTCTTCTGTAACAATATTCAAAATGAGGAAACCCAACGGTTGTTTTGCGTTGTTTTGTTGTTTGTTGTAATTTTTTCTCACAAGGTCTATTTATAACGTTGCATGCATCATTTTGCAGGGCTGCCTATGGG